>NW_028225184.1:6884396-7299396 GCF_052327205.1 Somniosus microcephalus
CCCCACTAGTCACTGCCTGCCACTCGGAAAACGACCCGTTTATTCCAACTCTTTGCTTTCTGTCCGCCAACCAGTTCTCTATCCAAGTCAATACCTTGCCCCCAATCCCATGTGCCTTAATTTTGCACACTAATCTCTTATGTGGGACCTTATCGAAAGCCTTCTGAAAGTCCAAATACACCACATCCACTGGTTCTCCCTTATCTATTTTACCAGTTACATCCTCAAAAAATTCCAGCAGATTAGTCAAGCATGATTTACCTTTTGTAAATCCATGTTGACTTTGTCCGATCCTGTCACTGCTTTCCAAGTGCTCTGCTATTACATCTTTTATAATAGACTCCAGCATTTTCCCCACTACCGATGTCAGGCTTACCGGTCTATAATTCCCCGCTTTTTCTCTACCACCTTTTTTGAATAGTGGGATAACATTAGCTATCCTCCAATCCATGGGTACCGTTCCAGAGTCTATCGAGTTCTGGAAGATGACCAGCAATGCATCTACTATCTCTAGGGCCACTTCCTTAAGTACCCTGGGATGTAGACCATCAGGCCCTGGGGATTTATCAGCCTTCAGTCCCATCAATTTTCCTAACACCATTTCCCTACAAATACTGATTTCTTTCAGTTCCTCCCTTTCATCAGACCCTATGTTCCCCGACATCTCTGGGAGGTTATTTGTGTCCTCCTTTGTGAAGACAGAACCAAAGTATGTATTTAGTTGGTCTGCCATTTCCTTGTTTCCCATTATAAATTCCCCTGATTCTGACTGTAAGGGACCTACGCTTGACTTCACCAATCTTTTTCTCTTCACATATCTATAAAAGCTTTTACAGTCAGTTTTTATGTTCCCTGCAAGCTTACTCTCATATTCTATTTTCCCTTTCTTAATTAATCCCTTTGTCCTCCTTTGTTGACTACTAAACTGCTCCCAATCCTCAGGATTATTGCTTTTTCCAGCCAATTTATATGTCCTCTCCTTGGATCTTATGCTATCCCTAATTTCCCTTGTTAGCCACGGTTGAGTCACCTTTTTTGTTTTATTTTTATGCCAAACTGGGATGAACAAATTCTGTAGCTCATCCATTCGGTCTTTGAATGTTTGCCATTGCCTATCCACCATCAACCCTTTGAGTGCCATTCCCCAATCAATCCTACCCAACTCGCTCCTCAGACCATCGTAGTTTCCTTTATTTAAATTGAGGACCCTTGTCTCTGAGTCAACGGCCTAGAAATTGAGTGCCCTTAGCGCCGATTTTGCGGCGCTAGAGGGCCTAGCGCTGCATTTGGCGCCGGCGCCGAAATTGCCTGGGGCCCTTACGCCGCGGTAGACCGGTAGCGCTGCGCCGGCACCGATGACGTCATCGGTGTGCGCAGCGTCCCGGTTGCCATGCCGACGGGCCCCAGCGCCGAAATTCAGTTGCGGCCGCCTCGCCCGTGACAGCCGCAACTAAGACTCTGGCAACAGAGTCTTACGAGTCTTTGCGCCGGCGCATTAAAGGCCCCGTGGCGGCCGGCCGCTTTCCCGCCGGCCGCCTGGCCGCAGCTCCCTCCCCGGACTTCCCCCCCCCCCCCGGAACAGAAGCAAGCCCGGCACTTGTCCGAGGTGCCGGGCTCATTTTTTAAAAGATTTTCGCGGGCCGCGATCGGGTGCAGGCAGCTCCTCCTTAAGGGAAGGAGGAGGCCTGCACTTCCCGAGCCTGCCACACCGCATCGGGTGCCGCAGCGCCGGAATTGCGGCGCGAAACGGCAGTTAGCGCCGATTTACCGCCGCAAAGACCCTTCAGTAGCGCCGGCAGCCGTTTGGGCGCGGCCCTGCTGAATTTTTGGCGCGCGCAGGGGGACTTAGCGCCAGCACTAACTTCCGGCGCTAAAGCCCTGGCTAAGCCAAAACTCAATTTCTAGGCCAACTACTTCATTCTCCATCTTAATGCAGAATTCGATCATATTATGATCGCTCCGACCCAAGGGGCCTCGTACAACAAGATTGCTAATTAATCCTTTCTCGTTATCTAATACCCAGTCTAAGATGGCCTGATCTCTGGTTGGTTCCTCGACATATTGGTCCAGGAAACCATCCCGTAAACACTCCAGGAATTCCTCCTCCAGAGTATTGTTACTAATTTGGTTGGCCCAATCTATATGTAGATTAAAGTCACCCATGATGACTGCTGTGCCCTTATTGCACGCTTCTTTAATTTCCCTTTTAATGCCATCCCCAACCTCCGCATTACTGTTTGGAGGTCTATATACCACTCCCACTAATGTTTTTTTCCCCTTAGTATTTCACAATTCTACCCATACAGATTCCACGTCATCAGAGCTAATATCCTTCATTACAATTGTATTAATCCCTTCTTTAACCAGTAATGCTACCCCACCTCCCTTTCCTTTTTGCCTATCTTTCCTGAATATTGAATACCCCTGGATGTTGAGTTCCCAGTCTTGGCCATCCTTGAGCCACGTTTCCGTAATCCCAACCAAATCATATCTGTTTACTTCTATTTGCGCAGCCAATTCATCCACCTTATTACAAATGTTCCTCGCATTAAGACACAAAGCCTTCAGGCTTGTTTTTTTAATGCTCTTAGACCTATTAGAATTATTATTTACTGTGGCCACGTTTGATTTAAACCGTTGATTTCTCTGACTGCCACTTTTGTTTTTCTCCTTCCTATCTTTTGCTTTTATCCCTGTTTTCCTTTCCTCTGTCTCCATGCTCAGGTTTCCAACCCCCTGCCATTTTAGTTTAAACCCCCCCGAACAGCACTAGCAAACACTCCCCCTAGGACATCGGTCTCGGCCCTGCCCAGGTGCAAACCGTCCCGTTTGTTCTGGTCCCACCTCTCCCAGAACCGGTTCCAATGTCCAAGGAATTTGAATCCCTCCTCCTTGCACCATTCCTCTAGCCACGTATTCATTTGAAATATCCTCCTATTTCTACTCTGACTAGCACGTGGCACTGGTAGCAATCCTGAGATTACTACCTTTGAGGTCCTATTTTTTAATTTACCTCCTAACTCCCTATATTCTGCTTTTAGGACCTCATCCCGTTTTTTACCGATATCGTTGGTGCCTATGTGCACCACGACAACTGGCTGTTCACCCTCCCCCTCCAAAATGTTCTGCAGCCGCTCCGAGACGTCCTTGACCCTTGCACCAGGGAGGCAACACACCATCCTGGAGTCTCGATTGCGGCCGCAAAAACGCCTATCTATTCCCCTTACAATTGAGTCCCCTATCACTATAGCTCTTCCACTCTTTTTCCTCCCAGCCTGTGCAGCAGAGCCACCCATGGTGCCAGGAAGTTGGCTGCTGCTGCCTTCCCCTGATGAGTCATCCCCCCAACAGTATTCAAAATGGTATATCTGTTGGAGAGGGGGATGTCCGCAGGGGATTCCTGCACTACCTGCCTGCGCCTCTTACTCTGCCTGCTGGTCACCCATTCCCTTCCTGCCTGTACACCCTTTACCTGCGGTGTGACCAACTCGCTATATGTGATATTCACGACGTCCTCAGCATCGCAAATGCTCCAAAATGAATCCATCTGCAGCTCCAGTGCCGCAATGCGGTCTGTCAGTAGCTGCAGCTGGACACACTTCCTGCACACATGGTCGTCAGGGATGCAGGAAGCGTCCCTGATTTCCCACATAGAGCAGGAGGAGCACACTACGGGGCTGGGCTGTCCTGCCATGACTTACCCTTTAACTAATTAATTAAAATGAAATGAATCCCACCAATTTCACCACAGTTAAATGATATATTTAAGGGCCCTGGTTTACAAACTGTCCCCGCTACACCACAGCAACCTTAAAAACTATAAACCACAGACTTAAAGCTTTAAAACGAGAGAAATACTCCAACCAATCACCTACCTGTTTTGTGGTGACGTCACACCTCGAATACTTTTTACACCTCTCCTTGCCTGAGATTGGAGATTGGTGAGGCCTACCTGAGCCTCTGGGGCCTTTTGTAGTCGCTCTGCCGCTCTGCTCCACCTCCACCCGCTGCCGATGCCGCACTGAGGCCTACCTGAGCCTCTGGGGCCTTTTGTAGTCGCTCTGCCGCTCTGCTCCGCCTCCACCCGCTGCCGATGCCGCACTGAGGCCTACCTGAGCCTCTGGGGCCTTTTGTAGTCGCTCTGCCGCTCTGCTCCACCTCCACCCGCTGCCGATGCCGCACTGAGACCTACCTGAGCCTCTGGGGCCTCTTGTAGTCGCTCTGCTCCGCCTCCACCCGCTGCCGATGCCGCACTGAGGCCTACCTGAGCCTCTGGGGCCTTTTGTAGTCGCTCTGCCACTCTGCTCCACCTCCACCCGCTGCCGATGCCGCACTGAGACCTACCTGAGCCTCTGGGGCCTCTTGTAGTCGCTCTGCTCCGCCTCCACCCGCTGCCGATGCCGCACTGAGGCCTACCTGAGCCTCTGGGGCCTTTTGTAGTCGCTCTGCCGCTCTGCTCCGCCTCCACCCACTGCCGATGCCCCTCCCCTATCATGGACTCTACCCACTCATTTAATCTCCTCACACAGCCCATGTACACTCTACCCTATCGTGGACTCTACCCACCCATTTAATCACCTCCCACAGTCCATGTACACTCTCCCCTATCATGGACTCCATCCACCCATTTAAACTCCTCCCACAGCCCATGTATACTCTCCCCTATCATGGACTCTACCCACCCATTGAATCTCCTCCCACACCCCATGTACACTCTCCCCTATCACGGACTCTACCCACCCATTTAATCTCCCCCCACAGCCCATGTACACTCTACCCTATCGTGGACTCTACCCACCCATTTAATCACCTCCCACAGTCCATGTACACTCTCCCCTATCATGGACTCTACCCACCCATTGAATCTCCTCACACAGCCCATGTACACTCTCCCCTATTATGGACTCTACCCACCCATTTAATCTCCTCCCACACCCCATGTACACTCTCCCCTATCACGGACTCTACCCACCCATTTAATCTCCCCCCACAGCCCATGTACACTCTCCCCTATCACAGACTCTACCTGTTAGATCCGTGGTTCAGTGGATAAATAATTACACGGATGCTGTACATAAACAAATAACAGGTCTTTATTGGAGGAGGGTCATCTCTAGACTGGAGTACAGAGGCATGCGCACAGCTTATATACCGGTGTGGTTACTGCCGGTACTACAGTATACAGGAGCTGTAAAAAGTAGTTCTGACTTAAAGCACATACACTACAATTCCTCCCTTTTTAGATTAATAATACCCCCTTAATATTCAAATAACAATTACATTTTTACTTGTACATTCAATAACAAAAGTCCATTTATAGATTCAGTCTTTGGGGCGGCTTCCTGACCCTTTCGGGATAGCGCCTTTCCGGAGGTTCTTGTTCTTGGTGCAGAGGCGATTCTGACCCCCTTTCATGGGGTAGTTCATCGGGTTCCACTGCTACTGGGTCTGAAGTAGATACTACCGGTATGTCGGGTTCATCCCCAGGTACTCGAGACATGGGGTTGACGCATTCCTGTGATGCTAAGATCTGATCGACGTGGCGTCTCACAATGTTCTCCCCGACATCCACTGTGTACATTAATGGCCCCTGCCTTGTACATATCGTTCCGGGTTGCCACTTCTCTGTTCGATAGTCCCGGGCCAAGACTGGTTGCCCTACATTGAAGCTCCTTGTCGGCTTCTCGTTGATGTGCTGGAATTGTTTGTCCTCAACATTTCTTCGCACATTTGGTCTGAGCAAGTTCAGATGAGATCTCAACCTTCGGTTAAAGAACATCATGGCCGGGGTCTGGTTGGTAACTGCATGTGTCGCGTTTCGGTAGGCTAATAAGAAATTGTCCACCTTATGCTGTAGTGGAATTTCATCATCGCACATGGCCTTTATCGCCTTCTTAAAGGTTTGTACGAACCTCTCAGCCAATCCATTGGTGGCTGGATGATACGGGGCGGATGTGTAATGCCTTACCCCATTCCTTTTCATGAATTTTTGGAATTCATCGGACACAAACTGTGGTCCATTATCAGAGCAGATCTGCTCTGGCAAACCGTTTTTGGCAAATATGGTCCGTAGGACTGCAATCGTTTTCTCTGTAGTGGTTGAAGACATCTTTATCACCTCAGGCCACTTTGAATGAGCATCCACTGCTATTAAGAACATTGAGTCCATGAATGGACCAGCAAAATCAATGTGCACCCGTTGCCATGGAGAGGAGGGCCACTCCCATGGGTGTAGAGGGGCATGTGGTGGTGCATTTTGGACCTTCTGGCATCCTAAGCAGCTTTTAGTTAGGTCTTCGATTTGTTGATCGATTCCCGGCCACCACATATAAGCCCTAGCAAGGCTTTTCATTTTCACTCCCCCCCCAGATGACCTTCATGTAGCTCCTTTAGCACTCTCTCCCTTAACTTGGGTGGAATCACCACTCTGGATCCACACATCACTGTCCCCTGGCATACTGACAGCTGTTCTCTTCTGGATGAGAATGCTGGCAACAGTGAGTCGCCATGTGCTGGCCATCCCCTCACCGTCAATTCATATACCCGTGACAGCGTCGGATCATTGCGGGTCTCCTTCTCTATATCCGCGTTTGTTACTGGCAATCGTTCAATTATCGACGAATAAAATATCTCGATAGGGTCCACTGCTGGTGCTTCCTCCACCGTAGGCAGTGGCAGATAGCCCATCAGCGTTCCCATGCTGTTTCGTGCCTTTATATTCTATTTCATATTGATTCGCCCCTAGAAACAAGGACCATCTTTGTAACCGCTGTGCAGTCATTACTGGCACGCCCTTCTTAGGATTAAAGATGGAGACAAGTGGTTGGTGGTCCGTCAGCAAGGTGAACTTCTGTCCATGCAGATAGTGGTTGAATTTTTTTACTCCCCATACTAGGCTGAGGGCCTCCCTGTCAATCTGGGCGTAGTTGCGCTCGGCTGAGGTTAGTGACCGAGACGCAAAGGCTACTGGCCTCTCCAAACCGTCCGGGAATTTGTGCGACAGCACTGCTCCAATGCCGTAGGGTGATGCATCACATGCCAAACGAATTGGTAGTGTTGGGTTGAAATGGGCCAACACCTCTTTTGATGTGATCAATTCTTTAGACTTCTGGAAAGCTGGTCTACGTTCGTCATCCCACTTCCATGGTACCCCTGTTTGCAGTAGGGTGTTCAGCGGGTGTAGTACCGTAGACAAATTTGGTAAGAACTTGTGGTAATAGTTTACCAGCCCGAGGAACGACCTCAGTTGTGACACATTTTCCGGTGCTGGAGCCTTGACTACTGCCTCAATCTTGTCAGGGGACTTATGTAACCCCTCTTCATCGATGACGTGGCCGCAAAACGAGATCTGTTTCTGGAAAAACTCGCACTTGTGGCGATTAGCTCGTAGCCCATATTCCTTTAATCTGGCGAGCACCTTCTCCAAGTTAGCGAGGTGATCACCGTTATTTTCGCCCGTGACCAAGATGTCGTCCAAATAACACTGGGTCCCTGGAATCCCTTGCAGGACCTGATCCATCACCCTTTGCCAGATAGCCGGAGCCGAGGTTACTCCAAACACCAGCCGGTTGTATTGATAGAGACCTTTATGGGTGTTGATCGTAAGGTAATGTTTCGAAGCTTCTTCTACCTCCATTTGCAAGTATGCCTGGGCTAGATCAATTTTTGTGAAGCGTTTACCACCAGATAACGAGGTGAAAATATCCTCAATTCGTGGAAGCAGATATTGCACCGTGTGAAGGACTGGGTTCACTGTCACCTTAAAATCCCCACAGATGCGGACCTTCTTTGGTTCCCCAGGTGTATTACTCAACGACCTCTTCATTACAGGAATGATGGGTGTAGCCCACTCGCTCCAGTCCACTTTGGACAGTACTCCTGAACATTCCAACCCTTCCAGCTCTGCTTCAACCGCTGGTCTGATCACATAAGGCACTGGTCTGGCCTTCAGAAACTTTGGGCTTGCATTATCCTCTATTTTAATTGTTGCTGTTATTCCTTTTAGTGTTCCTAGTCCCTCCTGGAACACTTCTTTTGCGTCAGTTAGCATTTTTGACAGTCGTCCAGGTGTGACGTCGTCATCCTTTTTGGCCTCCACCTTCAGTGCCTGTATGGAATGCCAATCTAAATGTATCTTCCAGATCCATTCACGTCCTAGCAGTGGTGGTCCTCCATTTGGCAATACACATATATCCATTTTAGGTATTTCCTGACCTTTATATGTCACTTTCACCCTTATTTTTCCTTTGGGGTAGACTTTTTGCCCCGTATACGTCTTCAAGACATTCTCTGTAGCTTTCAAGGGTATGTGTGAAAATAGCCGCTTGTAGTCTCTTTGATTTATGACTGTTAGAGCTGACCCTGTGTCCAATTCCATTTCCACTTGGACTCCGTCTATCTTGAGTGTAACCCAGATAGTCTGGTGATCCTCCATTTTGGTTACATTATGTAGTTTCAGACAACCCAGCTCCTTGCTTCCGGAGTCTGTGTCACTTTTCTGTTCGTCTGAACCACTGTCCATCACCTGGTGTACCTTTTTTGTACTTCTCCTGTGGAGATTTCTTACTGTTGGTTTTCTTCCCAGACCTGCAGACTCTTGCTATGTGTCCTGCTTTCCCACACTGTCTGCACACTTGGTCCTTGAACCAACAATCTTTCTGGTCATGTGTTGTTCTGCCGCAGCAATAGCAATTACCTGTTCCATAGGTCATTTCGTTGGTGCCATATTCTTGCGGTCTCCGTTGTATCTCTGCAGCGCCCCTTGCGGCTGCTTCGTGTGATACTGCCATACTGAAAGCTTTGTCCAGCGTAAGGTCCTTTTCTGATGGAAGCCATTTCTGGGTTCCTTCACTTTGTAGCCCACATACAAACTTGTCCCTTAACGTGTCTGCTAGTCCCGCTCCAAACTGGCAGTATTTCGATGGCTTGCGCAGTTCCGTTAGGTACTCAGCATTGCTTTCGTCTTTGTGTTGGTTCCTTTTATGGAACTTAAATCGTTCTGCTATCAGCAGCGGTGTGGGGTTTAAGTGGTCCTGTAGGATTTCTACTATGCTTTCAAAATTCTTGTTTACCGGCTTCTCTGGGGTTATTAGATTTCGCAGTAACCCATAAGTTTTTGCACCCATGGAATTTAACAGAACCAGTGCTTTATTAGCATCTGGCACTTCATTCGCCCTACAGTACACCTCAATACGTTCCACATATGTCGCCCAATCTTCGACTTCATTGTCGAACGTAGAGATACTGCCACTCTTCGGCATCCTTGGTTGTGCGTTAACTATCACCAATGGCGCCTCCCGCGCTTCCCCTTCTTCTCCGCTGGCACAAAATGGCGTCTCCCACGCTTTCCTTCCTTCCCGCGCTCGCCCGTCTTCTCCGCTGCGGCTTCGCAAAATGGCGTCTCCCGCGCTCTTCTTCTCCGCGGCTCAATGGCGCCTCCCGCGCTCTCCCTGCTTCTCCGTGGCTCAATGGCGTCTCCCGCGCTCTCCCTGCTTCTCTGCGGCTCAATGGCGTCTCCCCTTGCTTCGCCCCACGGACCCTGATCAGCCCGTGATCCCTGGCTGTGCTCTGCGCGTTCTTCTCTTGATATTTGTCGACGCCGCTCAGTCTAGAACCCGGCTGTTTGTTACCCTCTCTCTCTCCGGTTTTGCAGTATTTTTCTTCGACGCCGCTCGGTGATCAACCCCCAGCTGCGCCCTGCTCTCTTCACCCTTTTTCTTACCCCGTCGACGCTGCCCGGCTCTCTCTCTCTGCCGTCGGTCGGCTCCAGCCGCCGCTGCTCGGGAAGGGTCTGCTCTGGACCTGTCGTCGGTCTCTTACTGCTCGTTGTGGCTGGGGAACCAAGCCCGGCTCTCCACAGCCTCCCCAGTGAAGTTGGATCTCTGCCTGACTGCTGGGCGGTTGCTCGCGGTCGACGCCCGTGTTCCTGGACTCGACTATTTTTTTTTTTTGTTTGTTTAATGTTGCAGGTAGATTCGCATCAACACTCGTCGCCACTGTTAGATCCGTGGTTCAGTGGATAAATAATTACACGGATGCTGTACATAAACAAATAACAGGTCTTTACTGGAGGAGGGTCATCTCTAGACTGGAGTACAGAGGCATGCACACAGCTTATATACCGGTGTGGTTACTGCCGGTACTACAGTATACAGGAGCTGTAAAAAGTAGTTCTGACTTAAAGCACATACACTACACTACCCACCCATTTAATCTCCTCCCACAGCCCATGTACACTCTCCCCTATCACGGACTCTACCCACCCATTTAATCTCCTCCCACAGCCCATGTACACTCTCCCCTATCACAGACTCTACCCACCCATTTAATCTCCTCCCACAGCCCATGTACACTCTCCCCTATCACGGACTCTACCCACCCATTTAATCTCCTCCCACAGCCCATGCACACTCTCCCCTATCACAGACTCTACCCACCCATTTAATCTCCTCCCACAGCCCATGCACACTCTCCCCTATCACGGACACTACCCACCCATTTAATCTCCTCCCACAGCCCATTTACACTCTCCCCTATCACAGACTCTACCCACCCATTTAATCTCCTCCCACAGCCCATGTACACTCTCCCCTATCACGGACTCTACCCACCCATTTAATCTCCTCCCACAGCCCATGTACACTCTCCCCTATCACGGACTCTACCCACCCATTTAATCTCCTCCCACAGCCCATGTACACTCTCCCCTATCACAGACTCTACCCACCCATTTAATCTCCTCCCACAGCCCATGTACACTCTCCCCTATCACGGACTCTACCCACCCATTTAATCTCCTCCCACAGTCCATGTACACTCTCCCCTATCACGGACTCTACCCACCCATTTAATCTCCTCCCACAGCCCATGCACACTCTCCCCTATCACAGACACTACCCACCCATTTAATCTCCTCCCACAGCCCATTTACACTCTCCCCTATCACGGACTCTACCCACCCATTTAATCTCCTCCCACAGCCCATGCACACTCTCCCCTATCACGGACTCTACTCACCCATTTAATCTCCTCCCACAGCCCATTTACACTCTCCCCTATCACAGACTCTACCCACCCATTTAATCTCCTCCCACAGCCCATGCACACTCTCCCCTATCACGGACTCTACCCACCCATTTAATCTCCTCCCACAGCCCATTTACACTCTCCCCTATCACAGACTCTACCCACCCATTTAATCTCCTCCCACAGCCCATGCACACTCTCCCCTATCACGGACTCTACCCACCCATTTAATCTCCTCCCACAGCCCATGCACACTCTCCCCTATCACGGACTCTACTCACCCATTTAATCTCCTCCCACAGCCCATGCACACTCTCCCCTATCACAGACACTACCCACCCATTTAATCTCCTCCCACAGCCCATGCACACTCTCCCCTATCACAGACACTACCCACCCATTTAATCTCCTCCCACAACCCATGCACACTCTCCCCTATCACGGACTCTACCCACCCATTTAATCTCCTCCCACAGCCCATTTACACTCTCCCCTATCACAGACTCTACCCACCCATTTAATCTCCTCCCACAGCCCATGCACACTCTCCCCTATCACGGACTCTACTCACCCATTTAATCTCCTCCCACAGCCCATTTACACTCTCCCCTATCACGGACTCTACCCACCCATTTAATCTCCTCCCACAGCCCATTTACACTCTCCCCTATCACAGACTCTACCCACCCATTTAATCTCCTCCCACAGCCCATGTACACTCTCCCCTATCACAGACTCTACCCACCCATTTAATCTCCTCCCACAGCCCATGCACACTCTCCCCTATCACAGACTCTACCCACCCATTTAATCTCCTCCCACAGCCCATGTACACTCTCCCCTATCACAGACTCTACCCACCCATTTAATCTCCTCCCACAGCCCATGCACACTCTCCCCTATCACGGACTCTACCCACCCATTTAATCTCCTCCCACAGCCCATGCACACTCTCCCCTATCACGGACTCTACCCACCCATTTAATCTCCTCCCACAGCCCATGCACACTCTCCCCTATCACAGACACTACCCACCCATTTAATCTCCTCCCACAACCCATGTACACTCTCCCCTATCACGGACTCTACCCACCCATTTAATCTCCTCCCACAGCCCATGCACACTCTCCCCTATCACGGACTCTACCCACCCATTTAATCTCCTCCCACAGCCCATTTACACTCTCCCCTATCACAGACACTACCCACCCATTTAATCTCCTCCCACAACCCATGTACTCTCTCCCCTATCACAGACTCTACCCACCCATTTAATCTCCTCCCACAGCCCATGTACACTCTCCCCTATCACGGACTCTACCCACCCATTTAATCTCCTCCCACAGCCCATGTACACTCTCCCCTATCACAGACTCTACCCACCCATTTAATCTCCTCCCACAGCCCATGCACACTCTCCCCTATCACAGACACTACCCACCCATTTAATCTCCTCCCACAGCCCATGCACACTCTCCCCTATCACAGACTCTACCCACCCATTTAATCTCCTCCCACAGCCCATGCACACTCTCCCCTATCACGGACTCTACCCACCCATTTAATCTCCTCCCACAGCCCATGTACACTCTCCCCTATCACGGACTCTACCCACCCATTTAATCTCCTCCCACAGCCCATGTACACTCTCCCCTATCACGGACTCTACCCACCCATTTAATCTCCTCCCACAGCCCATGTACACTCTCCCCTATCACAGACTCTACCCACCCATTTAATCTCCTCCCACAGCCCATTTACACTCTCCCCTATCACGGACTCTACCCACCCATTTAATCTCCTCCCACAGCCCATGTACACTCTCCCCTATCACAGACTCTACCCACCCATTTAATCTCCTCCCACAGCCCATTTACACTCTCCCCTATCACGGACTCTACCCACCCATTTAATCTCCTCCCACAGCCCATGTACACTCTCCCCTATCACAGACTCTACCCACCCATTTAATCTCCTCCCACAGCCCATTTACACTCTCCCCTATCACGGACTCTACCCACCCATTTAATCTCCTCCCACAGCCCATGCACACTCTCCTCTATCACAGACTCTACCCACCCATTTAATCTCCTCCCACAGCCCATGCACACTCTCCCCTATCACAGACTCTACCCACCCATTTAATCTCCTCCCACAGCCCATGTACACTCTCCCCTATCACAGACACTACCCACCCATTTAATCTCCTCCCACAGCCCATGCACACTCTCCTCTATCACAGACTCTACCCACCCATTTAATCTCCTCCCACAGCCCATGCACACTCTCCCCTATCACAGACTCTACCCACCCATTTAATCTCCTCCCACAGCCCATGTACACTCTCCCCTATCACAGACTCTACCCACCCATTTAATCTCCTCCCACAGCCCATTTACACTCTCCCCTATCACAGACTCTACCCACCCATTTAATCTCCTCCCACAGCCCATGCACACTCTCCCCTATCACAGACACTACCCACCCATTTAATCTCCTCCCACAGCCCATGTACACTCTCCCCTATCACGGACTCTACCCACCCATTTAATCTCCTCCCACAGCCCATGCACACTCTCCCCTATCACGGACTCTACCCACCCATTTAATCTCCTCCCACAGCCCATGCACACTCTCCCCTATCACGGACTCTACCCACCCATTTAATCTCCTCCCACAGCCCATGTACACTCTCCCCTATCACAGACTCTACCCACCCATTTAATCTCCTCCCACAGCCCATGTACACTCTCCCCTATCACAGACTCTACCCACCCATTTAATCTCCTCCCACAGCCCATGTCCACTCTCCTCTATCTTTGGCCGTGATTTTGCCAGTGGAGGTGGAGTCGCGGTGGGAGTGCTGATTGGCGGGTTCCGGTCCCACTCCTGGCTGCATCCGTTCTGTAAAAAGAATTTTCCGTTAATAGAACTTGTTAAACCCGCCCTTGGGGGTTCCCGGCCAATTAAAAGGAAGCGTGTCTGATGATGTCGCAGATGACACGAAAATTGGTGGGGTGGTAAATTGCGAGGAGGAAAGCCTCAGGCTACAGGACGATATAAACGGGTTGGTCAGATGGGCGGAAAAGTGGCAAATGGAATTTAACCCTGAAAAGTGCGAGGTGATGCATTTTGGACGGACAAATAAGGCAAGGGAATACACAATGAGTGGTAGGACCCTAGGAAGTACAGAGGGTCAGAGGGACCTTGGTGTACATGTACATAGATCTCTGAAGGCAGCGGAACAGGTAGATAAGGTGGTTAAAAAGGCATATGGGATACTTGCCTTCATTAGCCGAGGCATAGAATATAAGAGCAGGGAGGTTATGATGGAGCTGTACAAAACGCTGGTGAGGCCACAGCTGGAGTACTGTGTGCAGTTCTGGTCGCCTCACTATAGGAAGGATGTGATTGCTTTGGAGAGGGTGCAGAGAAGATTCACCAGGATGTTACCTGGGATGGAGCGCCTCAGCTATGAAGAAAGACTAAACAGGCTGGGGTTGTTTTCCTTGGAGCAAAGAAGGCTGAGGGGGGACCTGATTGAGGTGTACAAAATGATGAGGGGCATAGATAGGGTAGATAAAGAGGAACTTTTCCCCTTAGTAGGGGGGTCAATAACAAGGGGGCATAGATTCAGGGTAAGGGGCAGGAGATTTAGAGGGGATTTGAGGAGGAACTTTTTCACCCAGAGGGTGGTTGGAATCTGGAACTCACTGCCTGAAAGGATGGTAGAGGCAGGAACCCTCACAACATTCAAGAAGCATTTGGATGAGCACTTGAAATGCCATTGCATACAAGGCTATGGACCAAATGCTGGAAAATGGGATTAGACAGGACAGGGATGGATGGGCGGCGCGGACACGATGGGCCGAAGGGCCTCTTTCTGTGCTGTAAAACGCTATGACTCTATGACTCATCATCAGCCGGTTTCCTTAAAGGGGCCACGGCCACTTTGATTTTGACAGTTGTGCTGTCAGTGTTCTGCAGCATTCAGGTGCTGCAAATACAGACAATCACTGCACAGAGGTGCGCGGCTGCACCCAGGCTCTCTCATGACTCCCTCCATATGCTTATGGAGGGAGTCACAGCACGCAGGGAGGTTCTCTTCCCTCCCAATGGGTGGAAGAGACCGGCCCAGGAGACCAACGCAGCCTGGTTGCACATTGCATAGGAGTACACAAGCAGGGATGTGTCAGGAGGACCAGGCTGCAGTGGTGCAAACCTTTCAATGATCTCAGTAGATCACGATACGTTAGTACAAAGCCACACTCGACCTCATCCTGCTTTGCCACTCATCACATCCCCATCACTCTGCCTTCCCTACCCTACTCCTGCACATCCTTACTCACACCAACTTACCTTGTACCTCCACCCATGCCTCTCTATCTACATTATCACATCCCCATCTCACTAGCCATCCCTCACACTCACCCTCATCCTAGTCCAATCATACCAACTAACAACACAGAAGGGTAGGCACTTGGGTGTTTTATGCAGTGTTCATGTAAATTTTCGGTTAATGTGTTGTCAAACATTGAAATCTTTATTTTCAGCACTTTGCCTTATTGGACAGATCTGTGCTCGCCTTTGGAAGTGTCTTAGTGAGTTGCAGTGAATGGTGAGACATAACGGTATCCCCCGCAATGGTGATGAGTATGAAAGGAATGGCTTGGTCATTGTAGGAATGCTTTATGGTGATGGTGTGGGGTGGTGTTAATCTGGTGCATCATGTGGCAGCCAGGGTGTACAGCGTCAAGTGAAGTAAATCTGGCCATGGTAAGGCCATTGCTGGCCTCCCGGGCAGCAATGTGGTCGGGTGCTGATGCCCTGTGTCCTGTGCAGCATCAGATGATTGTGGAGAAGGTTGGTATTGTTGTTGGTGATGTTGGTGTGCCTGGTGAAGTTGGTGCTGGGGCTGATCGTGGAGGGATTCAGAGGACCAAGGTGAGATTTTTTCAAGGGCACCGATGTTGCTGGAATAGATGGCAGCTGAAGTTGAGATGACAGAAGTGATCTGTCAATGGTAAGAGAGCTTGATCCAAGGAGGTGACAGTGGATAGAGAGTTTACTCCAAACACTTCCAAACTGCATACAGCTCAAAAGTGTCCTCCAAGCCCTGACGCCTCAAGCTTCTGACACTGGAAAGTGACCAGCTGTGAAATGGTAGCTTTCAGGCCACTTTTGCAGCCCTCACCTATTCACAGCAAAGGGGAGACACAGAGAACCCGACCTACTTACCTGACGTGATCTCCGAACGACGTGAACCCCGTAAAAAATGTGGTTAAATAGAAATAGGCTGGCAAAATAGTAGTTAACAAGCACTTAACAAGCAGTGAAATATCTTAAATGCCTCCCCTGCCGCTTGGTGTCTGGTCATAGACATAGACATAGAAGATAGGAGCAGGAGTAGGCCATTCGGCCCTTCGAGCCTGCTCCACCATTCAACGAGATCATGGCTGATCATCCAAACCCTAGCACCCGGTCCCTGCACCGACAGCCATCCCACCCAAGCCCTATCCCCGTAACCCCGTAACCCCGCGTATTTAATCCCCCCTAACACTAAGGGCCAATTTTTATCATGGCCAATCAACCTAACCCGCACATCTTTGGACTGTGGGAGGAAACCGGAGCACCCGGAGGAAACCCACGCAAACACGGGGAGAATGTGCAAACTCCACAGTCACCCGAGGCCGGATTTGAACCCGGGTCCCTGGCGCTGTGAGGCAACAGTGCTAACCACTATGCCACTGTGCTGCCCTGAAATCACAGACCTGACACTTTGGAAACTTACATGGAGGCGGGTTCCCAACCCGCTGTCAATCATTTCGATTTTGACAGCAGACCCGCCTCCAAACACACCCTCTGAGCGCCGGCAAAACTCAGCCCATGGACTCGACCCACCCGTTTAATCTCCTGAGGGGAAGAACTGCAATTCTCTCTGTCCAAAATGTTAATGAATCAAAGCTCTAGAATATTCAATGCAACCTCACATCCTCCATTCTTAATGCTGACGTGAAAATTCCACAATCCCATCATATTCCACACAACATTTCATTATCCTTCACTTTGCCCCTTGTACTGGTGTCTCTGCCAGGTTTCCACTGCTCCAGCCTGGTTTGAAGAATACTGAGCTGACAGCACAGATAAATTACCTTGTGAGATAAACAAGACGGTGGGCACCTCTTAACATATTAAGGAGGCAAGAGAGGAAAGTTTGAATCATTTAGATTCAAAATATCCTTTCTTGATGGGATGACAAAAACAATACAGCTCAGCTTTCAAACTTCTGTCAGGAAGGATATTGCCAGTCTACGCAGCTCAGTGCAAAGTTGTGTGTTATGACCATGCCAGGCCACAAGATGGTGATGTGGGATTTAATAATGAGCGAGGTTTTCAGTGTAATCAGCTGAGGAACAAAACAACACCCCTTCTTGGCAACCAAGCGGGTGATTAGGCAAAGCCATGTGACTTCAGGCCTTGCGCCATTTTTCTTATTGATTCATCGAGTTATGTGGAACTAGGTTTTCCACAGCAGGTGTCAGTATTGCCAACTCTCGCGAATCCATCGTGAGAGACGCGGTTTCGGAGTGAAACATAGAAGATAGGAGCAGGAGTAGGCCATTCGGCCCCTCGAGCCTGCTCCGCCATTCAATGCGATCATGGCTGATCATCCAAATTCAGTACCCGGTCCCTGCTTTCTCCCCATATCTCTTGATCCCTTTAGCCTTAAGAATTATATCTAACTCCTTCTTGAATATATTTAATGAATTGGCCTCCACTGCCTTCTGTGGTAGAGAATTCCACAGGTTCACCACTCTCTGGGTAAAGAAATTCTTCCTCATTTCTGTCGTAAATGGCTTACCCCTTCTCCTTAGACTGTGACCCCTGGTTCTGGACTCCCCCTGCTGGCGAGGTGACAGCGTGGCCACCGATCCACCTGCTCCTGCTCCTATTTCTTATGTTCTTGTGTCAGAAAGAAAGCATCACTCGCGGTGGAACGCCTAAATCTCGGCACACGCGCTTTGCGCATGCGCGAAGAAGAAATACGCCGATTGATGCTATTAGTGAAATCACAAACAAGTTCTTTTGCATTTGAAACTTTGCTGAAATGCCTGCCAGAGGAAATCTTTATCACGGCATTTACGTCATTGCACATCGCGACCAGAGCAATACACCTTCTGTTGGCTACCATATATGCCTTTAATCTCTGATTCCAACCTACTGACCTATCAGTGGTCATTAACAGCAGTCTTCTAGAAGCCCTTTCAAAGCTGACAAATTTCTGCCTTCTAGTAAACCAGAGACGATTATCAAATAAAATTTGACAGCAAGCCACATAAGTAGATATTAGGGCAGGTGACCAAAAGCTTGGTCAAAGAGGTCAGTTTTAAGGCGTGTCTTAAAGGAGGAGAGGTTTAGGGAGGGAATTCCAGAGCTTAGGGCCCGGGCAGCTGAAGACACGGCCGCCAATGGTGGAGCGATTAAAATGGGGAATGCGCAAGTGGCCAGAATTGGAGGAGCGCAGAGATCTCGGAGGGTTTTAGGGCCGGAGGAGGTTGTGTTCTGGAATGAGTGACGGTCTGGCCTTGCATTGTGTCATCAAAAACTACGAACAGGCTCAGCAATTTGAACAAGGCAGGTTGGGAAATGCCTTCAGAAAAAGTGATCGGTAGCAAACTGATTTAAATAACTTGGTGAAATACACAAAGAGCTGTCAATTTTTTTTATTTGTTCCCGGGATGTGGGCGTCGCTGGCAAGGCCGGCATTTGTTGCCCATCCCTAGTTGCCCTTGAGAAGGTGGTGGTGAGCCGCCTTCTTGAACCGCTGCAGTCCGTGTGGTGAAGGTGCTCCCACAGTGCTGTTAGGGAGGGAGTTCCAGGATTTGGACACAGCGACGATGAAGGAACGGCCGATATACTTCCAAGTCAGGATGTTGTGTGACTTGGAGGGGAACTTGTTCCCATGCACCTGCTGCCCTTGTCCTTCTAGGTGGTAGAGGTCACGGGTTTGGGAGGTGCTGCCGAAGAAGTTCAGGCGAGTTGCTGCAGTGCATCTTGTAGATGGTACACACTGCAGCCACGGTGCGCCGGTGGTGGAGGGAGTGAATGTTTAAGGTGGTGGATGGGGTGCCAATCAAGCGGGCTGCTTTGTCCTGGATGGTGTCGAGCTTCTTGAGTGTTGTTGGGGCTGCACTCATCCACACAAGTGGAGAGTATTCCATCACACTCCTGACTTGTACCTTGTAGATGGTGGAAAGGCTTTGGGGAGTCAGGAGGTGAGACACTCACCGCAGAATACCCAGCCTCTGACCTTTGCTGGTTGCCACTTTATTTATGAGGCTGGTCCAAGTAAGTTCCAGTTAAATTAAACACATTTGAACAAATCCCAAAAGATGTCTGCATTTGAATTCAAAATGTTTGGTCATTCAGAGTAAGGTCCCTCTGCAATGTTCCATTAAATACTCACAGTTCACACAGCATAATCAGCTGACACCTGTAACAGTGGTATCAGCTAGGGCCTGATTTTTGAGAGTGAAGCTGGTTTTAAACCTCTTATGTACTGGACAGAATTAAAGAAGCCTATACTAAAAACTAGGTAAAAATGCTTCATTTTTTTTATCATAACCTCGATACTATCTCAACCATTTCCCCAGGAAGCAAGGATCCAAGGCCTATACAGTATTATTCCACTGCTTTAAGTTAAGTGTCAGCCATGGCTCAGTGGGCAGCATTCTCGCCTCTGAGCCAGAAGGTTGTGGGTTCTAAATCCCACTCTAGAAACTTGAGCACAACAATCTAAGCTGACACTCCAGTGCAGTGCTGAGGGAGCGCTGCACTGTCGGAGGTGCTGTTTTTCGGCTGAGACATTAAAACAAGGCTCCGTCTGACCCCTCAGGTGGATGTAAAAGATCCCCATGGCACTGCTTGAAGAAGAGCAGGGGAGTTTTCCCCAGTGTCCTGGCCAATATTTATCTCTCGACCAACAGCACTGGCCATTTATCTCATTGCTGTCTCTGGAATCTTGCTGTGCACAAGTTGGCTGCCACGAATTCCCGACATTACAACATTGACCACACTTCAAATTGTACTTTATTGGCTGTAAATCGCTTGGGACGTTCTGAGGTGCTATATAAATGTGTGTTCTATCTTTCCGCTTTACTTATTCCCCTATAATGGGAAATGACTACCTCTGTCCGCTGTTGACAGTGAAATGGAGAATAGCTTTAAGAAGAATGTGTCTATGATTTTACTATCAATCTATGGCCAATTTTCCTTCACATTGTCTGTTTAATGATTCAGCAACAACAACGTGTATTTATATAGCACCTTTAACGTAGTAAAACGCCCCAAGGCGCTGCACAGGAGTATTGTAAGACAAAAAATTTGACACCGAGCCACATAAGGAGAAATTAGGGCAGGTGACCAAAAGCTTGGTCAAAGAGGTCAGTTTTAAGGAGCGTCTTAAAGGAGGAAAGAGAGATAGAGAGGCGGAGAGGTTTAGGCAGGGAATTCCAGAGCTTAGGGCCTAGGCAACCATCTACAAAGGAGTTAACAACCCGTCTGAAAAAGAAACATTCATCAAAACTGCTGCAGGCAAAGAGAGGACAAATGGGGATAGAAATTACTTCGCTGGATCCAAAGTGGGTGCCACAAAGTTGAATTCTGCAGCTCGACGTTCCTTGCTGGAAGCGCGCCTGACATCATATTGGTTTGGGTGCTCAAAAGGTATCCTTGGTGGTCACCAGCAACAAACACAGGCATCAGTTACCTGTTCTAGTGCTACTAGAGGTGGCTCCCCAGTGGCTACAGCTTGGGAGGTGGAAGGTTGCTGAATCTCCAGTGAGAGTCCTTGAGATGGCCATAGTGGACCACCTCAAGGAGCTGTGACCGGTGGTGACTGCTGGGACTCGGCTTCAGCTGTCCCAGGTGGCTGTCTGGCACCAACAAGGGCACTGGTTGAAAGGCTTGTGGGGAGCAGGCGTATTGTCCTCCTGAGAGAGGACAGCAGGTGCCTCTCCCATGGAGCCAATGCTATTCTTAAGCTGTTGAGCCTCAGCACTATCACTGCTCTGCGCAAGAAGAGAGTGCAGGTGTGCTGGGAGGCTCTTGAAGCATCTATCCATGCTCTCCTTCAGGTTTTGCTTTGAGGACATGAATGTCAGGGTAGAATAGAGTGTGAAAGGTGGCAGAGGTGTGAGCAAGTGAAGGAAGTAAGAGTGAGGAGCGTAGCAGATGTAGAGTGTTGCAGTTGGAGCAGAAGGAAGTGGAGTAAAGTGTGCTGCAGTGATTGGAGGAGAATGGTAATTGTCCCTAACCCGCGGCTTCTACCACCTAGAAGGACAAGGGCAGAAGGTGCATGGGAACACCATCACCTCCAAGTTCCCCTCCAGGTCACACACCATCCTGTCTTAGAAATACATCGGCCGTTCCTTCACCATCGCTGGGTCAAAATCCTGGAACTTCCTCCCTAACGGCACTGTGGGAGCACCTTCACCTCAGATAAGGCGACCAAAGCTGCACACAATACTCAAGGTGTGGTCTCACCAAGGCCCTGTACAACTGCAGCATAGTTTGTCTATTATGTAGGATTCAGCAACCGCAAGACAGGTGGCTGTCATGAGTTCCCTAATATATACTAGAGTATATTTGTTTTTTTTTTGGTGAGTTAACATTAACTAATAATCATTAAATCTTTATGTACCTGGTCCATTGCGGGTGAATATCGTGAGCGGTGACTTTGTTTAAACTGGGCTGTGCTGTACGTGAGGGCTCACCACACAGACCAGATGAGGGGATTTGGATGAGGGAAAGTTCCTGAAACGGGATTTTGAAAGAGTGATTCTCTTTCACTGGGGGTTACAAGATCACAAGATAGTTATGGATGAGTTATGGATCCATGCAGAAACTTTAATGTCCCCCGCTCGCAGCATTCCATTGTCACTTAAATAATTTCACCGATTTTGCCTCCACAACCCGATCTGGGTCTTCATCCCATGTGTTGTTCACTCTTATGTGAAGATCTTCGTACTACCAGTCCTAAGTTTCCCAATTACTAGTGTACTCTTGTCTTAATCTCACAATTTCAAGAGTGAAGTTAGGAAACACCTCTACACACAAACGGTGGTAAAAGTTTGGAACTCTCTTCCGCAAACGGCAATTGATGCTCGATCAATTGTTAATTTTAAATCGGAGATTATCTTTCTGTTAACCAAAGGTATAAAGGGATATGGGGCAAAGTGGGTAGATGGTGTTAGGTCGCAGATCAGCCATGATCTCAGTGAATGGCAGAGCAGGCTCGAGGAGCTGAATGAAACATGGAAACATAGAAGATAGGAGCAGGAGTAGGCCATTCGGCCCCTCGAGCCTGCTCCACCATTCAATGAGATCATGGCTGATCATCCAAACTCAGTACCCGGTCCCTGCTTTCTCCCCATATCCCTTGATCCCTTTAGCCTTAAGAAATATATTTAACTCCTTCTTGAATATATTTAATGAATTGGCTTCAACTGCCTTCTGTGGTAGAGAATTCCAGAGGTTCACCACTCTCTGGGTGAAGAAATTCCTCCTCATCTCTGTCCTAAATGGTTTACCCCTTAGACTGTGACCCCTGGTTCTAGACTCCCCCGCCATCGGGAACATCCTTCCTGCATCTAGTCTGTCTAGTCCTGTTAGAATTTTATGCGCTTCAATGAGATCCCCTCTCATTCTTCTAAACTCCAGCGAGTATAAGCCCAATCAACCCAATCTCTCCTCATACGTCATTCCTGCCATCCCAGGTATCAGTGGCTGCACTCCCTCCATGGCAAGAACATCCTTCCTCAGATAAGGCGACCAAAACTGCACACAATACTCAAGGTGTGGTCTCACCAAGGCCCTGTACAACTGCAGCAAGACACCCTTGTTCCTGTACTCGAACCCTCTCGCATACTATTTGCCTTCTTAACCGCCTGCTACACCTGCATGCATATCTTCAGTGACTGGTGCACAAGGACACCCAGGTCTCGTTGCACTTCCCCTTCTCCCAATCTATTGCCGTTCAGATAATAATCTGCCTTCCTGTTTTTGCCACCAACGTGGATAACCTCGCATTTATCCACATTATACTGCATCTGCCATGCTTCTGCCCAATCACCCAACCTGTCCAAATCATCCTGTAGTTTCTCGGCATCCTCCTCACAGTACACACGCCCACCCAGCTTTGTCTGCAAACTTGGAGATATTATATCTAGTTCCCTCGTCTAGATCATTACTATATATTGTGAATAGCTGGGGTCCTAGGACCGATCCCTGCGGTACCCCACTAGTCACTTCCTGCCACTCAGAAAAAGACCCGTTTATTCCAACTCTTTGCTTCCTGTATGCCAACCAGTTCTCTATCGAAGTCAGTACCTTGCCCCCAATCCCATGTGCCTTAACTTTACACGATTCTTTTTCCGAGTGGCAGGCAGTGACTAGTGGGGTACCGCAGGGATCGGTCCTAGGACCCCAGCTATTCACAATATATATTAATGATCTGGACAAGGGAACTAGATGTAATATCTCCAAGTTTGCAGATGACACAAAGCTGGGTGGGCGTGCGTGCTGTGAGGAGGATGCCAAGAAACTCCAGGATGATTTGGACAGGTTGGGTGATTGGGCAGAAGCATGGCAGATGCAATATAACATGGATAAATGCGAGGTTATCCACTTTGGTGTCAAAAACAGGAAGGCAGATTATTATCTGAATGGCAATAGATTGGGAGAAGGGGAAGTGCAACGAGACCTGGGTGTCCTTGTGCACCAGTCGCTGAAGGTAAGCATGCAGGTGCAGCAGGCGGTTAAGAAGGCAAATGGTATGTTGGCATTCGTAGCGAGAGGGTTTGAGTACAGGAACAAGGATGTCTTGCTGCAGTTGTACAGGGCCTTGGTGAGACACCACACCTTGAGTATTGTGTGCAGTTTTGGTCGCCTTATCTGAGGAAGGATGTTCTTGCCATGGAAGGAATTCAGCGAAGATTCACCAGGCTGATACCTGGGATGGCAGGAATGACGTATGAGGAGAGATTGGGTCGATTGGGCTTATACTCGCTGGAGTTTAGAAGAATGAGAGGGGATCTCATTGAAACTTATAAAATTCTGACAGGACTGGACAGACTAGATGCAGGAAGGATGTTCCCGATGGTCGGGGAGTCCAGAACCAGGGGTCACAGTCTAAGGATAAGGGGTAAGCCATTTAGGACAGAAATGAGGAGGAATTTCTTCACCCAGAGAGTGGTGAACCTGTGGAATTCTCTACCACAGATGGCAGTAGAGGTCAATTCATTAAATATATTCAAGAAGGAGTTGGATATATTTCTTAAGGCTAAAGGGATCAAGGGATACGGGGAGAAGGCAGGGACAGGGTACTGAATTTGGATGATCTGCCATGATTTCATTGAATGGCGGAGCAGGCTCGAGGGGCCGAATGGCCTACTTCTGCTCCTATCTTCTATGTTTCTATGTTTCTATGAAGGAGGGTGTGTCTTATGAAGAAAGTTTGAGCAGGTTGTACCTATACTCATTGGAGTTTAGAAGAATGAGACGGAATCTTATTGAAACATATAAGATTCTGAGGGGGCTTGACAGGGTAGATGCAGAGCGGATGTTTCCCCTCATGGAGGAATCTAGAACTAGGGGGCATAATTTCAGAATAAGGGGGCACCCTTTTGTGGTAAACCACTTTTATCGTTCACTATCGTTACACTATGGTTATCACTGTTTATATCGTTACACTATGGTTATCACTGTTTACACTGTTGTATCACTACACAAGGTCACCTCTTGCCATGCTGTTATACCTGGGCTGACCACAGCTGACTCCGCCCATGGCTCCGCCTGCTTCCCAGGTATAAAGGTGGTCGACTGGCTGGTATTCCTCCTTGTTGGATCCGATCACCCACGAGGGTGGGCTCTGTTATTTAGCCAATAAAAACCTATAGTTACTAACTTAACTCATCGCTTTTCATGAACTGAATTGATAGGTATATCAATTTTATTGGCTAAATTTTGAAATGTCTACAACGGAGCAGCCAAACGACCAGTCAGACGTACAGCCTCAGCCAAACGGCCATCTACAACAGCCCCAGCAGCCTGCCTGGCTACGAGCCCTCCGGCCGCCGTACCTGGATCTAAACCCACAGGCTGCGAATTCAGCCCTCGACTTCGAACACTGGCTGAGCTGCTTCGAAGCCTACCTGGGAGAATCCGGCATGCCTCCGGCATCCAAACTAAGAGTTCTGACCGCTCAGGTGAGCCCTAAAGTATTTGCACTCATCCGGGACATTGCCACATATGAGGACACCCTCAACCTGTGTGGTAAACCACTGTTTGTATTCCACTGTGTACATGCCTGGACATGCCTCGGCTGACTCCTCCCACAAGTCCTAGTATAAAGGTGACTGCTCCCCAGCCCTTTGTATTTCTGGACCGGTCGACCACTCGAGGCAGACCTTCATTCTTTTGTTAATAAAAGCCTTTAGTTACTCTCTTAACTCTCAGTCTTTTATGAGTAATTGATAGCGCATCAATTTTATTAACAAAATTTTTATAATGGAGAAGATCCTCACACCAGCATGCCTGGACATAGATCATCGGGAGGCGGACTCATCCACCAAGTTTACTCACTGGCTTAAGTGTTTCGAAAAATTCCTGACCGCCTCCGCAGCAATCAAATCGGACGAGGACAAACTGGATGTCCTGACCTCCAAAGTGAACCACCGAGTGTACTCGGTCATCCAAGACGCGACCTCGTACGCGGACGCTATCAAGCTCCTCAAGGACCAGTACACGCGCCCAGTGAATGAAGTGTATGCCAGGCACCTTCTGGGGAGTCGTAAACAACAACCTGGGGAATCGACCGTGGAATACCTTCAGGCATGCTGGCCTTCATAGCAAAAGGGTTAGAATACAGGAACAGGGATACCTTGCTGCAGCTGTACAGGGCACTGGTGAGACCACACCTCGAGTACTGTGTACAGTTTTGGTCGCCTCATCTGAGGAAGGATGTTCTTGCCATGGAGGGGGTGCAGCGGCGATTCACCAGGCTGATACCAGGAATGGCGGGAATGACCTATGAGGAGAGACTATGTAGTTTAGGGATGTACACACTGGAGTTTAGAAGATTGAGAGGGGACCTCATAGAAGTGTATAAAATTCTGACAGGTCTAGACAGACTGGATGCAGAAGGAATGTTTCCCTTGGCGGGTGAGAACAGAACTAGAGGACATAATTTAAGGATAAGGGCTAAACCATTTAGGACAGAGATGAGGGGGAATTTCTTCACTCAGAGAGTGGTGAACCTGTGGAACTCATTGCCACAGAGGGCAGTGTACGCCAGCTCATTAAATATATTTAAGAGGGAATTAGATATATTTCTACGGGCAAAAGGGGTTAAGGGTTACGGAGAGAAGGCGGGGACGGGATACTGAATTAAAGGATCAGCCATGATCTCATCGAATGGCGGAGCAGGCACGAAGGGCCGAATGGCCTACTCCTGCTCCTATCTTCTATGTATCTATGTATCTATGGCACTGTCTGTGCTTGGCCGGGCCCGTGGTTGTAAGGATGTAAAGGCCGCCGTGTACACAGAGGAACTTATCCGGGACGCTTTTGTAGCGGGCCACAGATCCAATTACACCCGACAGCGACTGTTGGAGCAGAGTGACCTCGACCTCAACAAGGCCTCTGAACTCGCACTATCATTGGATGCAGCCTACCGGGGCATGGATGCCTACTCCTCTGCACCGTGGATGCCGCGGGGAATGACAGCCTGGGACACGGTAGGACCGCCTCATAGCGCCGTGCCACCCCAGCCACACCCCAGCAACGGCCCAACTACAGCAGCAGTGTCCCAAGGCCAGACAGCAGTGCCCCAAGGCCAGAAATGCTACTTCTGTGGCCAGGCAAAACACCCCAGAGCGCGCTGCCCGGCAAAAAACGCGATCTGCTCGGGCTGCGGGAAGAAGGGACACTACGCTAACGTCTGCAGGGCCAAAGCCACCTCGAACCCCAGCAGCGCCGCGTGTGGGCCGCGCGGGCCGCCATCTTGGGCCTCCCCGGCCATGTGCGAACCACCGGTACAGCAGCCATTTTGGATGCCTCCAGCCACATGGGGATCATGGACGCCGCCATCTTGGATGACAGCCGGAACGCAGCAGGCCCCCAACACCGCCTCATCTGATACCCGCAGCGACACACCGACCCCTACGCTGGCATCCGTTACACTGGACCAAGCGAGACCGCACCAGCTGGCCAGTTCCACAATGGACATTAAGGTAAATGGCCACGATACAATCTGCCTTTTTGACTCTGGGAGCACGGAGAGCTTCATCCACCCCGACACGGTGCGGCGTTGCTCTCTCCCAGTCCTGCCTGCGCACCAGCGGATTTCTATGGCCTCCGAGTCCCAGTCGGCGGACATCGGCGGCTACTGCGTAGTGACACTCGTAGTAGACGGGACCGTGTACGATCATTTTAAACTTCTGGTCCTGCCCGACCTCTGCGCTGCCGTCCTGCTGGGGTTAGATTTTCAGTGCCACCTTAAAAGTGTTACGATGGCGTACGGTGGACCCCTACCCCCACTCACAGTCCGCAGCCAGCAGCTCCCAAATTGCCCGCCGCGCACCAGGTGCAACCTCTCCACACTCAGAGTCACCCCCCCCCACTGTTTGCTAACCTCACCCCCGACTGTAAGCCCATCGCCACAAAGAGCAGGCGATACAGTGCCGGGGACAGGGTTTTCATTAAAACCGAAGTGGAGCGGCTCCTGAAGGAAGGGATTATTGAGGGCAGCACCAGCCCCTGGCGAGCCCAGGTTGTGGTCGTTAAGACCGGCGAGAAGCAGCGCCTGGTCATCGACTACAGCCAGACAATAAATCGCTACACCCTGCTGGACGCCTACCCACTCCCCCGTATAGCTGATATGGTCAACCAGATCGCGCAGTACCGCGTCTTCTCGACCATTGACCTGAAATCAGCGTACCACCAGCTCCCTATCCGCCCTGAGGACCGCCAGTATACTGCCTTTGAGGCCAACGGCCGCCTCTACCACTTCCTTAGGGTTCCCTTTGGCGTCACCAACGGGGTCTCTGTCTTCCAAAGGGAGATGGACCGGATGGTAGATCAAAATGCGTTGCAGGCCACTTTCCCATATCTGGACAATGTGACCATCTGCGGCCGTGACTTGCAGGACCATGACGCAAACCTCGAAAAATTCCTCCGCACCGCCCAACTCCTGAACCTGACATATAACAAGGAGAAGTGCATATTCCGCACAAACCGCCTCGCCATCCTTGGCTGTGTTGTGGAACACGGAGTCATCGGCCCCGACCCCGACCGGATGCATCCCCTTATGGAACTCCCACTGCCCCACTGCCTCAAGGCCCTGAAGAGGTGCCTAGGGTTTTTCTCCTATTATGCCCAGTGGGTCCCCTACTATGCGGACAAGGCCCATCCGCTGATCGTCCACCTCTTTTCCCTTGACGGCAGAGGCCTGCTTAGCCTTCCACCGTATCAAGGAAGACATTGCCAAAGCCACCATGCACGCAGTGGACGAATCCATCCCCTTCCAGGTGGAAAGCGACGCGTCCGACTTTGCCCTGGCCGCTACCCTCAATCAGGCGGGGAGACCCGTGGCCTTCTTTTCACGAACCCTCCAAGGCCCGGAGACCAGACACTCCGCTGTTGAGAAGGAGGCCCAGGCGATTGTGGAGGCTGTGCGTCATTGGAGGCACTACCTGGCCGGAAAACGATTTACCCTGCTCACTGACCAACGTTCAGTTGCTTTCATGTTTAACAACAAGCAGAGGGGCAAAATCAAAAATGACAAGATCTTGAGGTGGAGAATCGAACTTTCCACCTACAATTACGAGATCTTGTACCAGCCCGGGAAGCTCAATGAACCCCCGGATGCGCTATCGCGTGGCACCTGCGCCAGCGCGCAGATCGATAGACTGCGGGCCCTCCACAATGACCTCTGCCACCCGGGGGTCACCAGGTTCTTCCACTTCATCAAGGCCTGCAACCTGCCTTACTCTATTGAGGAGGTCAGGACCATGACCAGGAACTGCCAAGTCTGCGCTGAGTGCAAACCGCACTTTTATAGACCAGACAGGGCCCACCTGATAAAAGCCACTCGCCCCTTCGAGCGCCTGAGCGTTGATTTTAAAGGGCCTCTCCCCTCCTCTGACCGCAATGTGTACTTCCTCAATATTATTGATGAGTACTCCCGTTTCCCGTTCGCCATCCCCTGCCCGGACATGACCAGTGCCACGGTCATTAAATGTCTGAACGACCTCTTCACCCTGTTCGGTTTCCCCAGCTATATCCATAGCGACCGGGGCTCATCGTTTATGAGCGACGAACTCCGTCAGTACCTGCTAACTAGGGGTATTGCCACAAGCAGGACCACCAGTTACAACCCCCGGGGGAACGGACAGGTGGAAAGAGAAAATGCGACAGATTGGAAGGCCGCCCTGCTAGCCTTAAAGTCCAGGGGCCTTCCAACCTCCCGCTGGCAGGATGTGCTCCCCGATGCGCTCCACTCTATTCGGTCACTGCTCTGCACTGCCACTAACGCCACCCCTCATGAGAAAATGTTTGTCTTCCCAAGGAAGTCCACATCGGGGACATCGCTACCGCCGTGGCTGACGTCCCCAGGGCCGGTCCTACTGAGAAGGCACGTGAGGACCCATAAAACGGACCCCCTGGTCGAGAGGGTCGACCTCCTCCACGCCAACCCCCAGTATGCTTACATTGCATACCCGGACGGGCGGGAGGACACATTCTCCATAAGAGACCTTGCACCCTCGGGGGCCGCAGTAACCCACTACTCACTACCACCCCCCCCCCCACGATCCGATATCCAGCCCCAGCAGACGGCAGGCCGGGGCCCCGCGACCCGCTCGACATCTGCGAGGACGACACGCCTGTGCCACAGCCCACGCAGGACTTGACGCCGGAAGCTCCACTGCCCCTGCCGTCGCCACGCCGATCACAGCGGCAGACAAGACCTCCGGAGAGACTCCAATACACTAACTTTTAATACACTTCACCCCACCGGACTCAATTTTAAACAAGGGGTGAATGTGGTAAACCACTGTTTGTATTCCACTGTGTACATGCCTGGACATGCCTCGGCTGACTCCTCCCACAAGTCCTAGTATAAAGGTGACTGCTCCCCAGCCCTTTGTATTTCTCGACCGGTCGATCACTCGAGGCAGACCTTCATTCTTTTGTTAATAAAAGCCTTTAGTTACTCTCTTAACTCTCAGTCTTTTATGAGTAATTGATAGCACATCAACCTGCTAAAAGAACAGTATCGGAGCCCTGTAAACTCAATGTACGCCAGGCATCTCCTAAGATCCCGCTCGCAACAGCCAGGAGAGTTGGTTGATCATTGCTTACGGGTGCTGCAAATACTCGGCAGGGACTGTGACTTTAAAGCCGTAACAGCTGCAGAACATACAGATGGAAACATCCGAGATGCCTTCGTGAAAGGCCTTCGGTCAGACTACTCACGGCAAAGACTGCTGGAATCAAAGGACCTCGACCTGAAAACAGCTGCTATCCTCGCTCGCTCCTTGGAAGTGGCCCATCGGGACCTCGAGGCGTACTCCAGGTACTGTGCTGCGCGACCCTGGGACTCGGGCCCGACCCCGGCCGCAATACCCCTCGCACCGCCGCCTCTGGGACCTACCATAGCGTCGGTGCCCCGGAACCGTTCGAGACCGCCACCCCCGGTACCGGCTGCGACATCGGAGCCCCGCGATCAGGCCGCCGGCTGCTTCTTCTGTGGCCAGGTGAAACATCCGAGGGCGCGCTGCCCTGCAAGAAATGCGACCTGCTCCGACTGCCACAAGAAAGGCCACTTCGCGAAGGCCTGCAGGGGGAAAGCCACAGACGCCAGCAGTGCCTCATGCGAGTTGTGGGGGCGGCCATCTTTCATCAAGGCCACAGATGCCAGTATCCCCTCGTGTGAGTCGTGGGGGTGGCCATCTTTGATCAAGGCCACCGACGCCGGCAGTGCCTCATGTGAGTTGTGGGGGCGGCCATCTTCTCCGCCATTTTATTCAACGTCGTGGGCGCCGCCATTTTGTTCACCACACTCGACCACCACCTTGTCTCCAGACCTGACCACCGCCTCACCCGCAGACTACAGCAGCTCGCTCAGCCATACACTAGCCTCCGTCACACTTGACCAAGCTCGCCCGCATCACCTGTCCAAGTCCATGATGGACATCAAAGTAAACGGCCACGCCACGACCTGCCTGTTCGACAGCGGAAGCACGGAGAGCTTCATCCATCCAGACACGGTGAGCCACTACTCCCTCACTGTCCGGCCAACGCGCAACCGGATCTCGATGGCGTTGAGGTCCCATTCTACAGACATCAGCGGCTACTGTGTTGTGACCCTGTCGGTTAGGGGCACGGAATATAAAAATTTTAAACTTCTCGTCCTGCCCCAGCTCTGCGCTGCCGTCCTACTAGGGCTGGATTTCCAATCCCACCTTCAAAGTGTCACTTTGGCATACGGTGGACCCCTCCCCCCACTCACAGTCTACAACCAGCAGCTTTTAAACCGCCCACCGCCTACCACCTGCGGCCTATCCACCCTCAAGGTCCCGCCCCCCTCCCTGTTCGCTAACCTCACCCGCGACTGTAAACCCGTCGCTACCAAGAGCAGGCGGTACAGCGCCGGGGACAGAGCTTTTATTAGCTCCGAGGTGCAGCGACTCCTGAAGGAGGGCATCATCGAGAGAAGCAACAGCCCCTGGCGTGCCCAGGTCGTAGTCGTTAAGACCGGCGATAAACACCGCCTGGTCATCGACTACAGCCAAACCATAAACCGGTACACCCAGCTGGACGCATATCCCCTTCCCCGCATATCTGATATGGTCAATCAGACTGCACAGTACCGGGTATTCTCTACCATCGACCTTAAGTCAGCCTATCACCAACTCCCTATCCGCCCTGAGGACCGCCAGTATACTGCCTTCGAGGCGAATGGCCGCCTCTACCACTTCTTTAGGGTTCCCTTCGGCGTCACCAACGGGGTTTCGGTCTTCCAAAGGGAGATGGACCAGATGGTTGACCAGAACGGGCTGCATGCCACGTTCCCTTATCTAGATAACGTCACCATCTGCGGCCGCGACCGGCAGGACCATGATGTTAATCTGGAGAGATTCCTCCGTACGGCCCAACGGCTGAACCTCACCTACAATAAGGAGAAATGTGTGTTTAACACCTCGTGCCTTGCCATCCTCGGCTGCGTAGTAGAGAATGGAGTCATCGGCCCCGACCCCGAAAGAATGCGCCCCCTCATGGAGCTTCCCCTCCCCCACTGTCCAAAGGCGCTGAAGAGAACCCTGGGGCTCTTCGCCTACTATGCCCAATGGGTGCCCAATTATGCGGACAAAGCCAGACCCCTCATGAAGTCCACCTCCTTCCCCCTGACGGCAGAAGCATGCGCAGCCTTCTCCCTCATAAAGGGAGACATTGCTAAGGCCTCAATGCACGCGGTGGATGAGTCTATCCCTTTCCAAGTGGAGAGCGATGCATCCGACTTCGCCCTAGCTGCAACCCTTAACCAGGCAGGGAGACCTGTGGCCTTCTTCTCAAGGACCCTCCAGGGCCCTGAGATCCGACACTCTTCGGTCGAGAAGGAGGCCCAGGCGATCGTGGAGGCAGTACGACGCTGGAGGCATTACCTGGCAGGCAAACGATTTACCCTCCTCACCGGCCAGCGCTCGGTCGCTTTTATGTTTAACAACAAGCTGAGGGGCAAAATCAAGAACGACAAGATCTTGAGGTGGAGAATCGAGCTCTCCACCTACGATTACGATATCTTGTACCGGCCGGGTAAACTGAACGAACCCCCAGATGCTCTATCACGAAGTACATGCGCCTACGCGCAAATTGATAGACTGCAGACCCTCCACAACGACCTCTGCCACCCCGGGGTCACCAGACTTTACCACTTCATTAAGGCCCGCAACCTGCCCTACTCCATCGAGGAGGTCAGGACCATGACCAGGAACTGCCAAACCTGTGCCGAATGCAAACCGCATTTCTTTAGGCCGGACAGAGCAAGCCTGATCAAGGCCACCCGCCCCTTCGAGCGCTTGAGCATCGATTTTAAGGGGCCCCTCCCGTCCTCTGACCGTAATGTGTACTTCCTCAACATTATTGATGAGTACTCCCATTTCCCCTTTGCCTTCCCCTGCCCAGACATGACCAGTACCACGGTCATCAAATGCCTGAACGACCTCTTCGCCTTGTTCAGGTTCCCGAACTATATACATAGCGACCGGGGCTCATCCTTCATGAGCGAGGAACTTCGCCAGTTCCTACTAGCGAGAGGTATTGCTGCAAGCAGGACCACCAGCTACAACCCCCGAGGGAACAGCCAGGTGGAAAGAGAGAACGCGACTGTCTGGAAGGCCGTTCTCTTAGCCTTAAAGTCTAAGGGCCTCCCAACCTCTCGCTGGCAGGAAGTCCTCCCGGCAGCGCTGCATTCCATCCGGTCACTGCTTTGCACTGCCATTAACGCCACCCCCCATGAATGAATGTTTGTTTTCCCCAGGAAGTCGACTACGGGAACCTCGCTACCAACATGGCTGACTTCTCCGGGGCCCGTCTTGCTGCGAAAGCACATGAGGGCCCATAAAACGGACCCCCTGGTCGAGAGGGTGGACCTCCTGCACGCCAACCCCCAGTACGCCTATGTGGCATACCCAGACGGGCGGGAGGACACAGTCTCCTTACGAGACCTCGCACCCTCGGGCACCCCTGAGACACCACCGTTACCCCCCCACCAACCCCCCAAATCCAGCCCAGGTAGACGGCATGCCGGAACCCCACGAGCCTTCGCCGACCACGCAGACACCAGCATTAACATCGGATACTGCACCACCGCCGCCGCTGCTGCGCCGATCAGAAAGGCTTACGAGGCCTCCGGACAGACTGACATACCCGAACTGGTAGTACACTTCACCCCGCCGGACTCAAATTTAAACAAGGGGTTTATATCGTTACACTATGGTTATCACTGTTTACACTGTTGTATCACTACACAAGGTCAACTCTTGCCACGCTGTTATACCTGGGCTGACCACAGCTGACTCCGCCCATGGCTCCGCCTGCTTGCCCAGGTATAAAGGTGGTCGACTGGCTGGTATTCCTCCTTGTTGGATCCGATCACCCACGAGGGTGGGCTCTGTTATTTAGCCAATAAAAACCTATAGTTACTAACTTAACTCGTCGCTTTTCATGAGCTGAATTGATAGGTATATCACCTTTTAAATCAGAAATGAGGAGGAATATCTTCTCGCAGAGGGTCGTGAATCTTTGGAATTCTCTTCCCCAGAGAGCTGTGGAGGCTGGGTCATTGAATATATTTAAGGTGGAGATAGACAGATTTTTGAATTGTAAGGGAGTCAAGGGTTATGGGGTGTGGGCAGGGAAGTGGAGTTAAGGCCAAGATTAGATCAGCCTTGATCTTATTGAATGGCGGAGCAGGCTCGAGGGGCTGAATGGCCTACCCCTGCTCCTACGTCTTATGTTCTTATGTTCTTTGCTTTGTGAAGGGAACATGAACAATGAAAACATCATCAACCAGCTGATTGGACAGAAGCTGGTGAACTTGGAAAGGTTTGTCTTAACCTGTTGATCATGTATTATTAGTGAAAGTCGCAGTGAGCAATATGAGCAGTTTAACAGATACAGTAATATTGGTGCACAGTCGGGTGGAATAGTTCATTGTTATTGGTAGATCTTCCATGGCGTTGCTCACAGGCAGTCTGGGGCCGAGAGCTTGGTTACTGAGCCCCACTCTCAGCTCCTCACTGTTGACCGGCTCCTCCCAGCCCTTGATTTTGGTGCTCACTCCCTGATCTGTAAATGTAGACAACCACTTATCATTGGTAGACCTCCCATGCCATTGCTCATAGGTAGTCAATGAGTGTCAGCATGGATTTGTGAAGGGCCGGTCATGTCTGACTGATCTAATAACCTTTCGGAGGAGGTCAGTAACATGGACAAGGGAGTGTCTCTGGATCTTGTATGTGTGGACTTCCAGAGGGTTAAATTATGAGGACAGGTTGCACAGACTGGGCTTGTATTCCCTCTAGTATAGAATATTAAACGGTGATATAATTGAGGTGTTTAAGATGTTCAAAGAGTTGGTAGGGTAGATCGATAAAAACGATTTCCTCTGGCGGGGAAATCCAGAACAAAGGGGCATGAGATTAAAATTAGAGTTAGCCTGGTCAGGGATGTGATGTCAGGAAGCACTTCTTCTCCCAAAGGCTAGCGGAATTGTGGAACTCTCTCCCCCCATATCTATTGAGGCTGGGGGTCAATTGAAAACTTCAAAAATGAGATTGATAGATTTTTGTTAGGCAAGAGTTTTAAGGGATGTGGAACCAAGGCGGGGAAATGGAGTTAACATACAGGTCAGCCATGCTTTGGCAGAATAGACTCGAGGGGCTGAAAGGCCTCCTCCTGTTCCTAAGTTGATCAAGAGATATCAATCAAAGACAGGTAAATGGATTTGAGGTGCAGAGCAGCCATGGTCTAATTGAATACTGGAGCAGGCTCGAGGGGCTGAATGGCCGGCTCCTGTTGCTTTAAATGTATGCAATTACTTAACATAATTGGTAGAAGGCAAACAATCCCATCACTGCCCATCGCCCACGCACCCTGTGCTATGGGTCATAACCACATGGAAACCTGTTATTGCTTTCTAGCGAAACAAGTCAGTTTAACTTAAGTAAAGCCCAAAGGTTTTTCCCATATATGGTTTCAAGGTGAGGTCAAACCGTGACATCACCGAGTAAGCCCCACCCTCACACTGCGCATCACACTGAGATGAGACATCACAATAGCTTTGTAAAGTAGATAAATATTAGCCAGGCTGAGATAACAACAGTTTGTAAAGGCAAGGGAACTGCACTGAGTCTGATCTGTCTAGGACTGAATGCGGTCGGCTCGAACATCTGAACAGCTTTGCTCTGTGAAGACAACACGAACAATTGAAACATCATCAACCAGCGGCTTGGACAGAATTCGTGAACTTTGAAAGGTTTGTCTTTCTGGGATCTCAGGAATGGACGTATGAGGAGAGATTGAGTTGATTGGGCTTATATTCGCTGGAGTTTAGAAGAATGAGGGGATCTCATTGAAACTTATAAAATTCTAACAGGACTAGACAGACTAGATGCAGGAAGGATGTTCCCGATGGTTGGGGAGTCCAGAACCAGGGGTCACCATCTAAGGATAAGGGGTAAGCCATTTAGGACAGAGATGAGAAGGAATTTCTTCACCCAGAGAGTGGTGAACCTGTGGAATTCTCTACCACAGAAGGCAGTTGAGGCCAATTCATTAAATATATTCAAGGAGTTGGATATATGTCTTGAGGCTAAAGGGATCAAGGGATATGGGGAGAAAGCAGGGACAGGGTACTGAATTTGGATGATCAGCCATGATCTCATTGAATGGCGGTGCAGGCTCGAGGGGCCGAATGGCCTACTCCTGCTCCTATCTTCTATGTTTCTATGTTCCTATGTCTTAACCTGTTTATCTTGTATTATTAGTGAAAGTCATAATGAGCAATATGAACAGTTTATCAGATACAGTAATATTGATGCACAGTCAGGTGGAATAGTTCAGTTTGTTATTGGTAGTTCTTCCATAGCGTTGCTCATAGGTAGTCTGAATCCCGGAGCCTGGTTACTGATGGTTACTGAGCCCCACTCCTCACTGACCGGCTCCTCCCAGTCCTGGAGTTTAATGCTCACTCCCTGATCTGTAAATGTAGACAACTATTTACTGACTGTGACTAACTGTGTTTGGAGCTGTACTTCCAGCTTGTATCATTCCCCGTGAAAGTCAGAGTCAGTTACAGCAAAATCCGTGCAGATATAAAGGCTCAAATCCTGGAAACTGAAAGCAGGTCAGTTCATGCTGGTTGTTCTGATCAACTTGTCCTGGACACGGGGATAGTCTGTGGGACAGCTCAGCCCGACCATTTAAAAAGTCAAGAGCGTCCCTCTTGAAACCGCTGATTGGTGTTGAATGAACGGCTCTAAATAAGAGGAGAGGCTGACAGGGAGAGTGAACAACTGAATAATCAGTTTCTCAAAGTGTTCACCAGTACTGAGAGCTCAGGGTTAAGACTCGAAGAATGTACTCCTGGGCAGTAATGCCACTGGAGCTGCCTTGACCGAGCTTGGTACCTGCCCACACAGCTCGACGCTGGCCCAGGTGTTGACTTTTTAAAGGGAATTTGATAAATCCTTTTACAGGTTATATGGTTTACTATACGAGGGGAGCGCTAAAATGCCTGTCGTTGTCCTTGTTGCAATCCAGTGATTTTTGTCATTTCTTCTTCTGCCACAGGTACAGGTTGGTGTCAGGACGAGTGAGAGGAAATGGACGGTTTCATCAAACTACCAACAGACTAAAGTTGTCAGTAACAAAACCACAAAGACACCTGGATCACACATCCTGACATCACATCAATGCCAGCAGAGATACCACAAAGGAGGAAACAGCAACACTGAAATACCCCTCAACCCATCCATTACTTTAGTGTCAACTGTACATCTTTTAATTTCTTTATTTGACGGCCAATAACAGATCCATTTAAACTCGCAGCCAATGATTGGAGATGGTGCTAAACCAACTCTTTCCCTTCTGGCATGTTTCTTTCCCATTTTTAAAAATTTCCCACGCCCCTCTCCCTCCTCCCTAGTTCTCCCCTGGGCTGGACCTTCACGTCCAGCACTCAGGTCCCCGCATCGGCATCAAGCACCAACCCTGCTCCAACTCCAGGCTCAGTTCGGCATTGCTCGGGGTTAACTGCACTGGCACTGGATAGGGCCCAGTCCATACAGTCATCTCCGACCGATGTCGACCGGTGGTCCAAGTGTTGGGACTGAACAGGAAAGTCTCAAGGGTGGACGCTCCGGTTGTTGCCTCGATGGTGTGGAATGGGATGAGCTGGTTAAAGCCAATCCATCCCAGTCAACTACATCGGGTGAAACCCCGGTACCATTTGTACTGAGGCCTCCCAGGATAGAGGAAGAGTCCTCCTCTGGCACCAGCTGGTTCGGAGGTGTCCGTGCCTACTGGTGCCAGAATCAGGCTGGTTCCCCCAAGCGCCACCAGCTACTGTTGGTGTGTCCTTCCCCAGAGGCATCCGTCCCCTCTGGTGACACCAACGCAGCCCCGGGACATTGTCTCCAGTTGGCGCCAGCTCATTTGGGGGCACCACCCTCGGTGGACTCGACCTACACAGGGTCACCTATGCTGTGGGTGACGTCCACTTTGGTGAGTGCAGCTGCAGATCTCTATTTATAGATCTGTAGCTCCCACCCACCACTGTGGACCCACCTTCAGCCGCTCCCTACGACACTCGAGAGGCACTCCCAGGGAGGGTGCGTGCGCTCCAGAAACCAAACTGGGAGCCTGAGTTGACCACGGCTTCCGTGCGTTGAGGTTTTTCCATGTATTCAAAACAAGGGTGACTTCGAGTCTGAAACTGTGAGTTCTGGAAGTCCCATCACTTGTGGGGGTTGAGTCTTTACCTGGGGTCTTGCAAAGGCCTCAGGCATCGACCTTTGTTGGATTCCCCCTCCCAATTTCCAAGGCGGTTTGGGCAGACTTGATAGGCGCGCCCCAGTTATGGCCAAGGTTGACAGCCCCGCCACTCTGCCTCACAACTTAAGGTTCGCTGGTACAGCTGGTGAACTTCAGTCATGAAAGCCTCAGAAGGAAGGGAACTGCCCAGGAAACTAGTCCTGTTCCACCCACCAGAATCCAAATGGTGGGACATGTGGGTCTGGCGGACCTTCCTGCAGTGTTCGGCGCATATCCCGAATTCCCTGCCATCAAATCCACTGGGGCTGGCTTCACTGACCAGTAGGTGAGTTGAGGGAGCAATCCCTGCCAGAGAGGACCACCTTCAGAGAGTATCTGCTGCAGCAGCAGACTGTGTGGGTGCTCTCAATGTAGGAGCAGGATCTATCATCCAGTGGATCTTGCATCGCCACTTAGTTTGTCCTCACACCTTGGGGATCCTTCAGGTTCTGCAGATGCCCATTGGTGCTGAGGTCTTCTTTGGCGAGCAAGTGGAGGATCTGCTGTAGCAGAACCTTCAGGCATTCCCAAATTGACACACAAGGGTGGGAGGGCACTGCTCACTTTGTAGCTTAGCCCACCCCATCTACAGGCCCCTTCCACTCGCCAACACCAGTCCACTCACCATCACCAATCCATTCACCACCACCATCCACTCACCACCACCAATCCATTCACCCCCACCAGCCTATTCAAGGCCTTATCCGGAGCACAATGTCCTTTGTATCTTGCTAGCCCATCATTCCAGATTAGGACCTGGAATGCAGGTAGCTCACAAGTAACACTCGAGACCCTGTCCAGCTCCACCTCCCCCAGCAGTGATCATGCCTGGATAGCCCACCTCAGAGTTGTGTGGGTGGGCTATTTCCAGTACTTCCCTGTGGAAGTGGATCACTCTGGATGTTTGGTTTGTCCATCAGAGGAACCATCTACTAGTGGGCATACTGGCAGGTCTTCTACCATCCACACTGAGAGCGAGTGATCGTCATCCAGAAGGCTCAACTGTTGGGGGTATTTCTCCAGTTGAGCCTTCTGGATGACCATCACTCTGCCAGTAATGCATCCACAGGTCTCCTTTGTCGCAGCATCTGAACTAGAGCTGGTGGTCCTGGGAGCACAGTGTTCTCCATACATTGGTGCTACAGCCATCAGCTGAATGCTTTGACATATGGGTGGGAGCCACATTCAGGATGAATGGTCTTCTCGGCCAGTGATTTCACTTGGCATTTCAACAGGCTCGGGGTGTGAACGGTATAATAGGACATCTCCACTTTCAGACTCGGTGCAGGGTAAGTCAGTGTGTCTGCAGACAGACAATATGACAAGGGTCCGGTAAGTCAACAAACAGGGTGGGACCCTCCTTCCTGGGTCCCTCTGTCAAGTTGACGCATTGCTTCCCATTGGTGCTTGAACGACGGGGTGACACTCTTGGTGCCACATTTGGCCCGGGGAGGACAACACAACAGTCGGCACACTCAGCTGCTCTGTAGTCCACCCTAACTAGTGGATGATCCACACTGAGGTAGTCCAGAACATCTTCAGGACTTGGGGGGTTTACCAGGTCGATCGACTTACTCGCATCACCGGATAATCACCAATCTGCTGGAGGACCTCAGGCTGTCGGGGCGGAGGCCCGGCAGTCTTTCGTGCTTTTGTTTCTGGATTCTGTTGCTCAGGGTTGCCTGATCTCCAGGATGCTCCAGGAAATTGCAGCAGGTGGTGGTTCTGGTTAACCCTTTGGTTACCTCACAAACCGTGCTTCAGGGACACCCGGGTGTTGAATACACACTTTGATTTCAGGAGCCCACGGGAGAAATCCATGTCATTTTTAGAGTATAGAGGACCCTACCTTTTTTAGGGAATTTTTCATTCTGACATCCTCCACACACTGCTGGACACTGTCCAACTGGTACTCAGGGTGAGGAGGGCGGACCGTACCTGCAAGCGAACAGATTCTCCGGCTCCCAGGACAAATAGATCAAAGTGGGTGTTATTCATGGGTGCCAGCGCCAGATCCAAACAGTAAGCTGAACCGTCAGGATCTGGATTTGGATCCTGCCAGCTTCTGATTGATGGCCTGGCAGTTGAGATGGAATGCCCGTCAGATTAGGGTATACCAGCAGTGCGGCACTCATGGGTAATGCTCACTTTATTGTGTCTGTCCTGGTCATTTAAGCCTCTGTTCCCATACAAGTACCTCCACCCTCTTCGTCCTCTGTACTACTTGGTTAGTCGCCAGCTGTGTGTGCAGAATGCCTGAATGAAGATCACAGCTCCCTTGTCAGCTGTTCCCATGTCAGCTGCTCCCTTGTAAGCTCCTCTTCATTCTTCAAGTGACGCGGCATTTGCCACCCACCTGGTTGTCTCTTGGGTCTAGTGGGGAGTGTTGGTATGTCTTTTCCTCGTTCTGGGTTTTCTTTGGGTGTCAACAAACTGGGTTCTGGGGTGTGCTAAAAGTTAACACTGCACGGGAGTTGGGGAGGGAGGGGAAAAACAAGTGGGTTTGTCCTTCAAAGTTAGGATGTCTTAACAAAATGTCTTAACAGGGAAGGTCACGCCTTAAGAGATTTTCCCCAGGCAAATTGTGCCGATGCATCCCAGTAATTAGATCCACGTTCCACCCCCAATTCGGCCTGTCAATGTTTAGGAACGGATGTTCCCAGCAAATTAAATGGTGTCACAGTTAACACTTTAAAGAAAAGATTGGGGACAGTTTTCGTTCAACCTGGAACGACAGAAATGGAAACACTAGACAACCTGCCAACCAGTTTCTCGTCATCGCTGAATATTGGGTTTGTGACTGCTGCTACAGAACTAGACAGGAGATTGTTGAAGACCAGGCTCTCGGGGATTGTGTTCAATTGATGTTAGCAGAGTTGAAGTGAGAAAGTAATTGTCTTAGAATATTTGGGCCATAATGATCTCCTGGACTAGTTTCGATCGCCTAAGGGGGTCGGAGAGGAATTTCCCAGATTTTTTTCCCAAATTGGCCTGGGTTTTTATGTCTGGTTTTTCGCCTCTCCCAGGAGATCACATGGTGGGGGGGTCTATATATTGCGATGGACAAGGCTGGATGGACCAGAGAGTCTTTTCGTGTACAAGTCATCTTTCAATAACTGAAATGTGAGAAGTTTAACATCTGAAAATAAACATGGATTGAAAATGAACAAACTTACTGTGTGTCTCCTGATTTGTGCACGGATCATTGAAGGGAACAGAAAGGGGAAGAGATGAGTTCTGATTGTCCCTGGGCTCAGTTACTGACTGGGTGAACTCTTTGAGCCACACACTAGGCTGGACCCAGATTGATTCCCCAGTCTGCTCATACAAACATACAAAAAGACATACAAAAGTAGATGAAGACTATCAGGCCCATTAAGCTCACCCCATCCAGTAGACAGTAGGGCCGCACATGCTGCTGTCCCACCTATCAGTTACGCTATCTCTGGAAACAGACAAAGAAACATGGCCAATTCAGGAAAACCCTCTGGCCAATTGTGTTACGTCCGTGAATAATTGAGACACGGACAGCAGGAGTGAACAAAATAAGTCTTTACTGGTGGAAGTCAAAAGTGAAAACTAAAAACACAGAGGCTCACTAGCGCCTTTTATACAGGGGTGGTCACTGCCGGTACTGCAGTCTGAGACCAGTTATTCTCTTAAAGGTACATACACAAGAAATTGCTCTCCAACTCCCAACACATGACAATCTAAACTAACCACTAACTCTCGCTATAACTGGTAATGTCCTCTCAGGGACTGGCCAAGGCCATACAGCACAGAAGGAGGCCATTCAGCCCATCATGCCTCTGCCAGCTCTTTGAATGCACTATCCAATTAGTCCCACTCTCCCGCTCTTTCCCCGTAGCCCAGCAAATTTTTCCTTTTCAAGCATTTACCTAATTCCCTTCTGAAAGTTGCAGTGGGTGGAATTATAAGTTGGTGGAATTCTGTCATGTGATCCCCAAAGTTCCAGTAACTAAATTGCCAAATCCCCCAGTCAGTAAAACCTGGATTGGGCTTATTCAGTCACTTAAACACCAGTGGCACTTTCAAAGTCCCAGGCCACGTCAAGGAACTCCTCCAAACACAATTAACCAACAAAGTAGTGAATTGGTACAAAAACAAATACTAGTGGGGAGGGGCTGGGGGTGAAGAATTGAGTGGGGGAAACAAGACAACACTTGGCATGTACTGAGAGGCAGAGTCGTGTGTTGGGTTTCCAACTCTGCAGGATGTCCCGGAGTCTCCAGGAATTTAATCTCCTGGATTTTTTTTTATTCGTTCATGGGATGTGGGCTTCGCTGGCAAGGCCAGCATTTATTGCCCATCCCTAATTGCCCTTGCGAAGGTGGTGGTGAGCCGCCTTCTTGAACCGCTGCAGTCCGTGAGGTGAAGGTGCTCCCACAGGGGGCACATATAGGCCAGCACGGTCTGGAGTCACATATAGGCCAGCAGATTTCCTTCCCTAAAGGACATTAGTGAACAAGGTGGGATTTTAGTGCAATCCAATAGTTTCATGGTCATCATTACTGATGGTAGCTTTTTATTCCAGATTTTTTTACGTGACTGAATTTAAATTCCCCAGCTGCCATGTGGTGGGATTTAAACTCATGTCTCTCAGATTGTTTAATCTAAGTCTGTCTCTGGATTGCTAGTCTGGTAACATAACCACTATGCTATCATTCCCAATTGCAGCTTTGAGCAAACCTGGGATAAAAGTCACCAGGGCATTAAAGAAAATGATTTTTTATTTCCATTTTCTTTGACCACTTTCATTCATTTATAAAAATATTGGAGACGGGGGAAAAAGGCGGTTGGATCCAGCAGGTCACGTGATGAAAGCGCCAGGAATACGTCCAATCAGAGATGGCGACTCGTGTTGTGTGACTCACGCCATTTATATACCACGACAAAATAAAATAATAGTAGGCGTTGATAATTGTGGGTGGCACCAAGACACACACGTGCAGAATGTGAAGCCTGTTGAATAATCACTGACTACTGAGGCACAAGTGGGTCTAAATAACACTTTAACAAACAGAATGGCTGCACATTAATTAACTTGGGATATAATAGGCTTTATTTTGGAAGTACTTAACTCCCAAACTCTCATTACCACACGGCTTGCCAAGAAACAACTGGATCGCCTTTCAATCACAGGTGTTAGAATTCACAACCAATCAGCACAGTGTTAACCCTTCGCTCCCCAGAAGTTAAAAGAACTTTCATTTTCAATTGACATTGAGAATGACTATTTTGGGAACTGCCTCCCCGGTTTAGTGCCACGATTTTCCCCAGCTAAACTGGGTTTATAACACACTATTCACATGGTTAATGCCCTGAGGCACTTTAGAGAGTAGAATGAGATGCCAATTAGTAATACTAAGAAAGAAGCAATGGACACAAGTAACACTGCACCTTCACTGGACAGCTGCTGACGACAACCTTCAAACCGCCCTCACAACAGATGTCAAGCCAGCTCGTTCTTCAAGGTGAGAAATGACCCTGGATGATAATCCTGAGATTTATTCTCCTTTTTGTTTCTTACCCGGCTCCCAACATTAAATTACTTGGTTTTATTACCCCATTGTCTTCTATTTGCAAATGTGAGCTATTGGAGCTTGATAGACAAACATGCTCACACGTGTCGCCTAGAAACACAAACAAATTGATTTTTTGTTAAACAGTGAGGATATTGCACCTTGAGATCCAATCCATGTGCTGCCGTCAAAAATGGGTGAATAGTTTAGGGTCTGGTCATTACAAGGACAATGTTGAAGGATAAAGGACCGACTGAAAGGTTGCTGCTGAATTTAGCAAAGACCAACTTTCCAATGTTGATACCAGGTAAACAATAGCACAAGGCAATTTTGATTTACGCCCTCCAATTTCTCAGTAGTGCATCAAGAACTTGCATTGATAGACCTTTCACAACATCAGGACATCCCAAAGCACTTTACAGCCAATCAAACACTTCCTTAAAGTGTAATCGCTGCTGCAATGTAGGAAACGTAGCAGCCAATTTGCGCACAGCAAGCTCCCACAAATTGCGATGAAATAATGACCAGATAATCTGTTTTTTTTAGTGATGTTGGTTGAGGGATAAATGTTGGGCCAGGGGAACTCCCCTACCCTTCTTCAAAATACTGGCCATGGGATCTTTTAAGTCCACCTGAGAGGACAGATGGAGCCTCGGTTTAACGTCTCATCCGAAAGACGGCACCTCCGACAGTGCCGCACTCCCTCAGTATGGCACTGAAGTGTCAGCTTAGAGTACGTGCTACCACTGGGCCACGCAGGCACCTAAATCAAACAGCTAGATGATTTTAAAAGCACGGGATAATGGAACAAGAAACCTGAATGGGTTTCAAGAAGGAACTAGACAGGTTCTTATCAACAAATGGGATTCAGGGTTATTAGAAACACACCAAGGGATTACAGTGGATAGGTGGGCTCATCAGAACATAAGAACATAAGAAATAGGAGCTGGAGTCGGCCATTCGGCCCCTCGGGCCTGCTCCGCTGTTCAATAAGATCATAACTGATCTGATCTTGGCCTCAACTCCACTTCCCTGCCCGCTCCCCATAACGCTCGACTCCCTTATCGTTCAAAAATCTGTCTGTCTCCACCTTAAATATATTCAATGACCCAACCTCCACAGCTCTCTGTGGAAGAGAATTCCAAAGATTCACGACCCTCTGAGAAGAAATTCCTCCTCATTTCCGATTTAAAAGGGTGCTCCCTTATTCTGAAATTATGCCCCCTAGCAGGCAGGTAGTGCAGGGGTCCCCTGTGACCATCCCCCTTTCAAACAGATATACTGCTTTGGATATTGGTGAGGGAGATGCTTATCAGAGGAAGGCAGCAGCAGCCAACTTCCTGGCACCGTGGGTGGTTCTGCTGCACAGGACGGGAGGGAAAAGAGCGAGAGAGCTATAGTGATAGGGGATTCTATTGTAAGGGGAATAGATAGGCGTTTCTGCGGCCGCAAACGAGACTCCAGGATGGTATGTTGCCTCCCTGGTGCAAGGGTCAGGGATGTCTCGGAGCGGCTACAGAGCATTTTGGAAGGGAAGGGTGAACATCCAGTTGTCGTTGTGCATATAGGTACCAACGATATAGGTAAAAACCGGGATGAGGTCCTAAAAGCTGAATATAGGGAGTTAGGAGGTAAATTTAAAAAGCGGCGAGGTCTCTCCAGACGTTGCCGATAACCCAGACCCTTGAATCTGGGAATTCGATTCGTGCCTCTTCTCAGCATCATCTGCAGCACTTGAATATCTTCCTTGTGTCTCGGTAACCAGAACTGGACACAGTGATCAAGGTGGGTCTGACCGGAACTGGACACAGTGCTCAAGGTGGGACTTACCAGAACTGGACACAGTGCTCAAGGTGTGACTGACCAGAACTGGACACAGTGCTCAAGGTGGGACTGACTCAAGGGGGCAAGCACTTTGCTGGGAGTGTACTATAGGCCCCCAAACAGTCAGGGGGAGATAGAGGAACAGATATGTAGGCAAATCTCAGAAAAGTGCGAAAATAATAGGGTAATAATAGTGGGGGATTTCAACTTCCCCAATATAAATTGGGATAGTCAGAGTGTGAAAGGCTTAGAGGGTGCAGAATTCTTAAAGTGCATCCAGGAGAGCTTTTTGAGCCAACATGTAGAAAGTCCTACAAGAGAGGGGGCGATACTGGACCTAATTCTGGGGAATGTAGCCGGGCAAGTGGTGGAAGTGTCAGTAGGAGAGCATTTTGGCGATAGTGACCATAATTCGGTGAGATTTAAGGTGGTCATGGAAAAAGACAAAGACGGCCCGGAAATAAGGGTTCTAAATTGGGGGAGGGCCGATTTTAATATGATAAGGCAGGATCTGGCCAAAGTGGGCTGGGAGCAGCTACTTATAGGAAAATCCACATCAAGACAGTGGGAGACTTTCAGAAGGGAAATAGAGAGAGTACAACGCCAATATGTTCCTGTAAAGGTCAAGGGTGGGACCAACAAGCAAAGGGAACCTTGGATGACAAGGGATATACAAAAATGCATTAGAAATAAAAGGGGGGCTTTTGGCAGTTACAAAAGACTAAAGACGGAAGGAGCCCGAGAGGAGTATAAAAAGTGCAGGGGCATACTTAAAAAAGAAATTAGGAGGGCGAGGAGGGGCCATGAAATAACACTGGCGAGCAAAATAAAGGAAAATCCTAAGATGTTTTATAAGTATATTAAGGGCAAGAGGATAACCAGGGAAAGGGTAGGGCCCATTAGGGACCAAAGTGGCAATCTGTGTGTAGAGCCAGATGATGTAGGCGGGGTTTTAAATGAATTTTTTGCATCTGTGTTCACTATGGAGAGAGACGATGCAGACATAGTAAACGGGCAAGGGGACTGTGACATACTTGAACATATTAGCATCGAGAGGGAGGAGGCGCTAGCGGTTTTAGCAGGCCAAAAAGTGGATAAATCCCCAGGCCCGGACGAGATGTATCCCAGGCTGCTGTGGGAGGCAAAGGAGGAGATTGCAGGGGCTCTGACACAAATTTTCAGAACCTCTCTGGCCACAGGGGATGTACCAGAGGACTGGAGAACAGCTAATGTAGTACCATTATACAAGAAGGGTAGCAGGGATAAACCAGGGAATTACAGGCCAGTGAGCCTAACATCTGTGGTAGGGAAATTATTGGAAAAAATTCTGAGGGACAAAATTAGTCTCCACTTGGAGAGGCAAGGATTAATCGGGGATAGTCAGCATGGCTCTGTCAAGGGTAAATCATGTCTGACAAATCTGATTGAATTTTTCGAGGGGGTGACTAGGGGGGTGGATGAGGGAAATGCTGTGGATGTGGTTTACATGGACTTCAGTAAAGCTTTTGACAAAGTCCCGCATAGGAGACTGGTCAAGAAGGTAAGAGCCCATGGGATCCAGGGTGCCTTGGCGCGTTGGATCCTAAACTGGCTGAGTGGCAGGAGGCAGAGGGTGATGGTCGAAGGATGCTTTTGTGACTGGAAGCCTGTGTCCAGTGGGGTACCTCAGGGATCGGTGCTGGGTCCCTTGTTGTTTGTGATCTACATAAATGATTTGGATGAGAATGTAAAAGGTATGATCAGTAAGTTCGCAGATGACACGAAAATTGGTGGGGTGGTAAATTGCGAGGAGGAAAGCCTCAGGCTACAGGACGATATAAACGGGTTGGTCAGATGGGCAGAATAGTGGCAAATGGAATTTAACCCTGAAAAGTGCGAGGTGATGCATTTTGGACGGACAAATAAGGCAAGGGAATACACAATGAGTGGTAGGACCCTAGGAAGTACAGAGGGTCAGAGGGACCTTGGTGTACATGTACATAGATCTCTGAAGGCAGCGGAACAGGTAGATAAGGTGGTTAAAAAGGCATATGGGATACTTGCCTTCATTAGCCGAGGCATAGAATATAAGAGCAGGGAGGTTATGATGGAGCTGTACAAAACGCTGGTGAGGCCACAGCTGGAGTACTGTGTGCAGTTCTGGTCGCCTCACTATAGGAAGGATGTGATTGCTTTGGAGAGGGTGCAGAGAAGATTCACCAGGATGTTACCTGGGATGGAGCGCCTCAGCTATGAAGAAAGACTAAACAGGCTGGGGTTGTTTTCCTTGGAGCAAAGAAGGCTGAGGGGGGACCTGATTGAGGTGTACAAAATGATGAGGGGCATAGATAGGGTAGATAAAGAGGAACTTTTCCCCTTAGTAGGGGGGTCAATAACAAGGGGGCATAGATTCAGGGTAAGGGGCAGGAGATTTAGAGGGGATTTGAGGAGGAACTTTTTCACCCAGAGGGTGGTTGGAATCTGGAACTCACTGCCTGAAAGGGTGGTAGAGGCAGGAACCCTCACAACATTCAAGAAGCATTTGGATGAGCACTTGAAATGCCATTGCATACAAGGCTATGGACCAAATGCTGGAAAATGGGATTAGACAGGACAGGGATGGATGGGCGGCGCGGACACGATGGGCCGAAGGGCCTCTTTCTGTGCTGTAAAACTCTACGACTATGACTCTATGTCCCGAACTGGACACAGTGCTCAAGGTGGGTCTGACCAGAACTGGACACAGTGCTCAAAGTGGGTCTGACCAGAACTGGACACAGTGCTCAAGGTGGGACTGACCAGAACTGGACAAAGTGATCAAGGTGGGACTGACCGGAACTGGACACAGTGCTCAAGGAGGGGCCGGCCGGAACTGGACACAGTGATCAAGGTGGGTCTGACCAGAACTGGACACAGTGATCAAGGTGGGACTGACCGGAACTGGACACAGTGCTCAAGGTGGGTCTGACCAGAACTGGACACAGGGCTCAAGGTGGGACTGACCAGAACTGGACAGAGTGCTCAAGGTGGGACTGACCAGAACTGGAAACAGTGATCAAGGTGGGACTGACCAGAAGTGGACACAGTGCTCAAAGTGGGACTGACCAGAACTGGACACAGTGCTCAAGGTGGGTCTGACCAGAACTGGACACAGTGATCAAGGTGGGACTGACCAGAACTGGACACAGTGCTCAAGGTGGGACTGACCAGAACTGGACCCAGTGCTCACGGTGGGTCTGACCAGAACTGGACAAAGTGCTCACGGTGGGTCTGACCGGAACTGGACACAGTGCTCAAGGTGGGACTGACCAGAACTGGACACAGTGCTCAAGGTGGGACTGACCAGAACTGGACACAGCGCTCAAGGTGGGTCTGACCAGAACTGGACACAGTGCTCAAGGTGGGACTGACCAGAACTGGACACAGTGATCAAGGTGGGACTGACCTGAACTGGACACAGTGATCACGGTGGGACTGACCGGAACTGGACACAGTGCTCAAGGTGGGTCTGACCAGAACTGGACACAGTGCTCAAGGTGGGTCTGACCAGAACTGGACACAGTGCTCAAGGTGGGACTTACCAGAACTGGAGACAGTGTTCACGGTGGGACTGACCGGAACTGGACACAGTGCTCAAGGTGGGACTTACCAGAACTGGAGACAGTGCTCAAGGTGGGACTGACCAGAACTGGAGAGAGTGCTCAAGGTGGGACTGACCAGAACTGGACACAGTGCTCAAGGTGGGTCTGACCAGAACTGGACACAGTGATCAAGGTGCGACTGACCAGAACTGGACACAGTGCTCAAGGTGGGACTGACCAGAACTGGACACAGTGCTCAAGGTGGGACTGACCTGAACTGGAGAGAGTGCTCAAGGTGGGACTGACCAGAACTGGACACAGTACTCAAGGTGGGTCTGACCAGAACTGGACACAGTGCTCAAGGTGGGTCTGACCAGAACTGGACACAGTGCTCAAGGTGGGACTGACCAGAACTGGGCACAGTGATCAAGGTGGGACTGACCAGACCTGGACACAGTGCTCAAGGTGGGTCTGACCAGAACTGGACACAGTGCTCAAGGTGTGTCTGACCATAACTGGACACAGTGATCAAGGTGGGTCTAACCAGAACTGGAGACAGTGATCAAGGTGGGTCTGACCAGAACTGGACACAGTGATCAAGGTGGGACTGACCAGAACTGGACACAGTGCTCAAGGTGGGACTGACCGGAACTGGACACAGTGCTCAAGGTGGGACTGACCAGAACTGGACACAGTGCTCAAGGTGGGACTGACCAGAACTGGACCCAGTGCTCAAGGTGGGACTGACCAGAACTGGACACAGTGCTCAAGGTGGGACTGACCAGAACTGGACACAGTGCTCAAGGTGGGACTGACCAGAACTGGACACAGTGCTCAAGGTGGGTCTGACCAGAACTGGACACAGTGATCAAGGTGGGTCTGACCAGAACTGGACACAGTGCTCAAGGTGGGTCTGACCAGAACTGGACACAGTGCTCAAGGTGGGTCTGACCAGAACTGGACACAGTGCTCAAGGTGGGTCTGACCAGAACTGGACACAGTGCTCAAGGTGGGTCTGACCAGAACTGGACACAGTGATCAAGGTGGGACTGACCAGAACTGGACACAGTGCTCAAGGTGGGTCTGACCAGAACTGGACACAGTGCTCAAGGTGGGTCTGACCAGAACTGGACACAGTGCTCAAGGTGGGACTGACCCGAACTGGACACAGTGCTCAAGGTGGGTCTGAGCAGAACTGGACACAGTGCTCAAAGTGGGTCTGAACAGAAATGGACACAGTGCTCAAGGTGGGACTGACCAGAACTGGACACAGTGATCAAGGTGGGACTGACCAGAACTGGACACAGTGCTCAAGGTGGGACTGACCGGAACTGGACACAGTGCTCAAGGTGGGTCTGACCCGAACTGGACACAGTGCTCAAGGTGGGACTGACCAGAACTGGACCCAGTGCTCAAGGTGGGACGGACCAGAACTGGACACAGTGCTCAAGGTGGGACTGACCAGAACTGGACACAGTGCTCAAGGTGGGACTGACCAGAACTGGACACAGTGCTCAAGGTGGGTCTGACCAGAACTGGACACAGTGCTCAAGGTGGGACTGACCGGAACTGGACACAGTGCTCAAGGTGGGACTGACCAGAACTGGACACAGTGCTCAAGGTGGGTCTGACCAGAACTGGACACAGTGATCAAGGTGGGACTGACCGGAACTGGACACAGTGCTCAAGGTGGATCTGACGAGAACTGGACACAGTGATCAAGGTGGGACAGACCAGAACGTGACACAGTGCTCAAGGTGGGACTGACCAGAACTGGACACAGTGATCAAGGTGGGACTGACCGGAACTGGACACAGTGATCAAGGTGGGACTGACCGGAACTGGACACAGTGCTCAACGTGGGTCTGACCAGAACTGGACATAGTGCTCAAGGTGGGACTGACCAGAACTGGACACAGTGATCAAGGTGGGACTGACCGGAACTGGACACAGAGATCAAGGTGGGACTGACCGGAACTGGACACAGTGCTCAAGGTGGGTCTGACCAGAACTGGACACAGTTCTCAAGGTGGGTCTGACCAGAACTGGACGCAGTGCTCAAGGTGGGACTGACCAGAACTGGACACAGTGCTCACGGTGGGTCTGACCAGAACTGGACACAGTGCTCAAGGTGGGTCTGACCAGAACTGGACACAGTGATCAAGGTGGGATTGACCAGAACTGGACACAGTGCTCAAGGTGGGACTGACCAGAACTGGAGACAGTGCTCAAGGTGGGACTGACCAGAACTGGACACAGTGCTCAAGGTGGGACTGACCAGAACTGGACACAGTGCTCAAGGTGGGTCTGACCAGAACTGGACACAGTGCTCAAGGTGGGTCTAACCAGAACTGGACACAGTGCTCAAGGTGGGAATGACCAGAACTGGACTCAGTGCTCAAGGTGGGACTGACCAGAACTGGACACAGTGATCAAGGTGGGTCTGACCAGAACTGGACACAGTGCTCAAGGTGGGTCTGACCAGAACTGGACACAGTGCTCAAGGTGGGACTGACCAGAACTGGACACAGTGCTCAAGGTGGGTCTGACCAGAACTGGACACAGTGCTCAAGGTGGGTCTGACCAGAACTGGACACAGTGCTCAAGGTGGGTCTGACCAGAACTGGACACAGTGCTCAAGGTGGGTCTGACCAGAACTGGACACAGTGCTCAAGGTGGGTCTGACCAGAACTGGACACAGTGCTCAAGGTGGGTCTGACCAGAACTGGACACAGTGCTCACGGTGGGACTGACCTGAACTGGGCAAAGTGCTCAAGGTGGGTCTGACCAGAACCGGACACAGTGCCCAAGGTGGGACTGACCAGAACTGGACACAGTGCTCAAGGTGGGACTGACCAGAACTGGACACAGTGCTCAAGGTGGGTCTAACCAGAACTGGACACAGTGATCAAGGTGGGTCTAACCAGAACTGGACACAGTGATCAAGGTGGGACTGACCAGAACTGGACACAGTGATCAAGGTGGGTCTGACCAGAACTGGACACAGTGCTCAAGGTGGGTCTGACCAGAACTGGAGACAGTGCTCAAGGTGGGACTGACCAGAACTGGACACAGTGCTCACGGTGGGTCTGACCAGAACTGGACACAGTGCTCAAGGTGGGTCTGACCAGAACTGGACACAGTGCTCAAGGTGGGTCTGACCAGAACTGGACACAGTGCTCAAGGTGGGTCTGACCAGAACTGGACACAGTGCTCAAGGTGGGTCTGACCAGAACTGGACACAGTGCTCAAGGTGGGTCTGACCAGAACTGGACACAGTGCTCAAGGTGGGTCTGACCAGAACTGGACACAGTGCTCAAGGTGGGTCTGACCAGAACTGGACACAGTGCTCACGGTGGGACTGACCTGAACTGGGCAAAGTACTCAAGGTTGGTCTGACCAGAACCGGACACAGTGCCCAAGGTGGGACTGACCAGAACTGGACACAGTGCTCAAGGTGGGACTGACCAGAACTGGACACAGTGCTCAAGGTGGGTCTAACCAGAACTGGACACAGTGATCAAGGTGGGTCTCACCAGAACTGGACACAGTGATCAAGGTGGGACTGACCAGAACTGGACACAGTGCTCAAGGTGGGACTGACCAGAACTGGACACAGTGCTCAAGGTGGGACTGACCAGAACTGGACACAGTGCTCAAGGTGGGACTGACCAGAACTGGACACAGTGCTCAAGGTGGGTCTGACCAGAACTGGACACAGTGATCAAGGTGGGTCTGACCAGAACTGGACACAGTGCTCAAGGTGGGTCTGACCAGAACTGGACACAGTGCTCAAGGTGGGTCTGACCAGAACTGGACACAGTGCTCAAGGTGGGTCTGACCAGAACTGGACACAGTGCTCAAGGTGGGTCTGACCAGAACTGGACACAGTGATCAAGGTGGGACTGACCAGAACTGGACACAGTGCTCAAGGTGGGTCTGACCAGAACTGGACACAGTGCTCAAGGTGGGTCTGACCAGAGCTGGACACAGTGCTCAAGGTGGGACTGACCCGAACTGGACACAGTGCTCAAGGTGGGTCTGAGCAGAACTGGACACAGTGCTCAAAGTGGGTCTGAACAGAACTGGACACAGTGCTCAAGGTGGGACTGACCAGAACTGGACACAGTGATCAAGGTGGGACTGACCAGAACTGGACACAGTGCTCAAGGTGGGACGGACCCGAACTGGACACAGTGCTCAAGGTGGGACTGACCAGAACTGGACCCAGTGCTCAAGGTGGGACGGACCAGAACTGGACACAGTGCTCAAGGTGGGACTGACCAGAACTGGACACAGTGCTCAAGGTGGGACTGACCAGAACTGGACACAGTGCTCAAGGTGGGTCTGACCAGAACTGGACACAGTGCTCAAGGTGGGACTGACCGGAACTGGACACAGTGCTCAAGGTGGGACTGACCAGAACTGGACACAGTGCTCAAGGTGGGTCTGACCAGAACTGGACACAGTGATCAAGGTGGGACTGACCGGAACTGGACACAGTGCTCAAGGTGGATCTGACGAGAACTGGACACAGTGATCAAGGTGGGACAGACCAGAACGTGACACAGTGCTCAAGGTGGGACTGACCAGAACTGGACACAGTGATCAAGGTGGGACTGACCGGAACTGGACACAGTGATCAAGGTGGGACTGACCGGAACTGGACACAGTGCTCAACGTGGGTCTGACCAGAACTGGACATAGTGCTCAAGGTGGGACTGACCAGAACTGGACACAGTGATCAAGGTGGGACTGACCGGAACTGGACACAGAGATCAAGGTGGGACTGACCGGAACTGGACACAGTGCTCAAGGTGGGTCTGACCAGAACTGGACACAGTGCTCAAGGTGGGTCTGACCAGAACTGGACGCAGTGCTCAAGGTGGGACTGACCAGAACTGGACACAGTGCTCACGGTGGGTCTGACCAGAACTGGACACAGTGCTCAAGGTGGGTCTGACCAGAACTGGACACAGTGATCAAGGTGGGATTGACCAGAACTGGACACAGTGCTCAAGGTGGGACTGACCAGAACTGGAGACAGTGCTCAATGTGGGACTGACCAGAACTGGACACAGTGCTCAAGGTGGGACTGACCAGAACTGGACACAGTGCTCAAGGTGGGTCTGACCAGAACTGGACACAGTGCTCAAGGTGGGTCTAACCAGAACTGGACACAGTGCTCAAGGTGGGAATGACCAGAACTGGACTCAGTGCTCAAGGTGGGACTGACCAGAACTGGACACAGTGATCAAGGTGGGTCTGACCAGAACTGGACACAGTGCTCAAGGTGGGTCTGACCAGAACTGGACACAGTGCTCAAGGTGGGACTGACCAGAACTGGACACAGTGCTCAAGGTGGGTCTGACCAGAACTGGACACAGTGCTCAAGGTGGGTCTGACCAGAACTGGACACAGTGCTCAAGGTGGGTCTGACCAGAACTGGACACAGTGCTCAAGGTGGGTCTGACCAGAACTGGACACAGTGCTCAAGGTGGGTCTGACCAGAACTGGACACAGTGCTCAAGGTGGGTCTGACCAGAACTGGACACAGTGCTCACGGTGGGACTGACCTGAACTGGGCAAAGTGCTCAAGGTGGGTCTGACCAGAACCGGACACAGTGCCCAAGGTGGGACTGACCAGAACTGGACACAGTGCTCAAGGTGGGACTGACCAGAACTGGACACAGTGCTCAAGGTGGGTCTAACCAGAACTGGACACAGTGATCAAGGTGGGTCTAACCAGAACTGGACACAGTGATCAAGGTGGGACTGACCAGAACTGGACACAGTGATCAAGGTGGGACTGACCAGAACTGGACACAGTGATCAAGGTGGGTCTGACCAGAACTGGACACAGTGCTCAAGGTGGGTCTGACCAGAACTGGACACAGTGCTCAAGGTGGGACTGACCAGAACTGGACACAGTGCTCACGGTGGGTCTGACCAGAACTGGACACAGTGCTCAAGGTGGGTCTGACCAGAACTGGACACAGTGCTCAAGGTGGGTCTGACCAGAACTGGACACAGTGCTCAAGGTGGGTCTGACCAGAACTGGACACAGTGCTCAAGGTGGGTCTGACCAGAACTGGACACAGTGCTCACGGTGGGACTGACCTGAACTGGGCAAAGTACTCAAGGTTGGTCTGACCAGAACCGGACACAGTGCCCAAGGTGGGACTGACCAGAACTGGACACAGTGCTCAAGGTGGGACTGACCAGAACTGGACACAGTGCTCAAGGTGGGTCTAACCAGAACTGGACACAGTGATCAAGGTGGGTCTAACCAGAACTGGACACAGTGATCAAGGTGGGTCTGACCAGAACTGGACACAGTGATCAAGGTGGGACTGAACGGAACTGGACACAGTGATCAAGGTGGGTCTAACCAGAACTGGACACAGTGATCAAGGTGGGACTGACCAGAACTGGACACAGTGCTCAATGTGGGACTGACCAGAACTGGACACAGTGCTCAAGGTGGGACTGACCGGAACTGGACACAGTGATCAAGGTGGGTCTAACCAGAACTGGACACAGTGATCAAGGTGGGACTGACCAGAACTGGACACAGTGCTCAAGGTGGGACTGACCAGAACTGGACACAGTGATCAAGGTGGGACTGACCGGAACTGGACACAGTGATCAAGGTGGGTCTAACCAGAACTGGACACAGTGATCAAGGTGGGACTGACCGGAACTGGACACAGTGCTCAATGTGGGACTGACCAGAACTGGACACAGTGATCAAGGCGGGACTGACCGGAACTGGACACAGTGATCAAGGTGGGTCTAACCAGAACTGGACACAGTGATCAAGGTGGGACTGACCAGAACTGGACACAGTGCTCAAGGTGGGACTGACCAGAACTGGACACAGTGATCAAGGTGGGACTGACCGGAACTGGACACAGTGATCAAGGTGGGTCTAACCAGAACTGGACACAGTGATCAAGGTGGGACTGACCGGAACTGGACACAGTGCTCAATGTGGGACTGACCAGAACTGGACACAGTGCTCAAGGTGGGACTGACCAGAACTGGGCACAGTGATCAAGGTGGGACTGACCAGACCTGGACACAGTGCTCAAGGTGGGTCTGACCAGAACTGGACACAGTGCTCAAGGTGTGTCTGACCATAACTGGACACAGTGATCAAGGTGGGTCTAACCAGAAATGGAGACAGTGATCAAGGTGGGTCTGACCAGAACTGGACACAGTGCTCAAGGTGGGACTGACCAGAACTGGACACAGTGCTCAAGATGGGTCTGACCAGAACTGGACACAGTGCTCAAAGTGGGTCTGACCAGAACTGGACACAGTGATCAAGGTGGGACTGACCAGAACTGGACACAGTGCTCAAGGTGGGACTGACCGGAACTGGACACAGTGCTCAAGGTGGGACTGACCAGAACTGGACACAGTGCTCAAGGTGGGACTGACCAGAACTGGACACAGTGCTCAAGGTGGGACTGACCAGAACTGGACACAGTGCTCAAGGTGGGACTGACCAGAACTGGACACAGTGCTCAAGCTGGGTCTGACCAGAACTGGACACAGTGATCAAGGTGGGTCTGACCAGAACTGGACACAGTGCTCAAGGTGGGTCTGACCAGAACTGGACACAGTGCTCAAGGTGGGTCTGACCAGAACTGGACACAGTGCTCAAGGTGGGCCTGACCAGAACTGGACACAGTGCTCAAGGTGGGTCTGACCAGAACTGGACACAGTGATCAAGGTGGGACTGACCAGAACTGGACACAGTGCTCAAGGTGGGTCTGAGCAGAACTGGACACAGTGCTCAAAGTGGGTCTGACCAGAAGTGGACACAGTGCTCAAGGTGGGGCTGACCAGAACTGGACACAGTGATCAAGGTGGGACTGACCAGAACTGGACACAGTGCTCAAGGTGGGACTGACCGGAACTGGACACAGTGCTCAAGGTGGGACTGACCCGAACTGGACAAAGTGCTCAAGGTGGGACTGACCAGAACTGGACCCAGTGCTCAAGGTGGGAGGACCAGAACTGGACAGAATGCTCAAGGTGGGACTGACCAGAACTGGACACAGTGCTCAAGGTGGGACTGACCAGAACTGGACACAGTGCTCAAGGTGGGTCTGACCAGAACTGGACACAGTGCTCAAGGTGGGACTGACCGGAACTGGACACAGTGCTCAAGGTGGGACTGACCAGAACTGGACACAGTGCTAAAGGTGGGTCTGACCAGAACTGGACACAGTGATCAAGGTGGGACTGACCGGAACTGGACACAGTGCTCAAGGTGGATCTGACGACAACTGGACACAGTGATCAAGGTGGGACAGACCAGAACTGGACACAGTGCTCAAGGTGGGACTGACCAGAACTGGACACAGTGATCAAGGTGGGACTGACCGGAACTGGACACAGTGATCAAGGTGGGACTGACCGGAACTGGACACAGTGCTCAACGTGGGTCTGACCAGAACTGGACATAGTGCTCAAGGTGGGACTGACCAGAACTGGACACAGTGATCAAGGTGGGACTGACCGGAACTGGACACAGTGATCAAGGTGGGACTGACCGGAACTGGACACAGTGCTCAAGGTGTGTCTGACCAGAACTGGACACAGTGCTCAAGGTGGGTCTGACCAGAACTGGACACAGTGCTCAAGGTGGGACTGACCAGAACTGGACACAGTGCTCACAGTGGGTCTGACCAGAACTGGACATAGTGCTCAAGGTGGGTCTGACCAGAACTGGACACAGTGATCAAGGTGGGATTGACCAGAACTGTACACAGTGCTCAAGGTGGGACTGACCAGAACTGGAGACAGTGCTCAAGGTGGGACTGACCAGAACTGGACGCAGTGCTCAAGGTGGGACTGACCAGAACTGGACACAGTGCTCAAGGTGGGTCTGACCAGAACTGGACACAGTGCTCAAAGTGGGTCTAACCAGAACTGGACACAGTGCTCAAGGTGGGACTGACCAGAACTGGACACAGTGCTCAAGGTGGGACTGACCAGAACTGGACACAGTGATCAAGGTGGGTCTGACCAGAACTGGACACAGTGCTCAAGGTGGGTCTGACCAGAACTGGACACAGTGCTCAAGGTGGGACTGACCAGAACTGGACACAGTGCTCACGGTGGGTCTGACCAGAACTGGACACAGTGCTCAAGGTGGGTCTGACCAGAACTGGACACAGTGCTCAATGTGGGTCTGACCAGAACTGGACACAGTGCTCAAGGTGGGTCTGACCAGAACTGGACACAGTGCTCAAGGTGGGTCTGACCAGAACTGGACACAGTGATCAAGGTGGGTCTGACCAGAACTGGACACAGTGCTCACGGTGGGACTGACCTGAACTGGGCAAAGTGCTCAAGGTGGGTCTGACCAGAACCGGACACAGTGCCCAAGGTGGGACTGACCAGAACTGGACACAGTGCTCAAGGTGGGACTGACCAGAACTGGACACAGTGCTCAAGGTGGGTCTAACCAGAACTGGACACAGTGATCAAGGTGGGTCTAACCAGAACTGGACACAGTGATCAAGGTGGGACTGACCAGAACTGGACACAGTGATCAAGGTGGGACTGACCAGAATTGGACACAGTGATCAAGGTGGGTCTGACCAGAACTGGACACAGTGCCCAAGGTGGGTCTGACCAGAACTGGACACAGTGCTCAAGGTGGGACTGACCAGAACTGGACACAGTGCTCACGGTGGGTCTGACCAGAACTGGACACAGTGCTCAAGGTGGGTCTGACCAGAACTGGACACAGTGCTCAAGGTGGGTCTGACCAGAACTGGACACAGTGCTCAAGGTGGGTCTGACCAGAACTGGACACCGTGCTCAAGGTGGGTCTGACCAGAACTGGACACAGTGCTCAAGGTGGGTCTGACCAGAACTGGACACAGTGCTCAAGGTGGGTCTGACCAGAACTGGACACAGTGCTCAAGGTGGGTCTGACCAGAACTGGACACAGTGCTCAAGGTGGGACTGACCTGAACTGGGCAAAGTGCTCAAGGTGGGTCTGACCAGAACCGGACACAGTGCCTAAGGTGGGACTGACCAGAACTGGACACAGTGCTCAAGGTGGGACTGACCAGAACTGGACACAGTGCTCAAGGTGGGTCTAACCAGAACTGGACACAGTGATCAAGGTGGGTCTAACCAGAACTGGACACAGTGATCAAGGTGGGACTGACCAGAACTGGACACAGTGATCAAGGTGGGTCTAACCAGAACTGGACACAGTGATCAAGGTGGGTCTAACCAGAACTGGACACAGTGATCAAGGTGGGACTGACCAGAACTGGACACAGTGCTCAAGGTGGGACTGACCAGAACTGGACACAGTGCTCAAGGTGGGTCTGACCAGAACTGGACACAGTGATCAAGGTGGGTCTGACCAGAACTGGACACAGTGCTCAAGGTGGGTCTGACCAGAACTGGACACAGTGCTCAAGGTGGGTCTGACCAGAACTGGACACAGTGCTCAAGGTGGGCCTGACCAGAACTGGACACAGTGCTCAAGGTGGGTCTGACCAGAACTGGACACAGTGATCAAGGTGGGACTGACCAGAACTGGACACAGTGCTCAAGGTGGGTCTGACCAGAACTGGACACAGTGCTCAAGGTGGGTCTGACCAGAACTGGACACAGTGCTCAAGGTGGGACTGACCAGAACTGGACACAGTGCTCAAGGTGGGTCTGAGCAGAACTGGACACAGTGCTCAAAGTGGGTCTGACCAGAAGTGGACACAGTGCTCAAGGTGGGACTGACCAGAACTGGACACAGTGATCAAGGTGGGACTGACCAGAACTGGACACAGTGCTCAAGGTGGGTCTGACCGGAACTGGACACAGTGCTCAAGGTGGGACTGACCCGAACTGGACACAGTGCTCAAGGTGGGACTGACCAGAACTGGACCCAGTGCTCAAGGTGGGACGGACCAGAACTGGACACAGTGCTCAAGGTGGGACTGACCAGAACTGGACACAGTGCTCAAAGTGGGACTGACCAGAACTGGACACAGTGCTCAAGGTGGGTCTGACCAGAACTGGACACAGTGCTCAAGGTGGGACTGACCGGAACTGGACACAGTGCTCAAGGTGGGACTGACCAGAACTGGACACATTGCTCAAGGTGGGTCTGACCAGAACTGGACACAGTGATCAAGGTGGGACTGACCGGAACTGGACACAGTGCTCAAGGTGGATCTGACGAGAACTGGACACAGTGATCAAGGTGGGACAGACCAGAACTGGACACAGTGCTCAAGGTGGGACTGACCAGAACTGGACACAGTGATCAAGGTGGGACTGACCGGAACTGGACACAGTGATCAAGGTGGGACTGACCGGAACTGGACACAGTGCTCAACGTGGGTCTGACCAGAACTGGACATAGTGCTCAAGGTGGGACTGACCAGAACCGGACACAGTGATCAAGGTGGGACTGACCGGAACTGGACACAGTGATCAAGGTGGGACTGACCGGAACTGGACACAGTGCTCAAGGTGGGTCTGACCAGAACTGGACACAGTGCTCAAGGTGGGTCTGACCAGAACTGGACACAGTGCTCAAGGTGGGACTGACCAGAACTGGACACAGTGCTCACAGTGGGTCTGACCAGAACTGGACACAGTGCTCAAGGTGGGTCTGACCAGAACTGGACACAGTGATCAAGGTGGGATTGACCAGAACTGTACACAGTGCTCAAGGTGGGACTGACCAGAACTGGAGACAGTGCTCAAGGTGGGACTGACCAGAACTGGACACAGTGCTCAAGGTGGGACTGACCAGAACTGGACACAGTGCTCAAGGTGGGTCTGACCAGAACTGGACACAGTGCTCAAGGTGGGTCTAACCAGAACTGGACACAGTGCTCAAGGTGGGACTGACCAGAACTGGGCACAGTGCTCAAGGTGGGACTGACCAGAACTGGACACAGTGATCAAGGTGGGTCTGACCAGAACTGGACACAGTGCTCAAGGTGGGTCTGACCAGAACTGGACACAGTGCTCAAGGTGGGACTGACCAGAACTGGACACAGTGCTCACGGTGGGTCTGACCAGAACTGGAAACAGTGCTCAAGGTGGGTCTGACCAGAACTGGACACAGTGCTCAAGGTGGGTCTGACCAGAACTGGACACAGTGCTCAAGGTGGGTCTGACCAGAACTGGACACAGTGCTCAAGGTGGGTCTGACCCGAACTGGACACAGTGCTCAAGGTGGGTCTGACCAGAACTGGACACAGTGCTCACGGTGGGACTGACCTGAACTGGGCAAAGTGCTCAAGGTGGGTCTGACCAGAACCGGACACAGTGCCCAAGGTGGGACTGACCAGAACTGGACACAGTGCTCAAGGTGGGACTGACCAGAACTGGACACAGTGCTCAAGGTGGGTCTAACCAGAACTGGACACAGTGATCAAGGTGGGTCTAACCAGAACTGGACACAGTGATCAAGGTGGGACTGACCAGAACTGGACACAGTGATCAAGGTGGGACTGACCAGAACTGGACACAGTGATCAAGGTGGGTCTGACCAGAACTGGACACAGTGCTCAAGGTGGGTCTGACCAGAACTGGACACAGTGCTCAAGGTGGGACTGACCAGAACTGGACACAGTGCTCACGGTGGGTCTGACCAGAACTGGACACAGTGCTCAAGGTGGGTCTGACCAGAACTGGACACAGTGCTCAAGGTGGGTCTGACCAGAACTGGACACAGTGCTCAAGGTGGGTCTGACCAGAACTGGACACAGTGCTCAAGGTGGGTCTGACCAGAACTAGACACAGTGCTCAAGGTGGGTCTGACCAGAACTGGACACAGTGCTCAAGGTGGGTCTGACCAGAACTGGACACAGTGCTCAAGGTGGGTCTGACCAGAACTGGACACAGTGCTCACGGTGGGACTGACCTGAACTGGGCAAAGTGCTCAAGGTGGGTCTGACCAGAACCGGACACAGTGCCCAAGGTGGGACTGACCAGAACTGGACACAGTGCTCAAGGTGGGACTGACCAGAACTGGACACAGTGCTCAAGGTGGGTCTAACCAGAACTGGACACAGTGATCAAGGTGGGTCTAACCAGAACTGGACACAGTGATCAAGGTGGGACTGACCAGAACTGGACACAGTGATCAAGGTGGGTCTAACCAGAACTGGACACAGTGATCAAGGTGGGTCTAACCAGAACTGGACACAGTGATCAAGGTGGGACTGACCAGAACTGGACACAGTGCTCACGGTGGAACTGACCAGAACTGGACACAGTGCTCAAGGTGGGACTGACCAGAACTGGACACAGTCATCAAGCTGGGTCTGACCAGAACTGGACACAGTGCTCAAGGTGGGTCTGACCAGAACTGGACACAGTGATCAAGGTGGGACTGACCGGAACTGGACACAGTGATCAAGGTGGGTCTAACCAGAACTGGACACAGTGATCAAGGTGGGACTGACCAGAACTGGACACAGTGCTCAAGGTGGGACTGACCAGAACTGGACACTGTGCTCACGGTGGGTCTGACCAGAACTGGACACAGTGATCAAGGTGGGTCTGACCAGAACTGGACACAGTGCTCAAGGTGGGACTGACCAGAACTGGACACAGTGCTCAAGGTGGGACTGACCAGAACTGGACACAGTGATCAAGGTGGGTCTGACCAGAACTGGAACAGTGCTCAAGGTGGGTCTGACCAGAACTGGACACAGTGATCAAGGTGGGACTGACCGGAACTGGACACAGTGCTCAATGTGGGACTGACCAGAACTGGACACAGTGCTCAAGGTGGGTCTGACCAGAACTGGACACAGTGCTCAAGGTGGGTCTGACCAGAACTGGACACAGTGCTCAAGGTGGGTCTGACCAGAACTGGACACCGTGCTCAAGGTGGGACTGAACAGAACTGGACACAGTGCTCATGGTGGGTCTGACCAGAACTGGACACAGTGCTCAAGGTGGGTCTGACCAGAACTGGACACAGTGCTCATGGTGGGTCTGACCAGAACTGGACACAGTGCTCAAGGTGGGTCTGACCAGAACTGGACACAGTGCTCAAGGTAGGACTGACCAGAACTGGACACAGTGATCAATGTGGGTCTGACCAGAACTGGACACAGTGCTCAAGGTGGGTCTGACCAGAACTGGACACAGTGCTCAAGGTGGGACTGACCAGAACTGGACACAGTGCTCACGGTGGGTCTGACCAGAACTGGACACAGAGCTCAAGGTGGGTCTGACCAGAACTGGACACAGTGCTCAAGGTGGGTCTGACCAGAACTGGACACAGTGCTCAAGGTGGGTCTGACCAGAACTGGACACAGTGCTCAAGGTGGGTCTGACCAGAACTGGACACAGTGCTCAAGGTGGGTCTGACCAGAACTGGACACAGTGCTCACGGTGGGACTGACCTGAACTGGGCAAAGTGCTCAAGGTGGGACTGACCAGAACTGGACACAGTGCTCAAGGTGGGACTGACCAGAACTGGACACAGTGCTCAAGGTGGGTCTAAACAGAACTGGACACAGTGATCAAGGTGGGTCTAACCAGAACTGGACACAGTGATCAAGGTGGGACTGACCAGAACTGGACACAGTGCTCAAGGTGGGTCTAACCAGAACTGGACACAGTGATCAAGGTGGGTCTAACCAGAACTGGACACAGTGATCAAGGTGGGTCTAACCAGAACTGGACACAGTGATCAAGGTGGGACTGACCAGAACTGGACACAGTGCTCACGGTGGGACTGACCAGAACTGGACACATTGCTCAAGGTGGGACTGACCAGAACTGGACACAGTGATCAAGGTGGGTCTGACCAGAACTGGACACAGTGCTCAAGGTGGGTCTGACCAGAACTGGACACAGTGATCAAGGTGGGACTGACCGGAACTGGACACAGTGATCAAGGTGGGTCTAACCAGAACTGGACACAGTGATCAAGGTGGGACTGACCAGAACTGGACACAGTGCTCAAGGTGGGACTGACCAGAACTGGACACAGTGCTCACGGTGGGTCTGACCAGAACTGGACACAGTGATCAAGGTGGGTCTAACCAGAACTGGACACAGTGATCAAGGTGGGTCTGACCAGAACTGGACACAGTGCTCAAGGTGGGTCTGACCAGAACTGGACACAGTGCTCAAGGTGGGTCTGACCAGACCTGGACACGGTGCTCAAGGTGGGTCTGACCAGAACTGGACACAGTGATCAAGGTGGGACTGACCAGAACTGGACACAGTGCTCACGGTGGGTCTGACCAGAACTGGACACAGTGCTCAAGGTGGGTCTGACCAGAACTGGACACAGTGCTCAAGGTGGGACTGACCAGAACTGGACACAGTGCTCAAGGTGGGTCTGACCAGAACTGGACACAGTGCTCAAAGTGGGTCTGACCAGAACTGGACACAGTGCTCAAGGTGGGACTGACCAGAACTGGACACAGTGATCAAGGTGGGACTGACCAGAACTGGACACAGTGCTCAAGGTGGGACTGACCGGAACTGGACACAGTGCTCAAGGTGGGACTGACCAGAACTGGACACAGTGCTCAAGGTGGGACTGACCAGAACTGGACCCAGTCCTCAAGGTGGGACTGTCCAGAACTGGACACAGTGCTCAAGGTGGGACTGACCAGAACTGGACACAGTGCTCAAGGTGGGACTGACCAGAACTGGACACAGTGCTCAAGGTGGGTCTGAGCAGAACTGGACACAGTGCTCAAAGCGGGTCTGACCAGAACTGGACACAGTGCTCAAGGTGGGACTGACCAGAACTGGACACAGTGATCAAGGTGGGACTGAACAGAACTGGACACAGTGCTCAAGGTGGGACTGACCGGAACTGGACACAGTGCTCAAGGTGGGACTGACCAGAACTGGACACAGTGCTCAAGGTGGGACTGACCAGAACTGGACCCAGTGCTCAAGGTGGGACTGACCAGAACTGGACACAGTGCTCAAGGTGGGACTGACCAGAACTGGACACAGTGCTCAAGGTAGGACTGACCAGAACTGGACACAGTGCTCAAGGTGGGTCTGACCAGAACTGGACACAGTGCTCAAGGTGGGACTGACCGGAACTGGACACAGTGCTCAAGGTGGGACTGACCAGAACTGGACACAGTGCTCAAGGTGGGTCTGACCAGAACTGGACACAGTGATCAAGGTGGGACTGACCGGAACTGGACACAGTGCTCAAGGTGGATCTGACGAGAACTGGACACAGTGATCAAGGTGGGACTGACCAGAACTGGACACAGTGCTCAAGGTGGGACTGACCAGAACTGGACCCAGTGCTCAAGGTGGGACTGACCAGAACTGGACACAGTGCTCAAGGTGGGACTGACCAGAACTGGACACAGTGCTCAAGGTAGGACTGACCAGAACTGGACACAGTGCTCAAGGTGGGTCTGACCAGAACTGGACACAGTGCTCAAGGTGGGACTGACCGGAACTGGACACAGTGCTCAAGGTGGGACTGACCAGAACTGGACACAGTGCTCAAGGTGGGTCTGACCAGAACTGGACACAGTGATCAAGGTGGGACTGACCGGAACTGGACACAGTGCTCAAGGTGGATCTGACGAGAACTGGACACAGTGATCAAGGTGGGACTGACCAGAACTGGGCACAGTGCTCAAGGTGGGAATGACCAGAACTGGACACAGTGATCAAGGTGGGACTGACCGGAACTGGACACAGTGATCAAGGTGGGACTGACCGGAACTGGACACAGTGCTCACGGTGGGTCTGACCAGAACTGGACACAGAGCTCAAGGTGGGTCTGACCAGAACTGGACACAGTGCTCAAGGTGGGTCTGACCAGAACTGGACACAGTGCTCAAGGTGGGTCTGACCAGAACTGGACACAGTGCTCAAGGTGGGTCTGACCAGAACTGGACACAGTGCTCAAGGTGGGTCTGACCAGAACTGGACACAGTGCTCACGGTGGGACTGACCTGAACTGGGCAAAGTGCTCAAGGTGGGACTGACCAGAACTGGACACAGTGCTCAAGGTGGGACTGACCAGAACTGGACACAGTGCTCAAGGTGGGTCTAAACAGAACTGGACACAGTGATCAAGGTGGGTCTAACCAGAACTGGACACAGTGATCAAGGTGGGACTGACCAGAACTGGACACAGTGCTCAAGGTGGGTCTAACCAGAACTGGACACAGTGATCAAGGTGGGTCTAACCAGAACTGGACACAGTGATCAAGGTGGGTCTAACCAGAACTGGACACAGTGATCAAGGTGGGACTGACCAGAACTGGACACAGTGCTCACGGTGGGACTGACCAGAACTGGACACATTGCTCAAGGTGGGACTGACCAGAACTGGACACAGTGATCAAGGTGGGTCTGACCAGAACTGGACACAGTGCTCAAGGTGGGTCTGACCAGAACTGGACACAGTGATCAAGGTGGGACTGACCGGAACTGGACACAGTGATCAAGGTGGGTCTAACCAGAACTGGACACAGTGATCAAGGTGGGACTGACCAGAACTGGACACAGTGCTCAAGGTGGGACTGACCAGAACTGGACACAGTGCTCACGGTGGGTCTGACCAGAACTGGACACAGTGATCAAGGTGGGTCTAACCAGAACTGGACACAGTGATCAAGGTGGGTCTGACCAGAACTGGACACAGTGCTCAAGGTGGGTCTGACCAGAACTGGACACAGTGCTCAAGGTGGGTCTGACCAGACCTGGACACGGTGCTCAAGGTGGGTCTGACCAGAACTGGACACAGTGATCAAGGTGGGACTGACCAGAACTGGACACAGTGCTCACGGTGGGTCTGACCAGAACTGGACACAGTGCTCAAGGTGGGTCTGACCAGAACTGGACACAGTGCTCAAGGTGGGACTGACCAGAACTGGACACAGTGCTCAAGGTGGGTCTGACCAGAACTGGACACAGTGCTCAAAGTGGGTCTGACCAGAACTGGACACAGTGCTCAAGGTGGGACTGACCAGAACTGGACACAGTGATCAAGGTGGGACTGACCAGAACTGGACACAGTGCTCAAGGTGGGACTGACCGGAACTGGACACAGTGCTCAAGGTGGGACTGACCAGAACTGGACACAGTGCTCAAGGTGGGACTGACCAGAACTGGACCCAGTCCTCAAGGTGGGACTGTCCAGAACTGGACACAGTGCTCAAGGTGGGACTGACCAGAACTGGACACAGTGCTCAAGGTGGGACTGACCAGAACTGGACACAGTGCTCAAGGTGGGTCTGAGCAGAACTGGACACAGTGCTCAAAGTGGGTCTGACCAGAACTGGACACAGTGCTCAAGGTGGGACTGACCAGAACTGGACACAGTGATCAAGGTGGGACTGAACAGAACTGGACACAGTGCTCAAGGTGGGACTGACCGGAACTGGACACAGTGCTCAAGGTGGGACTGACCAGAACTGGACACAGTGCTCAAGGTGGGACTGACCAGAACTGGACCCAGTGCTCAAGGTGGGACTGACCAGAACTGGACACAGTGCTCAAGGTGGGACTGACCAGAACTGGACACAGTGCTCAAGGTAGGACTGACCAGAACTGGACACAGTGCTCAAGGTGGGTCTGACCAGAACTGGACACAGTGCTCAAGGTGGGACTGACCGGAACTGGACACAGTGCTCAAGGTGGGACTGACCAGAACTGGACACAGTGCTCAAGGTGGGTCTGACCAGAACTGGACACAGTGATCAAGGTGGGACTGACCGGAACTGGACACAGTGCTCAAGGTGGATCTGACGAGAACTGGACACAGTGATCAAGGTGGGACTGACCAGAACTGGGCACAGTGCTCAAGGTGGGAATGACCAGAACTGGACACAGTGATCAAGGTGGGACTGACCGGAACTGGACACAGTGATCAAGGTGGGACTGACCGGAACTGGACACAGTGCTCAAGGTGGGTCTGACCAGAACTGGACATAGTGCTCAAGGTGGGACTGACCAGAACTGGACACAGTGATCAAGGTGGGACTGACCGGAACTGGACACAGTGCTCAAGGTGGGTCTGACCAGAACTGGACACAGTGCTCAAGGTGGGTCTGACCAGAACTGGACACAGTGCTCAAGGTGGGACTGACTCAAGGGGGCAAGCACTTTGCTGGGAGTGTACTATAGGCCCCCAAACAGTCAGGGGGAGATAGAGGAACAGATATGTAGGCAAATCTCAGAAAAGTGCGAAAATAATAGGGTAATAATAGTGGGGGATTTCAACTTCCCCAATATAAATTGGGATAGTCAGAGTGTGAAAGGCTTAGAGGGTGCAGAATTCTTAAAGTGCATCCAGGAGAGCTTTTTGAGCCAACATGTAGAAAGTCCTACAAGAGAGGGGGCGGTACTGGACCTAATTCTGGGGAATGTAGCTGGGCAAGTGGTGGAAGTGTCAGTAGGAGAGCATTTTGGCGATAGTGACCATAATTCGGTGAGATTTAAGGTGGTCATGGAAAAAGACAAAGACGGCCCGGAAATAAGGGTTCTAAATTGGGGGAGGGCCGATTTTAATATGATAAGGCAGGATCTGGCCAAAGTGGGCTGGGAGCAGCTACTTATAGGAAAATCCACATCAAAACAGTGGGAGACTTTCAGAAGGGAAATAGAGAGAGTACAATGCCAACATGTTCCTGTAGAGGTCAAGGGTGGGACCAACAAGCAAAGGGAACCTTGGATGACAAGGGATATACAAAAATGCATTAGAAATAAAAGGGGGGCTTTTGGCAGTTACAAAAGACTAAAGACGGAAGGAGCCCTAGAGGAGTATAAGAAGTGCAGGGGCATACTTAAAAAAGAAATTAGGAGGGCGAGGAGGGGCCATGAAATAACACTGGCGAGCAAAATAAAGGAAAATCCTAAGATGTTTTATAAGTATATTAAGGGCAAGAGGATAACCAGGGAAAGGGTAGGGCCCATTAGGGACCAAAGTGGCAATCTGTGTGTAGAGCCAGATGATGTAGGCGGGGTTTTAAATGAATTTTTTGCATCTGTGTTCACTATGGAGAGAGACGATGCAGACATAGTAAACGGGCAAGGGGACTGTGACATACTTGAACATATTAGCATCGAGAGGGAGGAGGCGCTAGCGGTTTTAGCAGGCCAAAAAGTGGATAAATCCCCAGGCCCGGACGAGATGTATCCCAGGCTGCTGTGGGAGGCAAAGGAGGAGATTGCAGGGGCTCTGACACAAATTTTCAGAACCTCTCTGGCCACAGGGGATGTACCAGAGGACTGGAGAACAGCTAATGTAGTACCATTATACAAGAAGGGTAGCAGGGATAAACCAGGGAATTACAGGCCAGTGAGCCTAACATCTGTGGTAGGGAAATTATTGGAAAAAATTCTGAGGGACAAAATTAGTCTCCACTTGGAGAGGCAAGGATTAATCGGGGATAGTCAGCATGGCTTTGTCAAGGGTAAATCATGTCTGACAAATCTGATTGAATTTTTCGAGGGGGTGACTAGGGGGGTGGATGAGGGAAATGCTGTGGATGTGGTTTATATGGACTTCAGTAAAGCTTTTGACAAAGTCCCGCATAGGAGACTGGTCAAGAAGGTAAGAACCCATGGGATCCAGGGTGCCTTGGCGCGTTGGATCCTAAACTGGCTGAGTGGCAGGAGGCAGAGGGTGATGGTCGAAGGATGCTTTTGTGACTGGAAGCCTGTGTCCAGTGGGGTACCTCAGGGATCGGTGCTGGGTCCCTTGTTGTTTGTGATCTACATAAATGATTTGGATGAGAATGTAAAAGGTATGATCAGTAAGTTCGCAGATGACACGAAAATTGGTGGGGTGGTAAATTGCGAGGAGGAAAGCCTCAGGCTACAGGACGATATAAACGGGTTGGTCAGATGGGCAGAATAGTGGCAAATGGAATTTAACCCTGAAAAGTGCGAGGTGATGCATTTTGGACGGACAAATAAGGCAAGGGAATACACAATGAGTGGTAGGACCCTAGGAAGTACAGAGGGTCAGAGGGACCTTGGTGTACATGTACATAGATCTCTGAAGGCAGCGGAACAGGTAGATAAGGTGGTTAAAAAGGCATATGGGATACTTGCCTTCATTAGCCGAGGCATAGAATATAAGAGCAGGGAGGTTATGATGGAGCTGTACAAAACGCTGGTGAGGCCACAGCTGGAGTACTGTGTGCAGTTCTGGTCGCCTCACTATAGGAAGGATGTGATTGCTTTGGAGAGGGTGCAGAGAAGATTCACCAGGATGTTACCTGGGATGGAGCGCCTCAGCTATGAAGAAAGACTAAACAGGCTGGGGTTGTTTTCCTTGGAGCAAAGAAGGCTGAGGGGGGACCTGATTGAGGTGTACAAAATGATGAGGGGCATAGATAGGGTAGATAAAGAGGAACTTTTCCCCTTAGTAGGGGGGTCAATAACAAGGGGGCATAGATTCAGGGTAAGGGGCAGGAGATTTAGAGGGGATTTGAGGAGGAACTTTTTCACCCAGAGGGTGGTTGGAATCTGGAACTCACTGCCTGAAAGGGTGGTAGAGGCAGGAACCCTCACAACATTCAAGAAGCATTTGGATGAGCACTTGAAATGCCATTGCATACAAGGCTATGGACCAAATGCTGGAAAATGGGATTAGACAGGACAGGGATGGATGGGCGGCGCGGACACGATGGGCCGAAGGGCCTCTTTCTGTGCTGTAAAACTCTATGACTATGACTCTATGTCCCGAACTGGACACAGTGCTCAAGGTGGGTCTGACCAGAACTGGACACAGTGCTCAAAGTGGGTCTGACCAGAACTGGACACAGTGCTCAAGGTGGGACTGACCAGAACTGGACAAAGTGATCAAGGTGGGACTGACCGGAACTGGACACAGTGCTCAAGGTGGGTCTGGCCGGAACTGGACACAGTGATCAAGGTGGGTCTGACCAGAACTGGACACAGTGATCAAGGTGGGACTGACCGGAACTGGACACAGTGCTCAAGGTGGGTCTGACCAGAACTGGACACAGGGCTCAAGGTGGGACTGACCAGAACTGGACACAGTGCTCACGGTGGGACTGACCAGAACTGGAAACAGTGATCAAGGTGGGACTGACCAGAAGTGGACACAGTGCTCAAAGTGGGACTGACCAGAACTGGACACAGTGCTCAAGGTGGGTCTGACCAGAACTGGACACAGTGATCAAGGTGCGACTGACCAGAACTGGACACAGTGCTCAAGGTGGGACTGACCAGAACTGGACCCAGTGCTCACGGTGGGTCTGACCAGAACTGGACAAAGTGCTCACGGTGGGTCTGACCGGAACTGGACACAGTGCTCAAGGTGGGACTGACCAGAACTGGACACAGTGTTCAAGGTGGGACTGACCAGAACTGGACACAGCGCTCAAGGTGGGTCTGACCAGAACTGGACACAGTGCTCAAGGTGGGACTGACCAGAACTGGACACAGTGATCAAGGTGGGACTGACCTGAACTGGACACAGTGGTCACGGTGGGACTGACCGGAACTGGACACAGTGCTCAAGGTGGGTCTGACCAGAACTGGACACAGTGCTCAAGGTGGGTCTGACCAGAACTGGACACAGTGCTCAAGGTGGGACTTACCAGAACTGGAGACAGTGCTCACGGTGGGACTGACCGGAACTGGACACAGTGCTCAAGGTGGGACTTATCAGAACTGGAGACAGTGCTCAAGGTGGGACTGACCAGAACTGGAGAGAGTGCTCAAGGTGGGACTGACCAGAACTGGACACAGTGCTCAAGGTGGGTCTGACCAGAACTGGACACAGTGATCAAGGTGGGACTGACCAGAACTGGACACAGTGCTCAAGGTGGGACTGACCAGAACTGGACACAGTGCTCAAGGTGGGACTGACCTGAACTGGAGACAGTGCTCAAGGTGGGACTGACCAGAACTGGACACAGTACTCAAGCTGGGTCTGACCAGAACTGGACACAGTGCTCAAGGTGGGTCTGAACAGAACTGGACACAGTGCTCATGGTGGGACTGACCAGAACTGGGCACAGTGATCAAGGTGGGACTGACCAGACCTGGACACAGTGCTCAAGGTGGGTCTGACCAGAACTGGACACAGTGCTCAAGGTGTGTCTGACCATAACTGGACACAGTGATCAAGGTGGGTCTAACCAGAACTGGAGACAGGGATCAAGGTGGGTCTGACCAGAACTGGACACAGTGATCAAGGTGGGACTGACCAGAACTGGACAAAGTGCTCAAGGTGGGTCTGACCAGAACTGGACACAGTGATCAAGGTGGGTCTGACCAGAACTGGACACAGTGCTCAAGGTGGGTCTGACCAGAACTGGACACAGTGCTCAAGGTGGGTCTGACCAGAACTGGACACAGTGCTCAAGGTGGGTCTGACCAGAACTGGACACAGTGCTCAAGGTGGGTCTGACCAGAACTGGACACAGTGATCAAGGTGGGACTGACCAGAACTGGACACAGTGCTCAAGGTGGGTCTGACCAGAACTGGACACAGTGCTCAAGGTAGGTCTGACCAGAACTGGACACAGTGCTCAAGGTGGGACTGACCAGAACTGGACACAGTGCTCAAGGTGGGTCTGACCAGAACTGGACACAGTGCTCAAGGTGGGACTGACCGGAACTGGACACAGTGCTCAAGGTGGGACTGACCAGAACTGGACACAGTGCTCAAGGTGGGACTGACCAGAACTGGACCCAGTGCTCAAGGTGGGTCTGACCAGAACTGGACACAGTGCTCAAGGTGGGTCTGACCAGAACTGGACACAGTGCTCAAGGTGGGACTGATCAGAACTGGACACAGTGATCAAGGTGGGACTGACCAGAACTGGACACAGTGCTCAAGGTGGGTCTGACCAGAACTGGACACAGTGCTCAAGGTGGGTCTGACCAGAACTGGACACAGTGCTCAAGGTGGGACTGACCAGAACTGGACACAGTGCTCAAGGTGGGTCTGAGCAGAACTGGACACAGTGCTCAAAGTGGGTCTGACCAGAACTGGACACAGTGCTCAAGGTGGGACTGACCAGAACTGGACACAGTGATCAAGGTGGGACTGACCAGAACTGGACACAGTGCTCAAGGTGGGACTGACCGGAACTGGACACAGTGCTCAAGGTGGGACTGACCCGAACTGGACACAGTGCTCAAGGTGGGACTGACCAGAACTGGACCCAGTGCTCAAGGTGGGACGGACCAGAACTGGACACAGTGCTCAAGGTGGGACTGACCAGAACTGGACACAGTGCTCAAGGTGGGACTGACCAGAACGGGACACAGTGCTCAAGGTGGGTCTGACCAGAACTGGACACAGTGCTCAAGGTGGGACTGACCGGAACTGGACACAGTGCTCAAGGTGGTACTGACCAGAACTGGACACAGTGCTCAAGGTGGGTCTGACCAGAACTGGACACAGTGATCAAGGTGGGACTGACCGGAACTGGACACAGTGCTCAAGGTGGATCTGACAAGAACTGGACACAGTGATCAAGGTGGGACAGACCAGAACTGCACACAGTGCTCAAGGTGGGACTGACCAGAACTGGACACAGTGCTCAAGGTGGGACTGACCAGAACTGGACACAGTGCTCAAGGTGGGACTGACCAGAACTGGACACAGTGCTCAAGGTGGGTCTGACCAGAACTGGACACAGTGCTCAAGGTGGGACTGACCGGAACTGGACACAGTGCTCAAGGTGGGACTGACCAGAACTGGACACAGTGCTCAAGGTGGGTCTGACCAGAACTGGACACAGTGATCAAGGTGGGACTGACCGGAACTGGACACAGTGCTCAAGGTGGATCTGACGAGAACTGGACACAGTGATCAAGGTGGGACTGACCAGAACTGGACACAGTGCTCAAGGTGGGAATGACCAGAACTGGACACAGTGATCAAGGTGGGACTGACCGGAACTGGACACAGTGATCAAGGTGGGACTGACCGGAACTGGACACAGTGCTCAAGGTGGGTCTGACCAGAACTGGACATAGTGCTCAAGGTGGGACTGACCAGAACTGGACACAGTGATCAAGGTGGGACTGACCGGAACTGGACACAGTGCTCAAGGTGGGTCTGACCAGAACTGGACACAGTGCTCAAGGTGGGTCTGACCAGAACTGGACACAGTGCTCAAGGTGGGACTGACTCAAGGGGGCAAGCACTTTGCTGGGAGTGTACTATAGGCCCCCAAACAGTCAGGGGGAGATAGAGGAACAGATATGTAGGCAAATCTCAGAAAAGTGCGAAAATAATAGGGTAATAATAATGGGGGATTTCAACTTCCCCAATATAAATTGGGATAGTCAGAGTGTGAAAGGCTTAGAGGGTGCAGAATTCTTAAAGTGCATCCAGGAGAGCTTTTTGAGCCAACATGTAGAAAGTCCTACAAGAGAGGGGGCGATACTGGACCTAATTCTGGGGAATGTAGCTGGGCAAGTGGTGGAAGTGTCAGTAGGAGAGCATTTTGGCGATAGTGACCATAATTCGGTGAGATTTAAGGTGGTCATGGAAAAAGACAAAGACGGCCCGGAAATAAGGGTTCTAAATTGGGGGAGGGCCGATTTTAATATGATAAGGCAGGATCTGGCCAAAGTGGGCTGGGAGCAGCTACTTATAGGAAAATCCACATCAAAACAGTGGGAGACTTTCAGAAGGGAAATAGAGAGAGTACAATGCCAACATGTTCCTGTAGAGGTCAAGGGTGGGACCAACAAGCAAAGGGAACCTTGGATGACAAGGGATATACAAAAATGCATTAGAAATAAAAGGGGGGCTTTTGGCAGTTACAAAAGACTAAAGACGGAAGGAGCCCTAGAGGAGTATAAGAAGTGCAGGGGCATACTTAAAAAAGAAATTAGGAGGGCGAGGAGGGGCCATGAAATAACACTGGCGAGCAAAATAAAGGAAAATCCTAAGATGTTTTATAAGTATATTAAGGGCAAGAGGATAACCAGGGAAAGGGTAGGGCCCATTAGGGACCAAAGTGGCAATCTGTGTGTAGAGCCAGATGATGTAGGCGGGGTTTTAAATGAATTTTTTGCATCTGTGTTCACTATGGAGAGAGACGATGCAGACATAGTAAACGGGCAAGGGGACTGTGACATACTTGAACATATTAGCATCGAGAGGGAGGAGGCGCTAGCGGTTTTAGCAGGCCAAAAAGTGGATAAATCCCCAGGCCCGGACGAGATGTATCCCAGGCTGCTGTGGGAGGCAAAGGAGGAGATTGCAGGGGCTCTGACACAAATTTTCAGAACCTCTCTGGCCACAGGGGATGTACCAGAGGACTGGAGAACAGCTAATGTAGTACCATTATACAAGAAGGGTAGCAGGGATAAACCAGGGAATTACAGGCCAGTGAGCCTAACATCTGTGGTAGGGAAATTATTGGAAAAAATTCTGAGGGACAAAATTAGTCTCCACTTGGAGAGGCAAGGATTAATCGGGGATAGTCAGCATGGCTTTGTCAAGGGTAAATCATGTCTGACAAATCTGATTGAATTTTTCGAGGGGGTGACTAGGGGGGTGGATGAGGGAAATGCTGTGGATGTGGTTTATATGGACTTCAGTAAAGCTTTTGACAAAGTCCCGCATAGGAGACTGGTCAAGAAGGTAAGAACCCATGGGATCCAGGGTGCCTTGGCGCGTTGGATCCTAAACTGGCTGAGTGGCAGGAGGCAGAGGGTGATGGTCGAAGGATGCTTTTGTGACTGGAAGCCTGTGTCCAGTGGGGTACCTCAGGGATCGGTGCTGGGTCCCTTGTTGTTTGTGATCTACATAAATGATTTGGATGAGAATGTAAAAGGTATGATCAGTAAGTTCGCAGATGACACGAAAATTGGTGGGGTGGTAAATTGCGAGGAGGAAAGCCTCAGGCTACAGGACGATATAAACGGGTTGGTCAGATGGGCAGAATAGTGGCAAATGGAATTTAACCCTGAAAAGTGCGAGGTGATGCATTTTGGACGGACAAATAAGGCAAGGGAATACACAATGAGTGGTAGGACCCTAGGAAGTACAGAGGGTCAGAGGGACCTTGGTGTACATGTACATAGATCTCTGAAGGCAGCGGAACAGGTAGATAAGGTGGTTAAAAAGGCATATGGGATACTTGCCTTCATTAGCCGAGGCATAGAATATAAGAGCAGGGAGGTTATGATGGAGCTGTACAAAACGCTGGTGAGGCCACAGCTGGAGTACTGTGTGCAGTTCTGGTCGCCTCACTATAGGAAGGATGTGATTGCTTTGGAGAGGGTGCAGAGAAGATTCACCAGGATGTTACCTGGGATGGAGCGCCTCAGCTATGAAGAAAGACTAAACAGGCTGGGGTTGTTTTCCTTGGAGCAAAGAAGGCTGAGGGGGGACCTGATTGAGGTGTACAAAATGATGAGGGGCATAGATAGGGTAGATAAAGAGGAACTTTTCCCCTTAGTAGGGGGGTCAATAACAAGGGGGCATAGATTCAGGGTAAGGGGCAGGAGATTTAGAGGGGATTTGAGGAGGAACTTTTTCACCCAGAGGGTGGTTGGAATCTGGAACTCACTGCCTGAAAGGGTGGTAGAGGCAGGAACCCTCACAACATTCAAGAAGCATTTGGATGAGCACTTGAAATGCCATTGCATACAAGGCTATGGACCAAATGCTGGAAAATGGGATTAGACAGGACAGGGATGGATGGGCGGCGCGGACACGATGGGCCGAAGGGCCTCTTTCTGTGCTGTAAAACTCTATGACTATGACTCTATGTCCCGAACTGGACACAGTGCTCAAGGTGGGTCTGACCAGAACTGGACACAGTGCTCAAAGTGGGTCTGACCAGAACTGGACACAGTGCTCAAGGTGGGACTGACCAGAACTGGACAAAGTGATCAAGGTGGGACTGACCGGAACTGGACACAGTGCTCAAGGTGGGTCTGGCCGGAACTGGACACAGTGATCAAGGTGGGTCTGACCAGAACTGGACACAGTGATCAAGGTGGGACTGACCGGAACTGGACACAGTGCTCAAGGTGGGTCTGACCAGAACTGGACACAGGGCTCAAGGTGGGACTGACCAGAACTGGACACAGTGCTCACGGTGGGACTGACCAGAACTGGAAACAGTGATCAAGGTGGGACTGACCAGAAGTGGACACAGTGCTCAAAGTGGGACTGACCAGAACTGGACACAGTGCTCAAGGTGGGTCTGACCAGAACTGGACACAGTGATCAAGGTGCGACTGACCAGAACTGGACACAGTGCTCAAGGTGGGACTGACCAGAACTGGACCCAGTGCTCACGGTGGGTCTGACCAGAACTGGACAAAGTGCTCACGGTGGGTCTGACCGGAACTGGACACAGTGCTCAAGGTGGGACTGACCAGAACTGGACACAGTGTTCAAGGTGGGACTGACCAGAACTGGACACAGCGCTCAAGGTGGGTCTGACCAGAACTGGACACAGTGCTCAAGGTGGGACTGACCAGAACTGGACACAGTGATCAAGGTGGGACTGACCTGAACTGGACACAGTGGTCACGGTGGGACTGACCGGAACTGGACACAGTGCTCAAGGTGGGTCTGACCAGAACTGGACACAGTGCTCAAGGTGGGTCTGACCAGAACTGGACACAGTGCTCAAGGTGGGACTTACCAGAACTGGAGACAGTGCTCACGGTGGGACTGACCGGAACTGGACACAGTGCTCAAGGTGGGACTTATCAGAACTGGAGACAGTGCTCAAGGTGGGACTGACCAGAACTGGAGAGAGTGCTCAAGGTGGGACTGACCAGAACTGGACACAGTGCTCAAGGTGGGTCTGACCAGAACTGGACACAGTGATCAAGGTGGGACTGACCAGAACTGGACACAGTGCTCAAGGTGGGACTGACCAGAACTGGACACAGTGCTCAAGGTGGGACTGACCTGAACTGGAGACAGTGCTCAAGGTGGGACTGACCAGAACTGGACACAGTACTCAAGCTGGGTCTGACCAGAACTGGACACAGTGCTCAAGGTGGGTCTGAACAGAACTGGACACAGTGCTCATGGTGGGACTGACCAGAACTGGGCACAGTGATCAAGGTGGGACTGACCAGACCTGGACACAGTGCTCAAGGTGGGTCTGACCAGAACTGGACACAGTGCTCAAGGTGTGTCTGACCATAACTGGACACAGTGATCAAGGTGGGTCTAACCAGAACTGGAGACAGGGATCAAGGTGGGTCTGACCAGAACTGGACACAGTGATCAAGGTGGGACTGACCAGAACTGGACAAAGTGCTCAAGGTGGGTCTGACCAGAACTGGACACAGTGATCAAGGTGGGTCTGACCAGAACTGGACACAGTGCTCAAGGTGGGTCTGACCAGAACTGGACACAGTGCTCAAGGTGGGTCTGACCAGAACTGGACACAGTGCTCAAGGTGGGTCTGACCAGAACTGGACACAGTGCTCAAGGTGGGTCTGACCAGAACTGGACACAGTGATCAAGGTGGGACTGACCAGAACTGGACACAGTGCTCAAGGTGGGTCTGACCAGAACTGGACACAGTGCTCAAGGTGGGTCTGACCAGAACTGGACACAGTGCTCAAGGTGGGACTGACCAGAACTGGACACAGTGCTCAAGGTGGGTCTGACCAGAACTGGACAAAGTGCTCAAGGTGGGACTGACCGGAACTGGACACAGTGCTCAAGGTGGGACTGACCAGAACTGGACACAGTGCTCAAGGTGGGACTGACCAGAACTGGACCCAGTGCTCAAGGTGGGTCTGACCAGAACTGGACACAGTGCTCAAGGTGGGTCTGACCAGAACTGGACACAGTGCTCAAGGTGGGACTGATCAGAACTGGACACAGTGATCAAGGTGGGACTGACCAGAACTGGACACAGTGCTCAAGGTGGGTCTGAACAGAACTGGACACAGTGCTCAAGGTGGGTCTGACCAGAACTGGACACAGTGCTCAAGGTGGGACTGACCAGAACTGGACACAGTGCTCAAGGTGGGTCTGAGCAGAACTGGACACAGTGCTCAAAGTGGGTCTGACCAGAACTGGACACAGTGCTCAAGGTGGGACTGACCAGAACTGGACACAGTGATCAAGGTGGGACTGACCAGAACTGGACACAGTGCTCAAGGTGGGACTGACCGGAACTGGACACAGTGCTCAAGGTGGGACTGACCCGAACTGGACACAGTGCTCAAGGTGGGACTGACCAGAACTGGACCCAGTGCTCAAGGTGGGACGGACCAGAACTGGACACAGTGCTCAAGGTGGGACTGACCAGAACTGGACACAGTGCTCAAGGTGGGACTGACCAGAACTGGACACAGTGCTCAAGGTGGGTCTGACCAGAACTGGACACAGTGCTCAAGGTGGGACTGACCGGAACTGGACACAGTGCTCAAGGTGGGACTGACCAGAACTGGACACAGTGCTCAAGGTGGGTCTGACCAGAACTGGACACAGTGATCAAGGTGGGACTGACCGGAACTGGACACAGTGCTCAAGGTGGATCTGACAAGAACTGGACACAGTGATCAAGGTGGGACAGACCAGAACTGGACACAGTGCTCAAGGTGGGACTGACCAGAACTGGACACAGTGCTCAAGGTGGGACTGACCAGAACTGGACACAGTGCTCAAGGTGGGACTGACCAGAACTGGACACAGTGCTCAAGGTGGGTCTGACCAGAACTGGACACAGTGCTCAAGGTGGGACTGACCGGAACTGGACACAGTGCTCAAGGTGGGACTGACCGGAACTGGACACAGTGATCAAGGTGGGACTGACCGGAACTGGACACAGTGCTCAAGGTGGGTCTGACCAGAACTGGACACAGTGCTCAAGGTGGGTCTGACCAGAACTGGACACAGTGCTCAAGGTGGGACTGAACAGAACTGGACACAGTGCTCACGGTGGGTCTGACCAGAACTGGACACAGTGCTCAAGGTGGGTCTGACCAGAACTGGACACAGTGATCAAGGTGGGATTGACCAGAACTGTACACAATGCTCAAGGTGGGACTGACCAGAACTGGAGACAGTGCTCAAGGTGGGACTGACCAGAACTGGACACAGTGCTCAATGTGGGACTGACCAGAACTGGACACAGTGCTCAAGGTGGGTCTGACCAGAACTGGACACAGTGCTCAAGGTGGGTCTAACCAGAACTGGACACAGTGCTCAAGGTGGGACTGACCAGAACTGGACACAGTGCTCAAGGTGGGACTGACCAGAACTGGACACAGTGATCAAGGTGGGTCTGACCAGAACTGGACACAGTGCTCAAGGTGGGTCTGACCAGAACTGGACACAGTGCTCAAGGTGGGACTGACCAGAACTGGACACAGTGCTCACGGTGGGTCTGACCAGAACTGGACACAGTGCTAAAGGTGGGTCTGACCAGAACTGGACACAGTGCTCAAGGTGGGTCTGACCAGAACTGGACACAGTGCTCAAGGTGGGTCTGACCAGAACTGGACACAGTGCTCAAGGTGGTTCTCACCAGAACTGGACACAGTGCTCAAGGTGGGTCTGACCAGAACTGGACACAGTGCTCACGGTGGGACTGACCTGAACTGGGCAAAGTGCTCAAGGTGGGTCTGACCAGAACCGGACACAGTGCCCAAGGTGGGACTGACCAGAACTGGACACAGTGCTCAAGGTGGGACTGACCAGAACTGGACACAGTGCTCAAGGTGGGTCTAACCAGAACTGGACACAGTAATCAAGGTGGGTCTAACCAGAACTGGACACAGTGATCAAGGTGGGACTGACCAGAACTGGACACAGTGATCAAGGTGGGACTGACCAGAACTGGACACAGTGATCAAGGTGGGTCTGACCAGAACTGGACACAGTGCTCAAGGTGGGTCTGACCAGAACTGGACACAGTGCTCAAGGTGGGACTGACCAGAACTGGACACAGTGCTCACGGTGGGTCTGACCAGAACTGGACACAGTGCTCAAGGTGGGTCTGACCAGAACTGGACACAGTGCTCAAGGTGGGTCTGACCAGAACTGGACACAGTGCTCAAGGTGGGTCTGACCAGAACTGGACACAGTGCTCAAGGTGGGTCTGACCAGAACTGGACACAGTGCTCAAGCTGGGTCTGACCAGAACTGGACACAGTGCTCAAGGTGGTTCTGACCAGAACTGGACACAGTGCTCAAGGTGGGTCTGACCAGAACTGGACACAGTGCTCACGGTGGGACTGACCTGAACTGGGCAAAGTGCTCAAGGTGGGTCTGACCAGAACCGGACACAGTGCCCAAGGTGGGACTGACCAGAACTGGACACAGTGCTCAAGGTGGGACTGACCAGAACTGGACAAAGTGCTCAAGGTGGGTCTAACCAGAACTGGACACAGTGATCAAGGTGGGTCTAAACAGAACTGGACACAGTGATCAAGGTGGGACTGACCAGAACTGGACACAGTGATCAAGGTGGGTCTAACCAGAACTGGACACAGCGATCAAGGTGGGTCTAACCAGAACTGGACACAGTGATCAAGGTGGGACTGACCAGAACTGGACACAGTGCTCACGGTGGGACTGACCAGAACTGGACACAGTGCTCAAGGTGGGACTGACCAGAACTGGACACAGTGATCAAAGTGGGTCTGACCAGAACTGGACACAGTGCTCAAGGTGGGTCTGACCAGAACTGGACACAGTGATCAAGGTGGGACTGACCGGAACTGGACACAGTGATCAAGGTGGGTCTAACCAGAACTGGACACAGTGATCAAGGTGGGACTGACCAGAACTGGACACAGTGCTCAAGTGGGACTGAACAGAACTGGACAGAGTGCTCACGGTGGGTCTGACCAGAACTGGACACAGTGATCAAGGTGGGTCTGACCAGAACTGGACACAGTGCTCAAGGTGGGACTGACCAGAACTGGACACAGTGCTCAAGGTGGGACTGACCAGAACTGGACACAGTGATCAAGGTGGGTCTGACCAGAACTGGACACAGTGCTCAAGGTGGGTCTGACCAGAACTGGACACAGTGATCAAGGTGGGACTGACCGGAACTGGACACAGTGCTCAATGTGGGACTGACCAGAACTGGGCACAGTGCTCAAGGTGGGTCTGACCAGAACTGGACACAGTGCTCAAGGTGGGTCTGACCAGAACTGGACACAGTGCTCAAGGTGGGTCTGACCAGAACTGGACACCGTGCTCAAGGTGGGACTGAACAGAACTGGGCACAGTGCTCATGGTGGGTCTGACCAGAACTGGACACAGTGCTCAAGGTGGGTCTGACCAGAACTGGACACAGTGCTCATGGTGGGTCTGACCAGAACTGGACACAGTGCTCAAGGTGGTTCTGACCAGAACTGGACACAGTGCTCAAGATGGGACTGACCAGAACTGGACACAGTGATCAAGGTGGGTCTGACCAGAACTGGACACAGTGCTCAAGGTGGGTCTGACCAGAACTGGACACAGTGCTCAAGGTGGGACTGACCAGAACTGGACACAGTGCTCACGGTGGGTCTGACCAGAACTGGACACAGTGCTCAAGGTGGGTCTGACCAGAACTGGACACAGTGCTCAAGGTGGGTCTAACCAGAACTGGACACAGTGATCAAGGTGGTCTAACCAGAACTGGACACAGTGATCAAGGTGGGACAGACCAGAACTGGACACAGTGCTCAGGTGGGACTGACCAGAACTGGACACAGTGCTCAAGGTGGGACTGACCAGAACTGGACACAGTGATCAAGGTGGGTCTGACCAGAACTGACACAGTGCTCAAGGTGGGTCTGACCAGAACTGGACACAGTGATCAAGGTGGGACTGACCGAACTGGACACAGTGATCAAGGTGGGTCTGACCAGAACTGGACACAGTGATCAAGGTGGGACTGACCAGAACTGGACACAGTGCTCACGGTGGGACTGACCAGAACTGGACACAGTGCTCAAGGTGGGACTGACCAGAACTGGACACAGTGCTCAAGGACTGGACACAGTCTGGACACAGTGACCAGAACTGACCAGGACACAGTGGACTCAGAAGGTGGGACTGACCAACTGGACACAGTGATCAAGGTGGGTCTAACCAGAACTGGACACAGTGATCAAGGTGGGACTGACCAGAACTGGACACAGTGCTCAAGGTGGGACTGATCAGAACTGGACAGTGCTCAAGGTGGGACTGACCAGAATTGGGCACAGTGATCAAGGTGGGTCTGACCAGAACTGGACACAGTGCTCAAGGTGGTCTGACCATAACTGGACACTCAAGTGCTACCAGACTGACACAGTGTCATGCTGACCAGAACTGGACACAGTGATCAAGGTGGGTCTGACCAGAACTGGACACAGTGATCAAGGTGGGACTGACAGCCAGGACCTGGACACAGTGATCAAGGTGGACTGGACTGGACACAGTGATCAAGGTGGGACTGACCCTGGACACAGTGCTCAAGGTGGGTCTGACCAGACTGGACACAGTGCTCAAGGTGGGACCAGACGACTGGACACAGTGCTCAAGGTGTGTCTGACCATAACTGGACACAGTGATCAAGGTGGGTCTACCAGAACTGGAGACAGTGATCAAGGTGGGTCTGACCAGAACTGGACACAGTGATCAAGGTGGGTCTGACCAGAACTGGACAAAGTGCTCAAGGTGGGTCTGACCAGAACTGGACACAGTGATCAGGGGTCCAACTGGACACAGTGCTCAAGGTGGGTCTGACCAGAACTGGACACAGTGCTCAAGGTGGGTCTGACCAGAACTGGATACAGTGCTCAAGGTGGGTCTGACCAGAACTGGACACAGTGCTCAAGGTGGGTCTGACCAGAACTGGACACAGTGATCAAGGTGGGACTGACCAGAACTGGACACAGTGCTCAAGGTGGGTCTGACCAGAACTGGACACAGTGCTCAAGGTGGGTCTGACCAGAACTGGACACAGTGCTCAAGGTGGGACTGACCAGAACTGGACACAGTGCTCAAGGTGGGTCTGACCAGAACTGGACACAGTGCTCAAAGTGGGTCTGACCAGAACTGGACACAGTGCTCAAGGTGGGACTGACCAGAACTGGACACAGTGATCAAGGTGGGACTGACCAGAACTGGACACAGTGCTCAAGGTGGGACTGACCGGAACTGGACACAGTGCTCAAGGTGGGACTGACCAGAACTGGACACAGTGCTCAAGGTGGGACTGACCAGAACTGGACCCAGTGCTCAAGGTGGGACTGACCAGAACTGGACACAGTGCTCAAGGTGGGACTGACCAGAACTGGACACAGTGCTCAAGGTGGGACTGACCAGAACTGGACACAGTGCTCAAGGTGGGTCTGACCAGAACTGGACACAGTGATCAAGGTGGGTCTGACCAGAACTGGACACAGTGCTCAAGGTGGGTCTGACCAGAACTGGACACAGTGCTCAAGGTGGGTCTGACCAGAACTGGACACAGTGCTCAAGGTGGGTCTGACCAGAACTGGACACAGTGCTCAAGGTGGGTCTGACCAGAACTGGACACAGTGATCAAGGTGGGACTGACCAGAACTGGACACAGTGCTCAAGGTGGGTCTGACCAGAACTGGACACAGTGCTCAAGGTGGGTCTGACCAGAACTGGACACAGTGCTCAAGGTGGGACTGACCAGAACTGGACACAGTGCTCAAGGTGGGTCTGACCAGAATTGGACACAGTGCTCAAGGTGGGTCTAACCAGAACTGGACACAGTGATCAAGGTGGGTCTAACCAGAACTGGACACAGTGATCAAGGTGGGACTGACCAGAACTGGACACAGTGCTCACGGTGGGACTGACCAGAACTGGACACAGTGCTCAAGGTGGGACTGACCAGAACTGGACACAGTGATCAAGGTGGGTCTGACCAGAACTGGACACAGTGCTCAAGGTGGGTCTGACCAGAACTGGACACAGTGATCAAGGTGGGACTGACCGGAACTGGACACAGTGATCAAGGTGGGTCTAAACAGAACTGGACACAGTGATCAAGGTGGGACTGACCAGAACTGGACACAGTGCTCAAGGTGGGACTGACCAGAACTGGACACAGTGCTCAAGGTGGGACTGACCAGAACTGGGCACAGTGATCAAGGTGGGACTGACCAGACCTGGACACAGTGCTCAAGGTGGGTCTGACCAGAACTGGACACATTGCTCAAGGTGTGTCTGACCAGAACTGGACACAGTGCTCAAGGTGGGTCTGACCAGAACTGGATACAGTGCTCAAGGTGGGTCTGACCAGAACTGGACACAGTGCTCAAGGTGGGTCTGACCAGAACTGGACACAGTGATCAAGGTGTGACTGACCAGAACTGGACACAGTGCTCAAGGTGGGTCTGACCAGAACTGGACACAGTGCTCAAGGTGGGTCTGACCAGAACTGGACACAGTGCTCAAGGTGGGACTGACCAGAACTGGACACAGTGCTCAAGGTGGGTCTGACCAGAACTGGACACAGTGCTCAAAGTGGGTCTGACCAGAACTGGACACAGTGCTCAAGGTGGGACTGACCAGAACTGGACACAGTGATCAAGGTGGGACTGACCAGAACTGGACACAGTGCTCAAGGTGGGACTGACCGGAACTGGACACAGTGCTCAAGGTGTGACTGACCAGAACTGGACACAGTGCTCAAGGTGGGACTGACCAGAACTGGACCCAGTGCTCACGGTGGGACTGACCAGAACTGGACACAGTGCTCAAGGTGGGACTGACCAGAACTGGGCACAGTGCTCATGGTGGGTCTGACCAGAACTGGACACAGTGCTCAAGATGGGACTGACCAGAACTGGACACAGTGATCAAGGTGGGTCTGACCAGAACTGGACACAGTGCTCAAGGTGGGTCTGACCAGAACTGGACACAGTGCTCAAGGTGGGACTGACCAGAACTGGACACAGTGCTCACGGTGGGTCTGACCAGAACTGGACACAGTGCTCAAGGTGGGTCTGACCAGAACTGGACACAGTGCTCAAGGTGGGTCTAACCAGAACTGGACACAGTGATCAAGGTGGGTCTAACCAGAACTGGACACAGTGATCAAGGTGGGACTGACCAGAACTGGACACAGTGCTCACGGTGGGACTGACCAGAACTGGACACAGTGCTCAAGGTGGGACTGACCAGAACTGGACACAGTGATCAAGGTGGGTCTGACCAGAACTGGACACAGTGCTCAAGGTGGGTCTGACCAGAACTGGACACAGTGATCAAGGTGGGACTGACCGGAACTGGACACAGTGATCAAGGTGGGTCTAACCAGAACTGGACACAGTGATCAAGGTGGGACTGACCAGAACTGGACACAGTGCTCACGGTGGGACTGACCAGAACTGGACACAGTGCTCAAGGTGGGACTGACCACAACTGGACACAGTGATCAAGGTGGGTCTGACCAGAACTGGACACAGTGCTCAAGGTGGGTCTGATCAGAACTGGACACAGTGATCAAGGTGGGACTGACCGGAACTGGACACAGTGATCAAGGTGGGTCTAACCAGAACTGGACACAGTGATCAAGGTGGGACTGACCAGAACTGGACACAGTGCTCAAGGTGGGACTGATCAGAACTGGACACAGTGCTCAAGGTGGGACTGACCAGAATTGGGCACAGTGATCAAGGTGGGACTGACCAGACCTGGACACAGTGCTCAAGGTGAGTCTGACCAGAACTGGACACAGTGCTCAAGGTGTGTCTGACCATAACTGGACACAGTGATCAAGGTGGGTCTAACCAGAACTGGAGACAGTGATCAAGGTGGGTCTGACCAGAACTGGACACAGTGATCAAGGTGGGACTGACCAGAACTGGACAAAGTGCTCAAGGTGGGTCTGACCAGAACTGGACACAGTGATCAAGGTGGGTCTGACCAGAACTGGACACAGTGCTCAAGGTGGGTCTGACCAGAACTGGACACAGTGCTCAAGGTGGGTCTGACCAGAACTGGATACAGTGCTCAAGGTGGGTCTGACCAGAACTGGACACAGTGCTCAAGGTGGGTCTGACCAGAACTGGACACAGTGATCAAGGTGGGACTGACCAGAACTGGACACAGTGCTCAAGGTGGGTCTGACCAGAACTGGACACAGTGCTCAAGGTGGGTCTGACCAGAACTGGACACAGTGCTCAAGGTGGGACTGACCAGAACTGGACACAGTGCTCAAGGTGGGTCTGACCAGAACTGGACACAGTGCTCAAAGTGGGTCTGACCAGAACTGGACACAGTGCTCAAGGTGGGACTGACCAGAACTGGACACAGTGATCAAGGTGGGACTGACCAGAACTGGACACAGTGCTCAAGGTGGGACTGACCGGAACTGGACACAGTGCTCAAGGTGGGACTGACCAGAACTGGACACAGTGCTCAAGGTGGGACTGACCAGAACTGGACCCAGTGCTCAAGGTGGGACTGACCAGAACTGGACACAGTGCTCAAGGTGGGACTGACCAGAACTGGACACAGTGCTCAAGGTGGGACTGACCAGAACTGGACACAGTGCTCAAGGTGGGTCTGACCAGAACTGGACACAGTGATCAAGGTGGGTCTGACCAGAACTGGACACAGTGCTCAAGGTGGGTCTGACCAGAACTGGACACAGTGCTCAAGGTGGGTCTGACCAGAACTGGGCACAGTGCTCAAGGTGGGACTGACCAGAACTGGACACAGTGCTCAAGGTGGGACTGACCAGAACTGGACACAGTGATCAAGGTGGGTCTGACCAGAACTGGACACAGTGCTCAAGGTGGGTCTGACCAGAACTGGACACAGTGCTCAAGGTGGGACTGACCAGAACTGGACACAGTGCTCACGGTGGGTCTGACCAGAACTGGACACAGTGCTAAAGGTGGGTCTGACCAGAACTGGACACAGTGCTCAAGGTGGGTCTGACCAGAACTGGACACAGTGCTCAAGGTGGGTCTGACCAGAACTGGACACAGTGCTCAAGGTGGTTCTCACCAGAACTGGACACAGTGCTCAAGGTGGGTCTGACCAGAACTGGACACAGTGCTCACGGTGGGACTGACCTGAACTGGGCAAAGTGCTCAAGGTGGGTCTGACCAGAACCGGACACAGTGCCCAAGGTGGGACTGACCAGAACTGGACACAGTGCTCAAGGTGGGACTGACCAGAACTGGACACAGTGCTCAAGGTGGGTCTAACCAGAACTGGACACAGTAATCAAGGTGGGTCTAACCAGAACTGGACACAGTGATCAAGGTGGGACTGACCAGAACTGGACACAGTGATCAAGGTGGGACTGACCAGAACTGGACACAGTGATCAAGGTGGGTCTGACCAGAACTGGACACAGTGCTCAAGGTGGGTCTGACCAGAACTGGACACAGTGCTCAAGGTGGGACTGACCAGAACTGGACACAGTGCTCACGGTGGGTCTGACCAGAACTGGACACAGTGCTCAAGGTGGGTCTGACCAGAACTGGACACAGTGCTCAAGGTGGGTCTGACCAGAACTGGACACAGTGCTCAAGGTGGGTCTGACCAGAACTGGACACAGTGCTCAAGGTGGGTCTGACCAGAACTGGACACAGTGCTCAAGCTGGGTCTGACCAGAACTGGACACAGTGCTCAAGGTGGTTCTGACCAGAACTGGACACAGTGCTCAAGGTGGGTCTGACCAGAACTGGACACAGTGCTCACGGTGGGACTGACCTGAACTGGGCAAAGTGCTCAAGGTGGGTCTGACCAGAACCGGACACAGTGCCCAAGGTGGGACTGACCAGAACTGGACACAGTGCTCAAGGTGGGACTGACCAGAACTGGACAAAGTGCTCAAGGTGGGTCTAACCAGAACTGGACACAGTGATCAAGGTGGGTCTAAACAGAACTGGACACAGTGATCAAGGTGGGACTGACCAGAACTGGACACAGTGATCAAGGTGGGTCTAACCAGAACTGGACACAGCGATCAAGGTGGGTCTAACCAGAACTGGACACAGTGATCAAGGTGGGACTGACCAGAACTGGACACAGTGCTCACGGTGGGACTGACCAGAACTGGACACAGTGCTCAAGGTGGGACTGACCAGAACTGGACACAGTGATCAAGGTGGGTCTGACCAGAACTGGACACAGTGCTCAAGGTGGGTCTGAGCAGAACTGGACACAGTGATCAAGGTGGGACTGACCGGAACTGGACACAGTGATCAAGGTGGGTCTAACCAGAACTGGACACAGTGATCAAGGTGGGACTGACCAGAACTGGACACAGTGCTCAAGGTGGGACTGAACAGAACTGGACAGAGTGCTCACGGTGGGTCTGACCAGAACTGGACACAGTGATCAAGGTGGGTCTGACCAGAACTGGACACAGTGCTCAAGGTGGGACTGACCAGAACTGGACACAGTGCTCAAGGTGGGACTGACCAGAACTGGACACAGTGATCAAGGTGGGTCTGACCAGAACTGGACACAGTGCTCAAGGTGGGTCTGACCAGAACTGGACACAGTGATCAAGGTGGGACTGACCGGAACTGGACACAGTGCTCAATGTGGGACTGACCAGAACTGGGCACAGTGCTCAAGGTGGGTCTGACCAGAACTGGACACAGTGCTCAAGGTGGGTCTGACCAGAACTGGACACAGTGCTCAAGGTGGGTCTGACCAGAACTGGACACCGTGCTCAAGGTGGGACTGAACAGAACTGGGCACAGTGCTCATGGTGGGTCTGACCAGAACTGGACACAGTGCTCAAGGTGGGTCTGACCAGAACTGGACACAGTGCTCATGGTGGGTCTGACCAGAACTGGACACAGTGCTCAAGGTGGTTCTGACCAGAACTGGACACAGTGCTCAAGATGGGACTGACCAGAACTGGACACAGTGATCAAGGTGGGTCTGACCAGAACTGGACACAGTGCTCAAGGTGGGTCTGACCAGAACTGGACACAGTGCTCAAGGTGGGACTGACCAGAACTGGACACAGTGCTCACGGTGGGTCTGACCAGAACTGGACACAGTGCTCAAGGTGGGTCTGACCAGAACTGGACACAGTGCTCAAGGTGGGTCTAACCAGAACTGGACACAGTGATCAAGGTGGGTCTAACCAGAACTGGACACAGTGATCAAGGTGGGACAGACCAGAACTGGACACAGTGCTCACGGTGGGACTGACCAGAACTGGACACAGTGCTCAAGGTGGGACTGACCAGAACTGGACACAGTGATCAAGGTGGGTCTGACCAGAACTGGACACAGTGCTCAAGGTGGGTCTGACCAGAACTGGACACAGTGATCAAGGTGGGACTGACCGGAACTGGACACAGTGATCAAGGTGGGTCTAACCAGAACTGGACACAGTGATCAAGGTGGGACTGACCAGAACTGGACACAGTGCTCACGGTGGGACTGACCAGAACTGGACACAGTGCTCAAGGTGGGACTGACCACAACTGGACACAGTGATCAAGGTGGGTCTGACCAGAACTGGACACAGTGCTCAAGGTGGGTCTGACCAGAACTGGACACAGTGATCAAGGTGGGACTGACCAGAACTGGACACAGTGATCAAGGTGGGTCTAACCAGAACTGGACACAGTGATCAAGGTGGGACTGACCAGAACTGGACACAGTGCTCAAGGTGGGACTGATCAGAACTGGACACAGTGCTCAAGGTGGGACTGACCAGAATTGGGCACAGTGATCAAGGTGGGTCTGACCAGAACTGGACACAGTGCTCAAGGTGTGTCTGACCATAACTGGACACAGTGATCAAGGTGGGTCTGACCAGAACTGGACACAGTGCTCAAGGTGGGTCTGACCAGAACTGGACACAGTGCTCAAGGTGGGTCTGACCAGAACTGGACACAGTGATCAAGGTGGGACTGACCAGACCTGGACACAGTGATCAAGGTGGGACTGACCAGACCTGGACACAGTGCTCAAGGTGGGTCTGACCAGAACTGGACACAGTGATCAAGGTGGGACTGACCAGACCTGGACACAGTGCTCAAGGTGGGTCTGACCAGAACTGGACACAGTGCTCAAGGTGTGTCTGACCATAACTGGACACAGTGATCAAGGTGGGTCTAACCAGAACTGGAGACAGTGATCAAGGTGGGTCTGACCAGAACTGGACACAGTGATCAAGGTGGGACTGACCAGAACTGGACAAAGTGCTCAAGGTGGGTCTGACCAGAACTGGACACAGTGATCAAGGTGGGTCTGACCAGAACTGGACACAGTGCTCAAGGTGGGTCTGACCAGAACTGGACACAGTGCTCAAGGTGGGTCTGACCAGAACTGGATACAGTGCTCAAGGTGGGTCTGACCAGAACTGGACACAGTGCTCAAGGTGGGTCTGACCAGAACTGGACACAGTGATCAAGGTGGGACTGACCAGAACTGGACACAGTGCTCAAGGTGGGTCTGACCAGAACTGGACACAGTGCTCAAGGTGGGTCTGACCAGAACTGGACACAGTGCTCAAGGTGGGACTGACCAGAACTGGACACAGTGCTCAAGGTGGGTCTGACCAGAACTGGACACAGTGCTCAAAGTGGGTCTGACCAGAACTGGACACAGTGCTCAAGGTGGGACTGACCAGAACTGGACACAGTGATCAAGGTGGGACTGACCAGAACTGGACACAGTGCTCAAGGTGGGACTGACCGGAACTGGACACAGTGCTCAAGGTGGGACTGACCAGAACTGGACACAGTGCTCAAGGTGGGACTGACCAGAACTGGACCCAGTGCTCAAGGTGGGACTGACCAGAACTGGACACAGTGCTCAAGGTGGGACTGACCAGAACTGGACACAGTGCTCAAGGTGGGACTGACCAGAACTGGACACAGTGCTCAAGGTGGGTCTGACCAGAACTGGACACAGTGATCAAGGTGGGTCTGACCAGAACTGGACACAGTGCTCAAGGTGGGTCTGACCAGAACTGGACACAGTGCTCAAGGTGGGTCTGACCAGAACTGGGCACAGTGCTCAATGTGGGTCTGACCAGAACTGGACACAGTGCTCAAGGTGGGTCTGACCAGAACTGGACACAGTGATCAAGGTGGGACTGACCAGAACTGGACACAGTGCTCAAGGTGGGTCTGACCAGAACTGGACACAGTGCTCAAGGTGGGTCTGACCAGAACTGGACACAGTGCTCAAGGTGGGACTGACCAGAACTGGACACAGTGCTCAAGGTGGGTCTGACCAGAACTGGACACAGTGCTCAAGGTGGGTCTAACCAGAACTGGACACAGTGATCAAGGTGGGTCTAACCAGAACTGGACACAGTGATCAAGGTGGGACTGACCAGAACTGGACACAGTGCTCACGGTGGGACTGACCAGAACTGGACACAGTGCTCAAGGTGGGACTGACCAGAACTGGACACAGTGATCAAGGTGGGTCTGACCAGAACTGGACACAGTGCTCAAGGTGGGTCTGACCAGAACTGGACACAGTGATCAAGGTGGGACTGACCGGAACTGGACACAGTGATCAAGGTGGGTCTAACCAGAACTGGACACAGTGATCAAGGTGGGACTGACCAGAACTGGACACAGTGCTCACGGTGGGACTGACCAGAACTGGACACAGTGCTCAAGGTGGGACTGACCAGAACTGGACACAGTGATCAAGGTGGGTCTGACCAGAACTGGACACAGTGCTCAAGGTGGGTCTGACCAGAACTGGACACAGTGATCAAGGTGGGACTGACCGGAACTGGACACAGTGATCAAGGTGGGTCTAAACAGAACTGGACACAGTGATCAAGGTGGGACTGACCAGAACTGGACACAGTGCTCAAGGTGGGACTGACCAGAACTGGACACAGTGCTCAAGGTGGGACTGACCAGAACTGGGCACAGTGATCAAGGTGGGACTGACCAGACCTGGACACAGTGCTCAAGGTGGGTCTGACCAGAACTGGACACAGTGCTCAAGGTGTGTCTGACCATAACTGGACACAGTGATCAAGGTGGGTCTAACCAGAACTGGAGACAGTGATCAAGGTGGGTCTGACCAGAACTGGACACAGTGCTCAAGGTGGGTCTGACCAGAACTGGGCACAGTGATCAAGGTGGGACTGACCAGACCTGGACACAGTGCTCAAGGTGGGTCTGACCAGAACTGGACACAGTGCTCAAGGTGTGTCTGACCATAACTGGACACAGTGATCAAGGTGGGTCTAACCAGAACTGGAGACAGTGATCAAGGTGGGTCTGACCAGAACTGGACACAGTGATCAAGGTGGGACTGACCAGAACTGGACAAAGTGCTCAAGGTGGGTCTGACCAGAACTGGACACAGTGATCAAGGTGGGTCTGACCAGAACTGGACACAGTGCTCAAGGTGGGTCTGACCAGAACTGGACACAGTGCTCAAGGTGGGTCTGACCAGAACTGGATACAGTGCTCAAGGTGGGTCTGACCAGAACTGGACACAGTGCTCAAGGTGGGTCTGACCAGAACTGGACACAGTGATCAAGGTGGGACAGACCAGAACTGGACACAGTGCTCAAGGTGGGTCTGACCAGAACTGGACACAGTGCTCAAGGTGGGTCTGACCAGAACTGGACACAGTGCTCAAGGTGGGACTGACCAGAACTGGACACAGTGCTCAAGGTGGGTCTGACCAGAACTGGACACAGTGCTCAAAGTGGGTCTGACCAGAACTGGACACAGTGCTCAAGGTGGGACTGACCAGAACTGGACACAGTGATCAAGGTGGGACTGACCAGAACTGGACACAGTGCTCAAGGTGGGACTGACCGGAACTGGACACAGTGCTCAAGGTGTGACTGACCAGAACTGGACACAGTGCTCAAGGTGGGACTGACCAGAACTGGACCCAGTGCTCACGGTGGGACTGACCAGAACTGGACACAGTGCTCAAGGTGGGACTGACCAGAACTGGACACAGTGCTCAAGGTGGGACTGACCAGAACTGGACACAGTGCTCAAGGTGGGTCTGACCAGAACTGGACACAGTGATCAAGGTGGGTCTGACCAGAACTGGACACAGTGCTCAAGGTGGGTCTGACCAGAACTGGACACAGTGCTCAAGGTGGGTCTGACCAGAACTGGACACAGTGCTCAAGGTGGGTCTGACCAGAACTGGACACAGTGCTCAAGGTGGGTCTGACCAGAACTGGACACAGTGATCAAGGTGGGACTGACCAGAACTGGACACAGTGCTCAAGGTGGGTCTGACCAGAACTGGATACAGTGCTCAAGGTGGGTCTGACCAGAACTGGACACAATGCTCAAGGTGGGACTGACCAGAACTGGACACAGTGCTCAAGGTGGGTCTGAGCAGAACTGGACACAGTGTTCAAAGTGGGTCTGAGCAGAACTGGACAGAGTGCTCAAGGTGGGACTGACCAGAACTGGACACAGTGATCAAGGTGGGACTGACCAGAACTGGACACAGTGCTCAAGCTGGGACTGACCGGAACTGGACACAGTGCTCAAGGTGGGACTGACCAGAACTGGACCCAGTGCTCAAGGTGGGACGGACCAGAACTGGACACAGTGCTCAAGGTGGGACTGACCAGAACTGGACACAGTGCTCAAGGTGGGACTGACCAGAACTGGACACAGTGCTCAAGGTGGCTCTGACCAGAACTGGACACAGTGCTCAAGGTGGGACTGACCGGAACTGGACACAGTGCTCAAGGTGGGACTGACCAGAACTGGACACAGTGCTCAAGGTGGGTCTGACCAGAACTGGACACAGTGATCAAGGTGGGACTGACCGGAACTGGACACAGTGCTCAAGGTGGATCTGATGAGAACTGGACACAGTGATCAAGGTGGGACAGACCAGAACTGGACACAGTGCTCAAGGTGGGACTGACCAGAACTGGACACAGTGATCAAGGTGGGACTGACCGGAACTGGACACAGTGATCAAGGTGGGACTGACCGGAACTGGACACAGTGCTCAACGTGGGTCTGACCAGAACTGGACATAGTGCTCAAGGTGGGACTGACCAGAACTGGACACAGTGATCAAGGTGGGACTGACCGGAACTGGACACAGTGATCAAGGTGGGACTGACCGGAACTGGACACAGTGCTCAAGGTGGGTCTGACCAGAACTGGACACAGTGCTCAAGGTGGGTCTGACCAGAACTGGACACAGTGCTCAAGGTGGGACTGACCAGAACTGGACACAGTGCTCACGGTGGGTCTGACCAGAACTGGACACAGTGCTCAAGGTGGGTCTGACCAGAACTGGACACAGTGATCAAGGTGGGATTGACCAGAACTGTACACAATGCTCAAGGTGGGACTGACCAGAACTGGAGACAGTGCTCAAGGTGGGACTGACCAGAACTGGACACAGTGCTCAAGGTGGGACTGACCAGAACTGGACACAGTGCTCAAGGTGGGTCTGACCAGAACTGGACACAGTGCTCAAGGTGGGTCTAACCAGAACTGGACACAGTGCTCAAGGTGGGACTGACCAGAACTGGACACAGTGCTCAAGGTGGGACTGACCAGAACTGGACACAGTGATCAAGGTGGGTCTGACCAGAACTGGACACAGTGCTCAAGGTGGGTCTGACCAGAACTGGACACAGTGCTCAAGGTGGGACTGACCAGAACTGGACACAGTGCTCACGGTGGGTCTGACCAGAACTGGACACAGTGCTCAAGGTGGGTCTGACCAGAACTGGACACAGTGCTCAAGGTGGGTCTGACCAGAACTGGACACAGTGCTCAAGGTGGGTCTGACCAGAACTGGACACAGTGCTCAAGGTGGGTCCGACCAGAACTGGACACAGTGCTCAAGGTGGGTCTGACCAGAACTGGACACAGTGCTCACGGTGGGACTGACCTGAACTGGGCAAAGTGCTCAAGGTGGGTCTGACCAGAACCGGACACAGTGCCCAAGGTGGGACTGACCAGAACTGGACACAGTGCACTGGACACAGTGCTCAAGGTGGGTCTAACCAGAACTGGACACAGTGATCAAGGTGGGTCTAAACAGAACTGGACACAGTGATCAAGGTGGGACTGACCAGAACTGGACACAGTGATCAAGGTGGGACTGACCAGAACTGGACACAGTGATCAAGGTGGGTCTGACCAGAACTGGACACAGTGCTCAAGGTGGGTCTGACCAGAACTGGACACAGTGCTCAAGGTGGGACTGACCAGAACTGGACACAGTGCTCACGGTGGGTCTGACCAGAACTGGACACAGTGCTCAAGGTGGGTCTGACCAGAACTGGACACAGTGATCAAGGTGGGTCTGACCAGAACTGGACACAGTGCTCAAGGTGGGTCTGACCAGAGCTGGACACAGTGCTCAAGGTGGGTCTGACCAGAACTGGACACAGTGCTCAAGGTGGGTCTGACCAGAACTGCACACAGTGCTCAAGGTGGTTCTGACCAGAACTGGACACACTGCTCAAGGTGGGTCTGACCAGAACTGGACACAGTGCTCACGTTGGGACTGACCTGAACTGGGCAAAGTGCTCAAGGTGGGTCTGACCAGAACCGGACACAGTGCCCAAGGTGGGACTGACCAGAACTGGACACAGTGCTCAAGGTGGGACTGACCAGAACTGGACACAGTGCTCAAGGTGGGTCTAACCAGAACTGGACACAGTGATCAAGGTGGGTCTAACCAGAACTGGACACAGTGATCAAGGTGGGACTGACCAGAACTGGACACAGTGATCAAGGTGGGTCTAACCAGAACTGGACACAGTGATCAAGGTGGGTCTAACCAGAACTGGACACAGTGCTCAAGGTGGGTCTGACCAGAACTGGACACAGTGCTCACGGTGGGACTGACCAGAACTGGACACAGTGCTCAAGGTGGGACTGACCAGAACTGGAAACAGTGATCAAGGTGGGTCTGACCAGAACTGGACACAGTGATCAAGGTGGGACTGACCGGAACTGGACACAGTGATCAAGGTGGGTCTAACCAGAACTGGACACAGTGATCAAGGTGGGACTGACCAGAACTGGACACAGTGCTCAAGGTGGGACTGACCAGAACTGGACACAGTGCTCACGGTGGGTCTGACCAGAACTGGACACAGTGATCAAGGTGGGTCTGACCAGAACTGGACACAGTGCTCAAGGTGGGACTGACCAGAACTGGACACAGTGCTCAAGGTGGGACTGACCAGAACTGGACACAGTGATCAAGGTGGGTCTGACCAGAACTGGACACAGTGCTCAAGGTGGGTCTGACCAGAACTGGACACAGTGATAAAGGTGGGACTGACCGGAACTGGACACAGTGCTCAATGTGGGACTGACCAGAACTGGGCACAGTGCTCAAGGTGGGTCTGACCAGAACTGGACACAGTGCTCAAGGTGGGTCTGACCAGAACTGGACACAGTGCTCAAGGTGGGTCTGACCAGAACTGGACACCGTGCTCAAGGTGGGACTGAACAGAACTGGACACAGTGCTCATGGTGGGTCTGACCAGAACTGGACATAGTGCTCAAGGTGGGTCTGACCAGAACTGGACACAGTGCTCATGGTGGGTCTGACCAGAACTGTACACAGTGCTCAAGGTGGGTCTGACCAGAGCTGGACACAGTGCTCAATGTGGGACTGACCAGAACTGGACACAGTGATCAAGGTGGGTCTGACCAGAACTGGACACAGTGCTCAAGGTGGGTCTGACCAGAACTGGACACAGTGCTCAAGGTGGGACTGACCAGAACTGGACACAGTGCTCAAGGTGGGTCTGACCAGAACTGGACACAGTGCTCAAGGTGGGACTGACCAGAACTGGACACAGTGATCAAGGTGGGACTGACCAGAACTGGACACAGTGCTCAAGGTGGGACTGACCGGAACTGGACACAGTGCTCAAGGTGGGACTGACCAGAACTGGACACAGTGCTCAAGGTGGGACTGACCAGAACTGGACCCAGTGCTCAAGGTGGGACTGACCAGAACTGGACACAGTGCTCAAGGTGGGACTGACCAGAACTGGACACAGTGCTCAAGGTGGGACTGACCAGAACTGGACACAGTGCTCAAGGTGGGTCTGACCAGAACTGGACACAGTGATCAAGGTGGGTCTGACCAGAACTGGACACCGTGCTCAAGGTGGGTCTGACCAGAACTGGACACAGTGATCAAGGTGGGACTGACCAGAACTGGACACAGTGCTCAAGGTGGGTCTGACCAGAACTGGACACAGTGCTCAAGGTGGGTCTGACCAGAACTGGACACAGTGCTCAAGGTGGGACTGACCAGAACTGGACACAGTGCTCAAGGTGGGTCTGAGCAGAACTGGACACAGTGCTCACGGTGGAACTGACCAGAACTGGACACAGTGCTCAAGGTGGGACAGACCAGAACTGGAAACAGTGATCAAGGTGGGTCTGACCAGAACTGGACACAGTGATCAAGGTGGGACTGACCGGAACTGGACACAGTGATCAAGGTGGGTCTAACCAGAACTGGACACAGTGCTCAAGGTGGGTCTGACCAGAACTGGACACAGTGCTCAAGGTGGGACTGACCAGAACTGGACACAGTGCTCACGGTGGGACTGACCAGAACTAGACACAGTGCTCAAGGTGGGACTGACCAGAACTGGAAACAGTGATCAAGGTGGGTCTGACCAGAACTGGACACAGTGATCAAGGTGGGACTGACCGGAACTGGACACAGTGATCAAGGTGGGTCTAACCAGAACTGGACACAGTGATCAAGGTGGGACTGACCAGAACTGGACTCAGTGCTCAAGGTGGGACTGACCAGAACTGGACACAGTGCTCACGGTGGGTCTGACCAGAACTGGACACAGTGATCAAGGTGGGTCTGACCAGAACTGGACACAGTGCTCAAGGTGGGACTGACCAGAACTGGACACAGTGCTCAAGGTGGGACTGACCAGAACTGGACACAGTGATCAAGGTGGGTCTGACCAGAACTGGACACAGTGCTCAAGGTGGGTCTGACCAGAACTGGACACAGTGATAAAGGTGGGACTGACCGGAACTGGACACAGTGCTCAATGTGGGACTGACCAGAACTGGGCACAGTGCTCAAGGTGGGTCTGACCAGAACTGGACACAGTGCTCAAGGTGGGTCTGACCAGAACTGGACACAGTGCTCAAGGTGGGTCTGACCAGAACTGGACACCGTGCTCAAGGTGGGACTGAACAGAACTGGACACAGTGCTCATGGTGGGTCTGACCAGAACTGGACATAGTGCTCAAGGTGGGTCTGACCAGAACTGGACACAGTGCTCATGGTGGGTCTGACCAGAACTGGACACAGTGCTCAAGGTGGGTCTGACCAGAACTGGACACAGTGCTCAAGGTGGGACTGACCAGAACTGGACACAGTGATCAAGGTGGGTCTGACCAGAACTGGACACAGTGCTCAAGGTGGGTCTGACCAGAACTGGACACAGTGCTCAAGGTGGGACTGACCAGAACTGGACACAGTGCTCAAGGTGGGTCTGACCAGAACTGGACACAGTGCTCAAGGTGGGACTGACCAGAACTGGACACAGTGATCAAGGTGGGACTGACCAGAACTGGACACAGTGCTCAAGGTGGGACTGACCGGAACTGGACACAGTGCTCAAGGTGGGACTGACCAGAACTGGACACAGTGCTCAAGGTGGGACTGACCAGAACTGGACCCAGTGCTCAAGGTGGGACTGACCAGAACTGGACACAGTGCTCAAGGTGGGACTGACCAGAACTGGACACAGTGCTCAAGGTGGGACTGACCAGAACTGGACACAGTGCTCAAGGTGGGTCTGACCAGAACTGGACACAGTGATCAAGGTGGGTCTGACCAGAACTGGACACCGTGCTCAAGGTGGGTCTGACCAGAACTGGACACAGTGATCAAGGTGGGACTGACCAGAACTGGACACAGTGCTCAAGGTGGGTCTGACCAGAACTGGACACAGTGCTCAAGGTGGGTCTGACCAGAACTGGACACAGTGCTCAAGGTGGGACTGACCAGAACTGGACACAGTGCTCAAGGTGGGTCTGAGCAGAACTGGACACAGTGCTCAAGGTGGGTCTGACCAGAACTGGACACAGTGCTCAAGGTGGGACTGACCAGAACTGGACACAGTGATCAAGGTGGGACTGAACAGAACTGGACACAGTGCTCAAGGTGGGACTGACCGGAACTGGACACAGTGCTCAAGGTGGGACTGACCAGAACTGGACACAGTGCTCAAGGTGGGACTGACCAGAACTGGACCCAGTGCTCAAGGTGGGACTGACCAGAACTGGACACAGTGCTCAAGGTGGGACTGACCAGAACTGGACACAGTGCTCAAGGTGGGACTGACCAGAACTGGACACAGTGCTCAAGGTGGGTCTGACCAGAACTGGACACAGTGCTCAAAGTGGGACTGACCGGAACTGGACACAGTGCTCAAGGTGTGACTGACCAGAACTGGACACAGTGCTCAAGGTGGGTCTGACCAGAACTGGACACAGTGATCAAGGTGGGACTGACCGGAACTGGGCACAGTGCTCAAGGTGGATCTGACGAGAACTGGACACAGTGATCAAGGTGGGACTGACCAGAACTGGACACAGTGATCAAGGTGGGACTGACCGGAACTGGACACAGTGATCAAGGTGGGTCCAACCAGAACTGGACACAGTGATCAAGTGGGACTGATCAGAACTGGACACAGTGCTCAAGGTGGGACTGACCAGAACTGGACACAGTGCTCAAGGTGCGTCTGAACAGAACTGGACACAGTGCTCAAGGTGGGTCTGACCAGAACTGGACACAGTGCTCAAGGTGGGTCTGACCAGAACTGGACACAGTGATCAAGGTGGGACTGACCAGAACTGGACACAGTGCTCAAGGTGGGACTGACCAGAACTGGACACAGTGCTCAAGGTGGGTCTGACCAGAACTGGACACAGTGCTCAAGGTGGGTCTGACCAGAACTGGACACAGTGCTCACGGTGGGTCTGACCAGAACTGGACACAATGCTCAAGGTGGGTCTGACCAGAACTGGACACAGTGATCAAGGTGGGATTGACCAGAACTGGACACAGTGCTCAAGGTGGGACTGACCAGAACTGGAGACAGTGCTCAAGATGGGACTGACCAGAACTGGACACAGTGCTCAAGGTGGGACTGACCAGAACTGGACACAGTGCTCAAGGTGGGTCTGACCAAAACTGGACACAGTGCTCAAGGTGGGTCTAACCAGAACTGGACACAGTGCTCAAGGTGGGACTGACCAGAACTGGACACAGTGCTCAAGGTGGGACTGACCAGAACTGGACACAGTGATCAAGGTGGGTCTGACCAGAACTGGACACAGTGCTCAAGGAGGGTCTGACCAGAACTGGACACAGTGCTCAAGGTGGGACTGACCAGAACTGGACACAGTGCTCAAGGTGGGTCTGACCAGAACTGGACACAGTGCTCAAGGTGGGTTTGACCAGAACTGGACACAGTGCTCAAGGTGGGTCTGACCAGAACTGGACACAGTGCTCAAGGTGGGTCTGACCAGAACTGGACACAGTGCTCAAGGTGGGTCTGACCAGAACTGGACACGGTGCTCAAGGTGGGTCTGACCAGAACTGGACACAGTGCTCACGGTGGGACTGACCTGAACTGGGCAAAGTGCTCAAGGTGGGTCTGACCAGAACCGGACACAGTGCCCAAGGTGGGACTGACCAGAACTGGACACAGTGCTCAAGGTGGGACTGACCAGAACTGGACACAGTGCTCAAGGTGGGTCTAACCAGAACTGGACACAGTGATCAAGGTGGGTCTAACCAGAACTGGACACAGTGATCAAGGTGGGACTGACCAGAACTGGACACAGTGATCAAGGTGGGTCTAACCAGAACTGGACACAGTGATCAAGGTGGGTCTAACCAGAACTGGACACAGTGATCAAGGTGGGACTGACCAGAACTGGACACAGTGCTCACGGTGGGACTGACCAGAACTGGACACAGTGATCAAGGTGGGTCTGACCAGAACTGGACACAGTGATCAAGGTGGGTCTGACCAGAACTGGACACAGTGCTCAAGGTGGGTCTGACCAGAACTGGACACAGTGATCAAGGTGGGACTGACCGGAACTGGACACAGTGATCAAGGTGGGTCTAACCAGAACTGGACACAGTGATCAAGGTGGGGCTGACCAGAACTGGACACAGTGCTCAAGGTGGGACTGACCAGAACTGGACACAGTGCTCACGGTGTGTCTGACCAGAACTGGACACAGTGATCAAGGTGGGTCTGACCAGAACTGGACACAGTGCTCAAGGTGGGACTGACCAGAACTGGACACAGTGCTCAAGGTGGGACTGACCAGAACTGGACACAGTGCTCAAGGTGGGTCTGACCAGAACTGGACACCGTGCTCAAGGTGGGACTGACCAGAACTGGACACAGTGCTCATGGTGGGTCTGACCAGAACTGGACACAGTGCTCAAGGTGGGTCTGACCAGAACTGGACACAGTGCTCATGGTGGGTCTGACCAGAACTGGACACAGTGCTCAAGGTGGGTCTGACCAGAACTGGACACAGTGCTCAAGGTGGGACTGACCAGAACTGGACACAGTGCTCAAGGTGGGTCTGACCAGAACTGGACACAGTGCTCAAGGTGGGACTGACCAGAACTGGACACAGTGATCAAGGTGGGACTGACCAGAACTGGACACAGTGCTCAAGGTGGGACTGACCGGAACTGGACACAGTGCTCAAGGTGGGACTGACCAGAACTGGACACAGTGCTCAAGGTGGGACTGACCAGAACTGGACCCAGTGCTCAAGGTGGGACTGACCAGAACTGGACACAGTGCTCAAGGTGGGACTGACCAGAACTGGACACAGTGCTCAAGGTGGGACTGACCAGAACTGGACACAGTGCTCAAAGTGGGTCTGACCAGAACTGGACACAGTGATCAAGGTGGGTCTGACCAGAACTGGACACAGTGCTCAAGGTGGGTCTGACCAGAACTGGACACAGTGCTCAAGGTGGGTCTGACCAGAACTGGACACAGTGCTCAAGGTGTGTCTGACCAGAACTGGACACCGTGCTCAAGGTGGGTCTGACCAGAACTGGACACAGTGATCAAGGTGGGACTGACCAGAACTGGACACAGTGCTCAAGGTGGGTCTGACCAGAACTGGACACAGTGCTCAAGGTGGGTCTGATCAGAACTGGACACAGTGCTCAAGGTGGGACTGACCAGAACTGGACACAGTGCTCAAGGTGGGTCTGAGCAGAACTGGACACAGTGCTCAAAGTGGGTCTGACCAGAACTGGACACAGTGCTCAAGGTGGGACTGACCAGAACTGGACACAGTGATCAAGGTGGGACTGAACAGAACTGGACACAGTGCTCAAGGTGGGACTGACCGGAACTAGACACAGTGCTCAAGGTGGGACTGACCAGAACTGGACCCAGTGCTCAAGGTGGGACTGACCAGAACTGGACACAGTGCTCAAGGTGGGACTGACCAGAACTGGACACAGTGCTCAAGGTGGGACTGACCAGAACTGGACACAGTGCTCAAGGTGGGTCTGACCAGAACTGGACACAGTGCTCAAGGTGGGACTGACCAGAACTGGACACAGTGATCAAGGTGGGACTGACGAGAACTGGACACAGTGATCAAGGTGGGACTGACCAGAACTGGACACAGTGCTCAAGGTGGGCCTGACCAGAACTGGACACAGCGATCAAGGTGGGACTGACCGGAACTGGACACAGTGATCAAGGTGGGACTGACCGGAACTGGACACAGTGCTCAAGGTGGGTCTGACCAAAACTGGACATAGTGCTCAAGGTGGGACTGACCAGAACTGGACACAGTGATCAAGGTGGGACTGACCGGAACTGGACACAGTGCTCAAGGTGGGTCTGACCAGAACTGGACACAGTGCTCAATGTGGGTCTGACCAGAACTGGACACAGCGCTCAAGGTGGGACTGACCAGAACTGGACACAGTGCTCACGGTGGGTCTGACCAGAACTGGACACAATGCTCAAGGTGGGTCTGACCAGAACTGGACACAGTGATCAAGGTGGGATTGACCAGAACTGGACACAGTGCTCAAGGTGGGACTGACCAGAACTGGAGACAGTGCTCAAGATGGGACTGACCAGAACTGGACACAGTGCTCAAGGTGGGACTGACCAGAACTGGACACAGTGCTCAAGGTGGGTCTGACCAAAACTGGACACAGTGCTCAAGGTGGGTCTAACCAGAACTGGACACAGTGCTCAAGGTGGGACTGACCAGAACTGGACACAGTGCTCAAGGTGGGACTGACCAGAACTGGACACAGTGATCAAGGTGGGTCTGACCAGAACTGGACACAGTGCTCAAGGTGGGTCTGACCAGAACTGGACACAGTGCTCAAGGTGGGACTGACCAGAACTGGACACAGTGCTCACGGTGGGTCTGACCAGAACTGGACACAGTGCTCAAGGTTGGTTTGACCAGAACTGGACACAGTGCTCAAGGTGGGTCTGACCAGAACTGGACACAGTGCTCAAGGAGGGTCTGACCAGAACTGGACACAGTGCTCAAGGTGGGTCTGACCAGAACTGGACACGGTGCTCAAGGTGGGTCTGACCAGAACTGGACACAGTGCTCACGGTGGGACTGACCTGAACTGGGCAAAGTGCTCAAGGTGGGTCTGACCAGAACCGGACACAGTGCCCAAGGTGGGACTGACCAGAACTGGACACAGTGCTCAAGGTGGGACTGACCAGAACTGGACACAGTGCTCAAGGTGGGTCTAACCAGAACTGGACACAGTGATCAAGGTGGGTCTAACCAGAACTGGACACAGTGATCAAGGTGGGACTGACCAGAACTGGACACAGTGATCAAGGTGGGTCTAACCAGAACTGGACACAGTGATCAAGGTGGGTCTAACCAGAACTGGACACAGTGATCAAGGTGGGACTGACCAGAACTGGACACAGTGCTCACGGTGGGACTGACCAGAACTGGACACAGTGCTCAAGGTGGGACTGATCAGAACTGGACACAGTGATCAAGGTGGGTCTGACCAGAACTGGACACAGTGCTCAAGGTGGGTCTGACCAGAACTGGACACAGTGATCAAGGTGGGACTGACTGGAACTGGACACAGTGATCAAGGTGGGTCTAACCAGAACTGGACACAGTGATCAAGGTGGGGCTGACCAGAACTGGACACAGTGCTCAAGGTGGGACTGACCAGAACTGGACACAGTGCTCACGGTGGGTCTGACCAGAACTGGACACAGTGATCAAGGTGGGTCTGACCAGAACTGGACACAGTGCTCAAGGTGGGACTGACCAGAACTGGACACAGTGCTCAAGGTGGGACTGACCAGAACTGGACACAGTGATCAAGGTGGGTCTGACCAGAACTGGACACAGTGCTCAAGGTGGGTCTGACCAGAACTGGACACAGTGCTCAAGGTGGGTCTGACCAGAACTGGACACAGTGATTAAGGTGGGTCTGACCAGAACTGGACACAGTGCTCAAGGTTGGTCTGACCAGAACTGGACACAGTGCTCAAGGTGGGTCTGACCAGAACTGGACACAGTGCTCAAGGTGGGACTGACCAGAACTGGACACAGTGCTCAAGGTGGGACTGACCAGAACTGGACACAGTGATCAAGGTGGGTCTGACCAGAACTGGACACAGTGCTCAAGGTGGGTCTGACCAGAACTGGACACAGTGCTCAAGGTGGGTCTGACCAGAACTGGACACCGTGCTCAAGGTGGGACTGACCAAAACTGGACACAGTGCTCATGGTGGGTCTGACCAGAACTGGACACAGTGCTCAAGGTGGGTCTGACCAGAACTGGACACAGTGCTCATGGTGGGTCTGACCAGAACTGGACACAGTGCTCAAGGTGGGTCTGACCAGAACTGGACACAGTGCTCAAGGTGGGACTGACCAGAACTGGACACAGTGCTCAAGGTGGGTCTGACCAGAACTGGACACAGTGCTCAAGGTGGGACTGACCAGAACTGGACACAGTGATCAAGGTGGGACTGACCAGAACTGGACACAGTGCTCAAGGTGGGACTGACCGGAACTGGACACAGTGCTCAAGGTGGGACTGACCAGAACTGGACACAGTGCTCAAGGTGGGACTGACCAGAACTGGACCCAGTGCTCAAGGTGGGACTGACCAGAACTGGACACAGTGCTCAAGGTGGGACTGACCAGAACTGGACACAGTGCTCAAGGTGGGACTGACCAGAACTGGACACAGTGCTCAAAGTGGGTCTGACCAGAACTGGACACAGTGATCAAGGTGGGTCTGACCAGAACTGGACACAGTGCTCAAGGTGGGTCTGACCAGAACTGGACACAGTGCTCAAGGTGGGTCTGACCAGAACTGGACACAGTGCTCAAGGTGTGTCTGACCAGAACTGGACACCGTGCTCAAGGTGGGTCTGACCAGAACTGGACACAGTGATCAAGGTGGGACTGACCAGAATTGGACACAGTGCTCAAGGTGGGTCTGACCAGAACTGGACACAGTGCTCAAGGTGGGTCTGACCAGAACTGGACACAGTGCTCAAGGTGGGACTGACCAGAACTGGACACAGTGCTCAAGGTGGGTCTGAGCAGAACTGGACACAGTGCTCAAAGTGGGTCTGACCAGAACTGGACACAGTGCTCAATGTGGGTCTGACCAGAACTGGACACAGCGCTCAAGGTGGGACTGACCAGAACTGGACACAGTGCTCACGGTGGGACTGACCAGAACTGGACACAGTGCTCAAGGTGGGACTGATCAGAACTGGACACAGTGATCAAGGTGGGTCTGACCAGAACTGGACACAGTGCTCAAGGTGGGTCTGACCAGAACTGGACACAGTGATCAAGGTGGGACTGACTGGAACTGGACACAGTGATCAAGGTGGGTCTAACCAGAACTGGACACAGTGATCAAGGTGGGGCTGACCAGAACTGGACACAGTGCTCAAGGTGGGACTGACCAGAACTGGACACAGTGCTCACGGTGGGTCTGACCAGAACTGGACACAGTGATCAAGGTGGGTCTGACCAGAACTGGACACAGTGCTCAAGGTGGGACTGACCAGAACTGGACACAGTGCTCAAGGTGGGACTGACCAGAACTGGACACAGTGATCAAGGTGGGTCTGACCAGAACTGGACACAGTGCTCAAGGTGGGTCTGACCAGAACTGGACACAGTGCTCAAGGTGGGTCTGACCAGAACTGGACACAGTGATCAAGGTGGGTCTGACCAGAACTGGACACAGTGCTCAAGGTGGGTCTGACCAGAACTGGACACAGTGCTCAAGGTGGGTCTGACCAGAACTGGACACAGTGCTCAAGGTGGGACTGACCAGAACTGGACACAGTGCTCAAGGTGGGACTGACCAGAACTGGACACAGTGATCAAGGTGGGTCTGACCAGAACTGGACACAGTGCTCAAGGTGGGTCTGACCAGAACTGGACACAGTGCTCAAGGTGGGTCTGACCAGAACTGGACACCGTGCTCAAGGTGGGACTGACCAAAACTGGACACAGTGCTCATGGTGGGTCTGACCAGAACTGGACACAGTGCTCAAGGTGGGTCTGACCAGAACTGGACACAGTGCTCATGGTGGGTCTGACCAGAACTGGACACAGTGCTCAAGGTGGGTCTGACCAGAACTGGACACAGTGCTCAAGGTGGGACTGACCAGAACTGGACACAGTGCTCAAGGTGGGTCTGACCAGAACTGGACACAGTGCTCAAGGTGGGACTGACCAGAACTGGACACAGTGATCAAGGTGGGACTGACCAGAACTGGACACAGTGCTCAAGGTGGGACTGACCGGAACTGGACACAGTGCTCAAGGTGGGACTGACCAGAACTGGACACAGTGCTCAAGGTGGGACTGACCAGAACTGGACCCAGTGCTCAAGGTGGGACTGACCAGAACTGGACACAGTGCTCAAGGTGGGACTGACCAGAACTGGACACAGTGCTCAAGGTGGGACTGACCAGAACTGGACACAGTGCTCAAAGTGGGTCTGACCAGAACTGGACACAGTGATCAAGGTGGGTCTGACCAGAACTGGACACAGTGCTCAAGGTGGGTCTGACCAGAACTGGACACAGTGCTCAAGGTGGGTCTGACCAGAACTGGACACAGTGCTCAAGGTGTGTCTGACCAGAACTGGACACCGTGCTCAAGGTGGGTCTGACCAGAACTGGACACAGTGATCAAGGTGGGACTGACCAGAATTGGACACAGTGCTCAAGGTGGGTCTGACCAGAACTGGACACAGTGCTCAAGGTGGGTCTGACCAGAACTGGACACAGTGCTCAAGGTGGGACTGACCAGAACTGGACACAGTGCTCAAGGTGGGTCTGAGCAGAACTGGACACAGTGCTCAAAGTGGGTCTGACCAGAACTGGACACAGTGCTCAATGAGGGTCTGACCAGAACTGGACACAGCGCTCAAGGTGGGACTGACCAGAACTGGACACAGTGCTCACGGTGGGACTGACCAGAACTGGACACAGTGATCAAGGTGGGACTGACCAGAACTGGACACAATGATCAAGGTGGGACTGACCGGAACTGGCCACTGTGCTCAAGGTGGGTCTGACCATAACTGGACATATTGCTCAAAGTGGGACTGACCAGAACTGGACACAGTGATCAAGGTGGGACTGACCAGAACTGGACACAGTGATCAAGGTGGGACTGACCGGAACTGGACACAGTGCTCAAGATGGGTCTGACCAGAACTGGACACAGTGCTCAAGGTGGGTCTGACCAGAACTGGACACAGTGCTCACGGTGGGTCTGACCAGAACAGGACACAGTGCTCAAGGTGGGTCTGACCAGAACTGGACACAGTGATCAAGGTGGGATTGACCAGAACTGGACACAGTGCTCAAGGTGGGACTGACCAGAACTGGAGACAGTGCTCAAGGTGGGACAGACCAGAACTGGACACAGTGCTCAAGGTGGGACTGACCAGAACTGGACACAGTGCTCAAGGTGGGTCTGACCAGAACTGGACACAGTGCTCAAGGTGGGTCTAGCCAGAACTGGACACAGTGCTCAAGGTGGGACTGACCAGAACTGGACACAATGCTCAAGGTGGGACTGACCAGAACTGGACACAGTGATCAAGGTGGGTCTGACCAGAACTGGACACAGTGCTCAAGGTGGGTCTGACCAGAACTGGACACAGTGCTCAAGGTGGGACTGACCAGAACTGGACACAGTGCTCACGGTGGGTCTGACCAGAACTGGACACAGTGCTCAAGGTGGGTCTGACCAGAACTGGACACAGTGCTCAAGGTGGGTCTGACCAGAACTGGACACAGTGCTCAAGGTGGGTCTGACCAGAACTGGACACAGTGATCAAGGTGGGACTGACCGGAACTGGACACAGTGCTCAAGGTGGATCTGACGAGAACTGAACACAGTGATCAAGGTGGGACTGACCAGAACTGGACACAGTGCTCAAGGTGGGACTGACCAGAACTGGACACAGTGATCAAGGTGGGACTGACCGGAACTGGACACAATGATCAAGGTGGGACTGACCGGAACTGGACACAGTGCTCAAGGTGGGTCTGACCATAACTGGACACAGTGCTCAAGGTGGGACTGACCAGAACTGGACACAGTGATCAAGGTGGGACTGACCGGAACTGGACACAGTGCTCAAGGTGGGTCTGACCAGAACTGGACACAGTGCTCAAGATGGGTCTGACCAGAACTGGACACAGTGCTCAAGGTGGGTCTGACCAGAACTGGACACAGTGCTCACGGTGGGTCTGACCAGAGCTGGACACAGTGCTCAAGGTGGGTCTGACCAGAACTGGACACAGTGCTCAAGGTGGGACTGACCAGAACAGGACACAGTGATCAAGGTGGGATTGACCAGAACTGGACACAGTGCTCAAGGTGGGACTGACCAGCACTGGACACAGTGCTCAAGGTGGGACTGACCAGAACTGGAGACAGTGCTCAAGGTGGGACTGACCAGAACTGGACACAGTGCTCAAGGTGGGACTGACCAGAACTGGACACAGTGCTCAAGGTGGGTCTGACCAGAACTGGACACAGTGCTCAAGGTGGGTCTAACCAGAACTGGACACAGTGCTCAAGGTGGGACTGACCAGAACTGGACACAGTGCTCAAGGTGGGACTGACCAGAACTGGACACAGTGATCAAGGTGGGTCTGACCAGAACTGGACACAGTGCTCAAGGTGGGTCTGACCAGAACTGGACACAGTGCTCAAGGTGGGACTGACCAGAACTGGACACAGTGCTCACGGTGGGTCTGACCAGAACTGGACACAGTGCTCAAGGTGGGTCTGACCAGAACTGGACACAGTGCTCAAGGTGGGTCTGACCAGAACTGGACACAGTGCTCAAGGTGGGTCTGACCAGAACTGGACACAGTGCTCAAGGTGGGTCTGACCAGAACTGGACACAGTGCTCAAGGTGGGTCTGACCAGAACTGGAGACAGTGCTCAAGGTGGGACTGACCAGAACTGGACACAGTGCTCAAGGTGGGACTGACCAGAACTGGACACAATGCTCAAGGTGGGTCTGACCAGAACTGGACACAGTGCTCAAGGTGGGTCTAACCAGAACTGGACACAGTGCTCAAGGTGGGACTGACCAGAACTGGACACAGTGCTCAAGGTGGGACTGACCAGAACTGGACACAGTGATCAAGGTGGGTCTGACCAGAACTGGACACAGTGCTCAAGGTGGGTCTGACCAGAACTGGACACAGTGCTCAAGGTGGGACTGACCAGAACTGGACACAGTGCTCACGGTGGGTCTGACCAGAACTGGACACAGTGCTCAAGGTGGGTCTGACCAGAACTGGACACAGTGCTCAAGGTGGGTCTGACCAGAACTGGACACAGTGCTCAAGGTGGGTCTGACCAGAACTGGACACAGTGCTCAAGGTGGGTCTGACCAAAACTGGACACAGTGCTCAAGGTGGGTCTGACCAGAACTGGACACAGTGCTCACGGTGGGACTGACCTGAACTGGGCAAAGTGCTCAAGGTGGGTCTGACCAGAACTGGACACAGTGCCCAAGGTGGGACTGACCAGAACTGGACACAGTGCTCAAGGTGGGACTGACCAGAACTGGACACAGTGCTCAAGGTGGGTCTAACCAGAACTGGACACAGTGATCAAGGTGGGTCTAACCAGAACTGGACACAGTGATCAAGGTGGGACTGACCAGAACTGGACACAGTGATCAAGGTGGGTCTAACCAGAACTGGACGCAGTGATCAAGGTGGGTCTAACCAGAACTGGACACAGTGATCAAGGTGGGACTGACCAGAACTGGACACAGTGCTCACGGTGGGACTGACCAGAACTGGACACAGTGCTCAAGGTGGGACTGACCAGAACTGGACACAGTGATCAAGTTGGGTCTGACCAGAACTGGACACAGTGCTCAAGGTGGGTCTGACCAGAACTGGACACAGTGATCAAGGTGGGACTGACCGGAACTGGACACAGTGATCAAGGTGGGTCCAACCAGAACTGGACACAGTGATCAAGGTGGGACTGACCAGAACTGGACACAGTGCTCAAGGTGGGACTGACCAGAACTGGACACAGTGCTCACGGTGGGTCTGACCAGAACTGGACACAGTGATCAAGGTGGGTCTAACCAGAACTGGACACAGTGATCAAGGTGGGTCTGACCAGAACTGGACACAGTGCTCAAGGTGGGACTGACCAGAACTGGACACAGTGCTCAAGGTGGGTCTGACCAGAACTGGACACAGTGCTCAAGGTGGGTCTGACCAGAACTGGACACAGTGCTCAAGGTGGGTCTGACCAGAACTGGACACAATGATCAAGGTGGGACTGACCAGAACTGGACACAGTGCTCAAGGTGGGTCTGACCAGAACTGGACACAGTGCTCAAGGAGGGTCTGACCAGAACTGGACACAGTGCTCAAGGTGTGACTGACCAGTACTGGACACAGTGCTCAAGGTGGGTCTGACCAGAACTGGACACAGTGCTCAAAGTGGGTCTGACCAGAACTGGACACAGTGCTCAAGGTGGGACTGACCAGAACTGGACACAGTGATCAAGGTGGGACTGACCAGAACTGGACACAGTGCTCAAGGTGGGACTGACCGGAACTGGACACAGTGCTCAAGGTGGGACTGACCAGAACTGGACACAGTGCTCAACGTGGGACTGACCAGAACTGGACACAGTGCTCAAGGTGGGACTGACCAGAACTGGACCCAGTGCTCAAGGTGGGACTGACCAGAACTGGACACAGTGCTCAAGGTGGGACTGACCAGAACTGGACACAGTGCTCAAGGTGGGACTGACCAGAACTGGACACAGTGCTCAAGGTGGGTCTGACCAGAACTGGACACAGTGCTCAAGGTGGGACTGACCGGAACTGGACACAGTGCTCAAGGTGGGACTGACCAGAACTGGACACAGTGCTCAAGGTGGGTCTGACCAGAACTGGACACAGTGATCAAGGTGGGACTGACCGGAACTGGACACAGTGCTCAAGGTGGATCTGACGAGAACTGGACACAGTGATCAAGGTGGGACTGACCAGAACTGGACACAGTGCTCAAGGTGGGACTGACCAGAACTGGACACAGTGATCAAGGTGGGACTGACCGGAACTGGACACAGTGATCAAGGTGGGACTGACCGGAACTGGACACAGTGCTCAAGGTGGGTCTGACCAGAACTGGACATAGTGCTCAAGGTGGGACTGACCAGAACTGGACACAGTGATCAAGGTGGGACTGACCGGAACTGGACACAGTGCTCAAGGTGGGTCTGACCAGAATTGGACACAGTGCTCAAGGTGGGTCTGACCAGAACTGGACACAGTGCTCAAGGTGGGACTGACCAGAACTGGACACAGTGCTCACGGTGGGCCTGACCAGAACTGGACACAGTGCTCAAGGTGGGTCTGACCAGAACTGGACAGAGTGATCAAGGTGGGATTGACCAGAACTGGACACAGTGCTCAAGGTGGGACTGACCAGAACTGGAGACAGTGCTCAAGGTGGGACTGACCAGAACTGGACACAGTGCTCAAGGTGGGACTGACCAGAACTGGACACAGTGCTCAAGGTGGGTCTGACCAGAACTGGACACAGTGCTCAAGGTGGGTCTAACCAGAACTGGACACAGTGCTCAAGGTGGGACTGACCAGAACTGGACACAGTGCTCAAGGTGGGACTGACCAGAACTGGACACAGTGATCAAGGTGGGTCTGACCAGAACTGGACACAGTGCTCAAGGTGGGTCTGACCAGAACTGGACACAGTGCTCAAGGTGGGACTGACCAGAACTGGACACAGTGCTCACGGTGGGTCTGACCAGAACTGGACACAGTGCTCAAGGTGGGTCTGACCAGAACTGGACACAGTGCTCAAGGTGGGTCTGACCAGAACTGGACACAGTGCTCAAGGTGGGTCTGACCAGAACTGGACACAGTGCTCAAGGTGGGTCTGACCAGAACTGGACACAGTGCTCACGGTGGGACTGACCTGAACTGGGCAAAGTGCTCAAGGTGGGTCTGACCAGAACCGGACACAGTGCCCAAGGTGGGACTGACCAGAACTGGACACAGTGCTCAAGGTGGGACTGACCAGAACTGGACACAGTGCTCAAGGTGGGTCTAACCAGAACTGGACACAGTGATCAAGGTGGGTCTAACCAGAACTGGACACAGTGATCAAGGTGGGACTGACCAGAACTGGACACAGTGATCAAGGTGGGTCTAACCAGAACTGGACACAGTGATCAAGGTGGGTCTAACCAGAACTGGACACAGTGATCAAGGTGGGACTGACCAGAACTGGACACAGTGCTCACGGTGGGACTGACCAGAACTGGACACAGTGCTCAAGGTGGGACTGACCAGAACTGGACACAGTGATCAAGGTGGGTCTGACCAGAACCGGACACAGTGCTCAAGGTGGGTCTGACCAGAACTGGACACAGTGATCAAGGTGGGACTGACCGGAACTGGACACAGTGATCAAAGTGGGTCTAACCAGAACTGGACACAGTGATCAAGGTGGGGCTGACCAGAACTGGACACAGTGCTCAAGGTGGGACTGACCAGAACTGGACACAGTGCTCACGGTGGGTCTGACCAGAACTGGACACAGTGATCAAGGTGGGTCTGACCAGAACTGGACACAGTGCTCAAGGTGGGACTGACCAGAACTGGACACAGTGCTCAAGGTGGGACTGACCAGAACTGGACACAGTGCTCAAGGTGGGTCTGACCAGAACTGGACACCGTGCTCAAGGTGGGACTGACCAGAACTGGACACAGTGCTCATGGTGGGTCTGACCAGAACTGGACACAGTGCTCAAGGTGGGTCTGACCAGAACTGGACACAGTGCTCATGGTGGGTCTGAACAGAACTGGACACAGTGCTCAAGGTGGGTCTGACCAGAACTGGACACAGTGCTCAAGGTGGTACTGACCAGAACTGGACACAGTGCTCAAGGTGGGTCTGACCAGAACTGGACACAGTGATCAAGGTGGGACTGACCGGAACTGGACACAGTGCTCAAGGTGGATCTGACGAGAACTGGACACAGTGATCAAGGTGGGACTGACCAGAACCGGACACAGTGCTCAAGGTGGGACTGACCAGAACTGGATACAGTGATCAAGGTGGGACTGACCGGAACTGGACACAATGATCAAGGTGGGACTGACCGGAACTGGACACAGTGCTCAAGGTGAGTCTGACCAGAACTGGACATAGTGCTCAAGGTGGGACTGACCAGAACTGGACACAGTGATCAAGGTGGGACTGACCGGAACTGGACACAGTGATCAAGGTGGGACTGGCCGGAACTGGACACAGTGCTCAAGATGGGTCTGACCAGAACTGGACACAGTGCTCAAGGTGGGTCTGACCAGAACTGGACACTGTGCTCAAGGTGGGACTGACCAGAACTGGACACAGTGCTCACGGTGGGTCTGACCAGAACTGGACACAGTGCTCAAGGTGGGTCTGACCAGAACTGGACACAGTGATCAAGGTGGGATTGACCAGAACTGGACACAGTGCTCAAGGTGGGACTGACCAGAACTGGAGACAGTGCTCAAGGTGGGTCTGACCAGAACTGGACACAGTGCTCAAGGTGGGACTGACCAGAACTGGACACAGTGCTCAAGGTGGGTCCGAACAGAGCTGGACACAGTGCTCAAGGTGGGTCTAACCAGAACTGGACACAGTGCTCAAGGTGGGACTGACCAGAACTGGACACAGTGCTCAAGGTGGGACTGACCAGAACTGGACACAGTGATCAAGGTGGGTCTGACCAGAACTGGACACAGTGCTCAAGGTGGGTCTGACCAGAACTGGACACAGTGCTCAAGGTGGGACTGACCAGAACTGGACACAGTGCTCACGGTGGGTCTGACCAGAACTGGACACAGTGCTCAAGGTGGGTCTGACCAGAACTGGACACAGTGCTCAAGGTGGGTCTGACCAGTACTGGACACAGTGCTCAAGGTGGGTCTGACCAGAACTGGACACAGTGCTTAAGGTGGGTCTGACCAGAACTGGACACAGTGCTCAAGGTGGGTCTGACCAGAACTGGGCACAGTGCTCACGGTGGGACTGACCTGAACTGGGCAAAGTGCTCAAGGTGGGTCTGACCAGAACTGGACACAGTGCCCAAGGTGGGACGGACCAGAACTGGACACAGTGCTCAAGGTGGGACTGACCAGAACTGGACACAGTGCTCAAGGTGGGTCTAACCAGAACTGGACACAGTGATCAAGGTGGGTCTAACCAGAACTGGACACAGTGATCAAGGTGGGACTGACCAGAACTGGACTCAGTGATCAAGGTGGGTCTAACCAGAACTGGACACAGTGATCAAAGTGGTTCTAACCAGAAGTGGACACAGTGATCAAGGTGGGACTGACCAGAACTGGACACAGTGCTCACGGTGGGACTGACCAGAACTGGACACAGTGCTCAAGGTGGGACTGACCAGAACTGGACACAGTGATCAAGGTGGCTCTGACCAGAACTGGACACAGTGCTCAAGGTGGGTCTGACCAGAACTGGACACAGTGATCAAGGTGGGACTGACCGGAACTGGACACAGTGATCAAGGTGGGTCTAACCAGAACTGGACACAGTGATCAAGGTGGGACTGACCAGAACTGGACACAGTGCTCAAGGTGGGACTGACCAGAACTGGACACAGTGCTCATGGTGGGTCTGACCAGAACTGGACACAGTGCTCAAGGTGGGTCTGACCAGAACTGGACACAGTGCTCAAGGTGGGTCTGACCAGAACTGGACACAGTGCTCAAGGTGGGTCTGACCAGAACTGGACACAGTGCTCAAGGTGGGTCTGACCAGAACTGGATACAGTGCTCACGGTGGGACTGACCTGAACTGGGCAAAGTGCTCAAGGTGGGTCTGACCAGAACCGGACACAGTGCCCAAGGTGGGACTGACCAGAACTGGACACAGTGCTCAAGGTGGGACTGACCAGAACTGGACACAGTGCTCAAGGTGGGTCTAACCAGAACTGGACACAGTGATCAAGGTGGGTCTAACCAGAACTGGACACAGTGATCAAGGTGGGACAGACCAGAACTGGACACAGTGATCAAGGTGGGTCTAACCAGAACTGGACACAGTGATCAAGGTGGGTCTAACCAGAACTGGACACAGTGATCAAGGTGGGACTGACCAGAACTGGACACAGTGCTCACGGTGGGACTGACCAGAACTGGACACAGTGCTCAAGGTGGGACTGACCAGAACTGGACACAGTGATCAAGGTGGGTCTGACCAGAACCGGACACAGTGCTCAAGGTGGGTCTGACCAGAACTGGACACAGTGATCAAGGTTGGACTGACCGGAACTGGACACAGTGATCAAGGTGGGTCTAACCAGAACTGGACACAGTGATCAAGGTGGGGCTGACCAGAACTGGACACAGTGCTCAAGGTGGGACTGACCAGAACTGGACACAGTGCTCACGGTGGGTCTGACCAGAACTGGACACAGTGATCAAGGTGGGTCTGACCAGAACTGGACACAGTGCTCAAGGTGGGACTGACCAGAACTGGACACAGTGCTCAAGGTGGGACTGACCAGAACTGGACACAGTGATCAAGGTGGGTCTGACCAGAACTGGACACAGTGCTCAAGGTGGGTCTGACCAGAACTGGACACAGTGCTCAAGGTGGGTCTGACCAGAACTGGACACCGTGCTCAAGGTGGGACTGACCAGAACTGGACACAGTGCTCATGGTGGGTCTGACCAGAACTGGACACAGTGCTCAAGGTGGGTCTGACCAGAACTGGGCACAGTGCTCATGGTGGGTCTGACCAGAACAGGACACAGTGCTCAAGGTGGGTCTGACCAGAACTGGACACAGTGCGCAAGGTGGGACTGACCAGAACTGGACACAGTGCTCAAGGTGGGTCTGACCAGAACTGGACACAGTGATCAAGGTGGGACTGACCGGAACTGGACACAGTGCTCAAGTTGGATCTGACGAGAACTGGACACAGTGATCAAGGTGGGACTGACCAGAACTGGACACAGTGCTCAAGGTGGGACTGACCAGAACTGGACACAGTGATCAAGGTGGGACTGACCGGAACTGGACACAATGATCAAGGTGGGACTGACCGGAACTGGACACAGTGCTCAAGGTGGGTCTGATCAGCACTGGACATAGTGCTCAAGGTGGGACTGACCAGAACTGGACACAGTGATCAAGGTGGGACTGACCGGAACTGGACACAGTGATCAAGGTGGGACTGACCGGAACTGGACACAGTGCTCACGGTGGGTCTGACCAGAACTGGACACAGTGCTCAAGGTGGGTCTGACCAGAACTGGACACAGTGATCAAGGTGGGATTGACCAGAACTGGACACAGTGCTCAAGGTGGGACTGACCAGAACTGGAGACAGTGCTCAAGGTGGGACTGACCAGAACTGGACACAGTGCTCAAGGTGGGACTGACCAGAACTGGACACAGTGCTCAAGGTGGGTCTGACCAGAGCTGGACACAGTGCTCAAGGTGGGTCTAACCAGAACTGGACACAGTGCTCAAGGTGGGACTGACCAGAACTGGACACAGTGCTCAAGGTGGGACTGACCAGAACTGGACACAGTGATCAAGGTGGGTCTGACCAGAACTGGACACAGTGCTCAAGGTGGGTCTGACCAGAACTGGACACAGTGCTCAAGGTGGGACTGACCAGAACTGGACACAGTGCTCACGGTGGGTCTGACCAGAACTGGACACAGTGCTCAAGGTGGGACTGACCAGAACTGGACACAGTGCTCACGGTGGGCCTGACCAGAACTGGACACAGTGATCAAGGTGGGACTGACCGGAACTGGACACAGTGCTCAAGGTGGGTCTGACCAGAATTGGACACAGTGCTCAAGGTGGGTCTGACCAGAACTGGACACAGTGCTCAAGGTGGGACTGACCAGAACTGGACACAGTGCTCACGGTGGGCCTGACCAGAACTGGACACAGTGCTCAAGGTGGGTCTGACCAGAACTGGACAGAGTGATCAAGGTGGGATTGACCAGAACTGGACACAGTGCTCAAGGTGGGACTGACCAGAACTGGAGACAGTGCTCAAGGTGGGACTGACCAGAACTGGACACAGTGCTCAAGGTGGGACTGACCAGAACTGGACACAGTGCTCAAGGTGGGTCTGACCAGAACTGGACACAGTTCTCAAGGTGGGTCTAACCAGAACTGGACACAGTGCTCAAGGTGGGACTGACCAGAACTGGACACAGTGCTCAAGGTGGGACTGACCAGAACTGGACACAGTGATCAAGGTGGGTCTGACCAGAACTGGACACAGTGCTCAAGGTGGGTCTGACCAGAACTGGACACAGTGCTCAAGGTGGGACTGACCAGAACTGGACACAGTGCTCACGGTGGGTCTGACCAGAACTGGACACAGTGCTCAAGGTGGGTCTGACCAGAACTGGACACAGTGCTCAAGGTGGGTCTGACCAGAACTGGACACAGTGCTCAAGGTGGGTCTGACCAGAACTGGACACAGTGCTCAAGGTGGGTCTGACCAGAACTGGACACAGTGCTCACGGTGGGACTGACCTGAACTGGGCAAAGTGCTCAAGGTGGGTCTGACCAGAACCGGACACAGTGCCCAAGGTGGGACTGACCAGAACTGGACACAGTGCTCAAGGTGGGACTGACCAGAACTGGACACAGTGCTCAAGGTGGGTCTAACCAGAACTGGACACAGTGATCAAGGTGGGTCTAACCAGAACTGGACACAGTGATCAAGGTGGGACTGACCAGAACTGGACACAGTGATCAAGGTGGGTCTAACCAGAACTGGACACAGTGATCAAGGTGGGTCTAACCAGAACTGGACACAGTGATCAAGGTGGGACTGACCAGAACTGGACACAGTGATCAAGGTGGGTCTGACCAGAACCGGACACAGTGCTCAAGGTGGGTCTGACCAGAACTGGACACAGTGATCAAGGTGGGACTGACCGGAACTGGACACAGTGATCAAAGTGGGTCTAACCAGAACTGGACACAGTGATCAAGGTGGGGCTGACCAGAACTGGACACAGTGCTCAAGGTGGGACTGACCAGAACTGGACACAGTGCTCACGGTGGGTCTGACCAGAACTGGACACAGTGATCAAGGTGGGTCTGACCAGAACTGGACACAGTGCTCAAGGTGGGACTGACCAGAACTGGACACAGTGCTCAAGGTGGGACTGACCAGAACTGGACACAGTGCTCAAGGTGGGTCTGACCAGAACTGGACACCGTGCTCAAGGTGGGACTGACCAGAACTGGACACAGTGCTCATGGTGGGTCTGACCAGAACTGGACACAGTGCTCAAGGTGGGTCTGACCAGAACTGGACACAGTGCTCATGGTGGGTCTGACCAGAACTGGACACAGTGCTCAAGGTGGGTCTGACCAGAACTGGACACAGTGCTCAAGGTGGTACTGACCAGAACTGGACACAGTGCTCAAGGTGGGTCTGACCAGAACTGGACACAGTGATCAAGGTGGGACTGACCGGAACTGGACACAGTGCTCAAGGTGGATCTGACGAGAACTGGACACAGTGATCAAGGTGGGACTGACCAGAACTGGACACAGTGCTCAAGGTGGGACTGACCAGAACTGGATACAGTGATCAAGGTGGGACTGACCGGAACTGGACACAATGATCAAGGTGGGACTGACCGGAACTGGACACAGTGCTCAAGGTGAGTCTGACCAGAACTGGACATAGTGCTCAAGGTGGGACTGACCAGAACTGGACACAGTGATCAAGGTGGGACTGACCGGAACTGGACACAGTGATCAAGGTGGGACTGACCGGAACTGGACACAGTGCTCAAGATGGGTCTGACCAGAACTGGACACAGTGCTCAAGGTGGGTCTGACCAGAACTGGACACTGTGCTCAAGGTGGGACTGACCAGAACTGGACACAGTGCTCACGGTGGGTCTGACCAGAACTGGACACAGTGCTCAAGGTGGGTCTGACCAGAACTGGACACAGTGATCAAGGTGGGATTGACCAGAACTGGACACAGTGCTCAAGGTGGGACTGACCAGAACTGGAGACAGTGCTCAAGGTGGGTCTGACCAGAACTGGACACAGTGCTCAAGGTGGGACTGACCAGAACTGGACACAGTGCTCAAGGTGGGTCCGACCAGAGCTGGACACAGTGCTCAAGGTGGGTCTAACCAGAACTGGACACAGTGCTCAAGGTGGGACTGACCAGAACTGGACACAGTGCTCAAGGTGGGACTGACCAGAACTGGACACAGTGATCAAGGTGGGTCTGACCAGAACTGGACACAGTGCTCAAGGTGGGTCTGACCAGAACTGGACACAGTGCTCAAGGTGGGACTGACCAGAACTGGACACAGTGCTCACGGTGGGTCTGACCAGAACTGGACACAGTGCTCAAGGTGGGTCTGACCAGAACTGGACACAGTGCTCAAGGTGGGTCTGACCAGTACTGGACACAGTGCTCAAGGTGGGTCTGAACAGAACTGGACACAGTGCTTAAGGTGGGTCTGACCAGAACTGGACACAGTGCTCAAGGTGGGTCTGACCAGAACTGGGCACAGTGCTCACGGTGGGACTGACCTGAACTGGGCAAAGTGCTCAAGGTGGGTCTGACCAGAACTGGACACAGTGCCCAAGGTGGGACGGACCAGAACTGGACACAGTGCTCAAGGTGGGACTGACCAGAACTGGACAAAGTGCTCAAGGTGGGTCTAACCAGAACTGGACACAGTGATCAAGGTGGGTCTAACCAGAACTGGACACAGTGATCAAGGTGGGACTGACCAGAACTGGACTCAGTGATCAAGGTGGGTCTAACCAGAACTGGACACAGTGATCAAAGTGGTTCTAACCAGAAGTGGACACAGTGATCAAGGTGGGACTGACCAGAACTGGACACAGTGCTCACGGTGGGACTGACCAGAACTGGACACAGTGCTCAAGGTGGGACTGACCAGAACTGGACACAGTGATCAAGGTGGCTCTGACCAGAACTGGACACAGTGCTCAAGGTGGGTCTGACCAGAACTGGACACAGTGATCAAGGTGGGACTGACCGGAACTGGACACAGTGATCAAGGTGGGTCTAACCAGAACTGGACACAGTGATCAAGGTGGGACTGACCAGAACTGGACACAGTGCTCAAGGTGGGACTGACCAGAACTGGACACAGTGCTCATGGTGGGTCTGACCAGAACTGGACACAGTGCTCAAGGTGGGTCTGACCAGAACTGGACACAGTGCTCAAGGTGGGTCTGACCAGAACTGGACACAGTGCTCAAGGTGGGTCTGACCAGAACTGGACACAGTGCTCAAGGTGGGTCTGACCAGAACTGGATACAGTGCTCACGGTGGGACTGACCTGAACTGGGCAAAGTGCTCAAGGTGGGTCTGACCAGAACCGGACACAGTGCCCAAGGTGGGACTGACCAGAACTGGACACAGTGCTCAAGGTGGGACTGACCAGAACTGGACACAGTGCTCAAGGTGGGTCTAACCAGAACTGGACACAGTGATCAAGGTGGGTCTAACCAGAACTGGACACAGTGATCAAGGTGGGACAGACCAGAACTGGACACAGTGATCAAGGTGGGTCTAACCAGAACTGGACACAGTGATCAAGGTGGGTCTAACCAGAACTGGACACAGTGATCAAGGTGGGACTGACCAGAACTGGACACAGTGCTCACGGTGGGACTGACCAGAACTGGACACAGTGCTCAAGGTGGGACTGACCAGAACTGGACACAGTGATCAAGGTGGGTCTGACCAGAACCGGACACAGTGCTCAAGGTGGGTCTGACCAGAACTGGACACAGTGATCAAGGTTGGACTGACCGGAACTGGACACAGTGATCAAGGTGGGTCTAACCAGAACTGGACACAGTGATCAAGGTGGGGCTGACCAGAACTGGACACAGTGCTCAAGGTGGGACTGACCAGAACTGGACACAGTGCTCACGGTGGGTCTGACCAGAACTGGACACAGTGATCAAGGTGGGTCTGACCAGAACTGGACACAGTGCTCAAGGTGGGACTGACCAGAACTGGACACAGTGCTCAAGGTGGGACTGACCAGAACTGGACACAGTGATCAAGGTGGGTCTGACCAGAACTGGACACAGTGCTCAAGGTGGGTCTGACCAGAACTGGACACAGTGCTCAAGGTGGGTCTGACCAGAACTGGACACCGTGCTCAAGGTGGGACTGACCAGAACTGGACACAGTGCTCATGGTGGGTCTGACCAGAACTGGACACAGTGCTCAAGGTGGGTCTGACCAGAACTGGGCACAGTGCTCATGGTGGGTCTGACCAGAACAGGACACAGTGCTCAAGGTGGGTCTGACCAGAACTGGACACAGTGCGCAAGGTGGGACTGACCAGAACTGGACACAGTGCTCAAGGTGGGTCTGACCAGAACTGGACACAGTGATCAAGGTGGGACTGACCGGAACTGGACACAGTGCTCAAGTTGGATCTGACGAGAACTGGACACAGTGATCAAGGTGGGACTGACCAGAACTGGACACAGTGCTCAAGGTGGGACTGACCAGAACTGGACACAGTGATCAAGGTGGGACTGACCGGAACTGGACACAATGATCAAGGTGGGACTGACCGGAACTGGACACAGTGCTCAAGGTGGGTCTGATCAGCACTGGACATATTGCTCAAGGTGGGACTGACCAGAACTGGACACAGTGATCAAGGTGGGACTGACCGGAACTGGACACAGTGATCAAGGTGGGACTGACCGGAACTGGACACAGTGCTCACGGTGGGTCTGACCAGAACTGGACACAGTGCTCAAGGTGGGTCTGACCAGAACTGGACACAGTGATCAAGGTGGGATTGACCAGAACTGGACACAGTGCTCAAGGTGGGACTGACCAGAACTGGAGACAGTGCTCAAGGTGGGACTGACCAGAACTGGACACAGTGCTCAAGGTGGGACTGACCAGAACTGGACACAGTGCTCAAGGTGGGTCTGACCAGAGCTGGACACAGTGCTCAAGGTGGGTCTAACCAGAACTGGACACAGTGCTCAAGGTGGGACTGACCAGAACTGGACACAGTGCTCAAGGTGGGACTGACCAGAACTGGACACAGTGATCAAGGTGGGTCTGACCAGAACTGGACACAGTGCTCAAGGTGGGTCTGACCAGAACTGGACACAGTGCTCAAGGTGGGACTGACCAGAACTGGACACAGTGCTCACGGTGGGTCTGACCAGAACTGGACACAGTGCTCAAGGTGGGTCTGACCAGAACTGGACACAGTGCTCAAGGTGGGTCTGACCAGTACTGGACACAGTGCTCAAGGTGGGTCTGACCAGAACTGGACACAGTGCTTAAGGTGGGTCTGACCAGAACTGGACACAGTGCTCAAGGTGGGTCTGACCAGAACTGGGCACTGTGCTCACGGTGGGACTGACCTGAACTGGGCAAAGTGCTCAAGGTGGGTCTGACCAGAACTGGACACAGTGCCCAAGGTGGGACGGACCAGAACTGGACACAGTGCTCAAGGTGGGACTGACCAGAACTGGACACAGTGCTCAAGGTGGGTCTAACCAGAACTGGACACAGTGATCAAGGTGGGTCTAACCAGAACTGGACACAGTGATCAAGGTGGGACTGACCAGAACTGGACACAGTGATCAAGGTGGGTCTAACCAGAACTGGACACAGTGATCAAAGTGGGTCTAACCAGAACTGGACACAGTGATCAAGGTGGGACTGACCAGAACTGGACACAGTGCTCACGGTGGGACTGACCAGAACTGGACACAGTGCTCAAGGTGGGACTGACCAGAACTGGACACAGTGATCAAGGTGGCTCTGACCAGAACTGGACACAGTGCTCAAGGTGGGTCTGACCAGAACTGGACACAGTGATCAACGTGGGACTGACCGGCACTGGACACAGTGATCAAGGTGGGTCTAACCAGAACTGGACACAGTGATCAAGGTGGGACTGACCAGAACTGGACACAGTGCTCAAGGTGGGACTGACCAGAACTGGACACAGTGCTCACGGTGGGTCTGACCAGAACTGGACACAGTGCTCAAGGTGGGACTGACCAGAACTGGACACAGTGCTCAAGGTGGGACTGACCAGAACTGGACACAGTGATCAAGGTGGATCTGACCAGAACTGGACACAGTGCTCAAGGTGGGTCTGACCAGAACTGGACACAGTGATCAAGGTGGGACTGACCGGAACTGGACACAGTGCTCAATGTGGGACTGACCAGAACTGGAGACAGTGCTCAAGGTGGGTCTGACCAGAACTGGACACAGTGCTCAAGGTGGGTCTGACCAGAACTGGACACAGTGCTCAAGGTGGGTCTGACCAGAACTGGACACCGTGCTCAAGGTGGGACTGACCAGAACTGGACACAGTGCTCATGGTGGGTCTGACCAGAACTGGACACAGTGCTCAAGGTGGGTCTGACCAGAACTGGACACAGTGCTCATGGTGGGTCTGACCAGAACTGGACACAGTGCTCAAGGTGGGTCTGACCAGAACTGGGCACAGTGCTCAAGGTGGGTCTGACCAGAACTGGACACAGTGCTCAAGGTGGGTCTGACCAGAACTGGACACAGTGCTCAAGGTGGGACTGACCAGAACTGGACACAGTGCTCAAGGTGGGTCTGACCAGAACTGGACACAGTGCTCAAGGTGGGACTGACCAGAACTGGACACAGTGCTCAAGGTGGGTCTGACCAGAACTGGACACAGTGCTCAAGGTGGGTCTGACCAGAACTGGACACAGTGCTCAAGGTGGGTCTGAACAGAACTGGACACAGTGCTCAAGGTGGGTCTGACCAGAACTGGACACAGTGCTCAAGGTGGGTCTGACCAGAACTGGACACAGTGCTCAAGGTGGGACTGACCAGAACTGGACCCAGTGCTCAAGGTGGGTCTGACCAGAACTGGACACAGTGCTCAAGGTGGGTCTGACCAGAACTGGACACAGTGCTCAAGGTGGGACTGACCAGAACTGGACACAGTGTTCAAGGTGGGACTGACCAGAACTGGACACAGTGCTCAAGGTGGGTCTGACCAGAACAGGACACAGTGCTCAAGGTGGGACTGGCCAGAACTGGACACAGTGCTCAAGGTGGGATTGACCAGAACTGGACACAGTGCTCAAGGTGGGACTGAACTGAACTGGAGACTGTGCTCAAGGTGGGTCTGACCAGAACAGGACACAGTGATCAAGGTGGGACTGACCGGAACTGGACACAGTGCTCAAGGTGGATCTGACGAGAACTGGACACAGTGATCAAGGTGGGACTGACCAGAACTGGACACAGTGCTCAAGGTGGGACTGACCGGAACTGGACACAGTGCTCAAGGTGGGTCTGACCAGAACTGGACATAGTGCTCAAGGTGGGACTGACCAGAACTGGACACAGTGATCAAGGTGGGACTGACCGGAACTGGACACAGTGCTCAAGGTGGGTCTGACCAGAATTGGACACAGTGCTCAAGGTGGGTCTGACCAGAACTGGACAGAGTGATCAAGGTGGGATTGACCAGAACTGGACACAGTGCTCAAGGTGGGACTGACCAGAACTGGAGACAGTGCTCAAGGTGGGACTGACCAGAACTGGACACAGTGCTCAAGGTGGGACTGACCAGAACTGGACACAGTGCTCAAGGTGGGTCTGACCAGAACTGGACACAGTGCTCAAGGTGGGTCTAACCAGAACTGGACACAGTGCTCAAGGTGGGACTGACCAGAACTGGACACAGTGCTCAAGGTGGGACTGACCAGAACTGGACACAGTGATCAAGGTGGGTCTGACCACAACTGGACACAGTGCTCAAGGTGGGTCTGACCAGAACTGGACACAGTGCTCAAGGTGGGACTGACCAGAACTGGACACAGTGCTCACGGTGGGTCTGACCAGAACTGGACACAGTGCTCAAGGTGGGTCTGACCAGAACTGGACACAGTGCTCAAGGTGGGTCTGACCAGAACTGGACACAGTGCTCAAGGTGGGTCTGACCAGAACTGGACACAGTGCTCAAGGTGGGTCTGACCAGAACTGGACACAGTGCTCACGGTGGGACTGACCTGAACTGGGCAAAGTGCTCAAGGTGGGTCTGACCAGAACCGGACACAGTGCCCAAGGTGGGACTGACCAGAACTGGACACAGTGCTCAAGGTGGGACAGACCAGAACTGGACACAGTGCTCAAGGTGGGTCTAACCAGAACTGGACACAGTGATCAAGGTGGGTCTAACCAGAACTGGACACAGTGATCAAGGTGGGACTGACCAGAACTGGACACAGTGATCAAGGTGGGTCTAACCAGAACTGGACACAGTGATCAAGGTGGGTCTAACCAGAACTGGACACAGTGATCAAGGTGGGACTGACCAGAACTGGACACAGTGCTCACGGTGGGACTGATCAGAACTGGACACAGTGCTCAAGGTGGGACTGACCAGAACTGGACACAGTGATCAAGGTGGGTCTGACCAGAACCGGACACAGTGCTCAAGGTGGGTCTGACCAGAACTGGACACAGTGATCAAGGTGGGACTGACCGGAACTGGACACAGTGATCAAGGTGGTTCTGACCAGAACTGGACACAGTGCTCAAGGTGGGACTGACCAGAACTGGACACATTGCTCAAGGTGGGACTGACCAGAACTGGACACAGTGATCAAGGTGGGTCTGACCAGAACTGGACACAGTGCTCAAGGTGGGTCTGACCAGAACTGGACACAGTGCTCAAGGTGGGTCTGACCAGAACTGGACACCGTGCTCAAGGTGGGACTAACCAGAACTGGACAAAGTGCTCATGGTGGGTCTGACCAGAACTGGACACAGTGCTCAAGGTGGGTCTGACCAGAACTGGACACAGTGCTCATGGTGGGTCTGACCAGAACTGGACACAGTGCTCAAGGTGGGTCTGACCAGAACTGGACACAGTGCTCAAGGTGGGACTGACCAGAACTGGACACAGTGCTCAAGGTGGGTCTGACCAGAACTGGACACAGTGATCAAGGTGGGACTGACCGGAACTGGACACAGTGCTCAAGGTGGATCTGACGAGAACTGGACACAGTGATCAAGGTGGGACTGACCAGAACTGGACACAGTGCTCAAGGTGGGACTGACCAGAACTGGACACAGTGATCAAGGTGGGTCTGGCCAGAACTGGACACAGTGATCAAGGTGGGACTGACCGGAACTGGACACAGTGCTCAAGGTGGATCTGACGAGAACTGGACACAGTGATCAAGGTGGGACTGACCAGAACTGGACACAGTGCTCAAGGTGGGACTGACCAGAACTGGACACAGTGATCAAGGTGGGACTGACCGGAACTGGACACAATGATCAAGGTGGGTCTGACCAGAACTGGACATAGTGCTCAAGGTGGGACTGACCAGAACTGGACACAGTGATCAAGGTGGGACTGACCGGAACTGGACACAGTGGTCAAGGTGGGACTGACCGGAACTGGACACAGTGCTCAAGATGGGTCTGACCAGAACTGGACACAGTGCTCAAGGTGGGTCTGACCAGAACTGGACACAGTGCTCAAGGTGGGACTGACCAGAACTGGACACAGTGCTCACGGTGGTTCTGACCAGAACTGGACACAGTGCTCAAGGTGGGTCTGACCAGAACTGGACACAGTGATCAAGGTGGGATTGACCAGAACTGGACACAGTGCTCAAGGTGGGACTGACCAGAACTGGAGACAGTGCTCAAGGTGGGACTGACCAGAACTGGACACAGTGCTCAAGGTGGGACTGACCAGAACTGGACACAGTGCTCAAGGTGGGTCTGACCAGAGCTGGACACAGTGCTCAAGGTGGGTCTAACCAGAACTGGACACAGTGCTCAAGGTGGGACTGACCAGAACTGGACACAGAGCTCAAGGTGGGACTGACCAGAACTGGACACAGTGATCAAGGTGGGTCTGACCAGAACTGGACACAGTGCTCAAGGTGGGTCTGACCAGAACTGGACACAGTGCTCAAGGTGGGACTGACCAGAACTGGACACAGTGCTCACGGTGGGTCTGACCAGAACTGGACACAGTGCTCAAGGTGGGTCTGACCAGAACTGGACACAGTGCTCAAGGTGGGTCTGACCAGTACTGGACACAGTGCTCAAGGTGGGTCTGACCAGAACTGGACACAGTGCTTAGGGTGGGTCTGACCAGAACTGGACACAGTGCTCAAGGTGGGTCTGACCAGAACTGGGCACAGTGCTCACGGTGGGACTGACCTGAACTGGGCAAAGTGCTCAAGGTGGGTCTGACCAGAACTGGACACAGTGCCCAAGGTGGGACGGACCAGAACTGGACACAGTGCTCAAGGTGGGACTGACCAGAACTGGACACAGTGCTCAAGGTGGGTCTAACCAGAACTGGACACAGTGATCAAGGTGGGTCTAACCAGAACTGGACACAGTGATCAAGGTGGGACTGACCAGAACTGGACACAGTGATCAAGGTGGGTCTAACCAGAACTGGACACAGTGATCAAAGAGGGTCTAACCAGAACTGGACACAGTGATCAAGGTGGGACTGACCAGAACTGGACACAGTGCTCACGGTGGGACTGACCAGAACTGGACACAGTGCTCAAGGTGGGACTGACCAGAACTGGACACAGTGATCAAGGTGGGTCTGACCAGAACTGGACACAGTGCTCAAGGTGGGTCTGACCAGAACTGGACACAGTGATCAAGGTGGGACTGACCGGAACTGGACACAGTGATCAAGGTGGGTCTAACCAGAACTGGACACAGTGATCAAGGTGGGACTGACCAGAACTGGACACAGTGCTCAAGGTGGGACTGACCAGAACTGGACACAGTGCTCACGGTGGGTCTGACCAGAACTGGACACAGTGCTCAAGGTGGGACTGACCAGAACTGGACACAGTGCTCATGGTGGGACTGACCAGAACTGGACACAGTGATCAAGGTGGATCTGACCAGAACTGGACACAGTGCTCAAGGTGGGTCTGACCAGAACTGGACACAGTGATCAAGGTGGGACTGACCGGAACTGGACACAGTGCTCAATGTGGGACTGACCAGAACTGGAGACAGTGCTCAAGGTGGGTCTGACCAGAACTGGACACAGTGCTCAAGGTGGGTCTGACCCGAACTGGACCCAATGCTCAAGGTGGGTCTGACCAGAACTGGACACAGTGCTCAAGGTTGGACTGACCAGAACTGGACACAGTGCTCAAGGTGGGACTAACCAGAACTGGACACAGTGCTCAAGGAGCTGTCTGACCAGAACTGGACACAGTGCTCAAGGTGGGTCTGACCAGAACTGGACCCAGTGCTCAAGGTGGGTCTGACCAGAACTGGACACAGTGCTCGAGGTGGGTCTGACCAGAACTGGACACAGTGCTCAAGGTGGGTCTGACCAGAACTGGACACAGTGCTCAAGGTGGGACTGACCTGAACTGGACACAGTGCTCAAGGTGGGTCTGACTGGAACTGGACACAGTGCTCAAGGAGCTGTCTGACCAGAACTGGACACAGTGCTCAAAGTGCGGTCTGACCAGAACTGGACACAGTGCCCAAGGTGGGTCTGACCAGAACTGGACACAGTGCTCAAGGAGCTGTCTGACCAGAGACCCTGTACAGTGTGACCGTTATCCCCTCTGACTTTTATTCTACTGTTCTAACGATGCTGTTTAACATATTACGGGCTTTGTTCACTGTTCCTCTGCATTGGTTGGACATGTTGGCTGTCCATTCGACGGAGACTCCTAGGGCTAGTTCAGCATCATCCTTATCTGTTTTAATACCATTCATGAAGTATGTGTTTTATCTACTTTTCCTTCCTGTTTACTGTAACTTACGCTGTAAATTCCACCTTCCGTTGTTCTGCACACTTGCAAATTATGTCCACCTCATTCTATCATTTCAGAGCTGCCCCCTCCAACTCCCGAGCTCCTCCTAGTTTGATATCATCATCAAATTCGACCAGTTTCACAGAATCACAGAAACCCCACAGTGCAGATAGAGGCCATTTCGGCCCATCGAGCCTGCACCGACACATATCCCACCCAATCCCCGTAACCCCTACACCAACACATATCCCACCCTATCCCCGTAACCCCACGTATTTAATCCCCCTAACACTAAGGGTCAATTTATCATAGCCAATCAACCTAACCCGCACATCTTTGGACTGTGGGAGGAAACCGGAGCACCCGGAGGAAACCCACGCAAACACGGGGAGAATGTGCAAACTCCACACAGACAGTCGCCCGAGGCCGGATTTGAACCTGGGTCCCTGGTGCTGTGAGGCAACAGTGCTAACCACTATGCCACCGTGCACCGAGTTTACATTGAGTTTCTGCATCCAAGCCATTGACGCAAGTTAGAGACAGTAATAATCCCAGCACTGAGCCCTAGGGCACCCCACTCAGTACTTCCGTCCACCTCTAAGAAGTACCACCTGACAGCCAAGGGAAACCTCACAGATCTGTAAAATGGCAGGCTGTCTCGAGTTATGTTGGTCTCCTACCCTAGAACAGGTGCCCAGCTCTTTGCTGTAAAGTGCTGATAAAGGGCCTGTGAAGGAAGTAAGTATTCAGAGGGGAATCATGGAACCTCATGTAATGGGAGTGGTCTGTATTAAGCCAAGTGCATTGTAACACAGCGCTGATACCTCCCACGTGTTATACTCCAGCTAGTAATAGTGCTAAGGGCCGCTCCACGGCCCAAAGTTCCTGGGTTGGGTCTTTCCTCTTCCACCCCTCTGCCCCAATCAAGATTTACATGTCCTGGCCTGCTCGAATGGACAGGCCATGTTTGAATGTGACCTGATTGGACCAAACCAGATCTGATCAATTAGGACAAAATGTTCCTCGTGAATCAGTGCTTATGGTGCCTGTACCCAACGCGAGGCACAGCCTGTACCCAGTGCGGGGCGGTGCCTGTACCCAGCGCGAGGCGGTGCCTGTACCCAGCACTGGGCGGTGCCTGTACCCAATGTGGGCCAATGCCTGTACCCAGCGTGGGGCGGTGCCTGTACCCAGCGCGGGGCGGTGCCTGTACCCATCGCGAGGCGGTGCCTGTACCCAGCACGGGGCGGTGCCTGTACCCAGCGCGAGGCGGTGCCTGTACCCAGTGTGGGGCGGTGCCTGTACCCAGCACTAGGCGGTGCCTGTACCCAGCACGAGGCAATGCCTGTACCCAGCGCGAGGCGGTGCCTGTACCCAGCGCGAGGCGGTGCCTGTACCCAGTGCAGGGTGGTGCATGTACCCAGCACGGGGCGGTGCCTGTACCCAGCGCAGGGTGGTGCCTGCACCCAGAGCGAGGCGGTGCCTGTACCCAGCGCAAGGTGGTGCCTGTACCCAGCATGGGGCGGTGCCTGTACCCAGCGCAGGGCGGTGCCTGTACCCAGCGCAGGGTGGTGCCTGTACCCAGCGCGGAGCGGTGCCTGTACCCAGCATGAGGCGGTGCCTGTACACACCGCAGTGCGGTGCCTGTACCCAACACAGGGCGGTGCCTGTACCCAGCATGGGGCAGTGCCTGTACCCAGTGTGAGGCGGTGCCTGTACCCAATGCGAGGCACAGCCTGTACCCAGCGCAAGGTGGTGCCTGTACCCAGCATGGGGCGGTGCCTGTACCCAGTGCAAGGCGGTGCCTGTACCCAGCGCAGGGCGGTGCCTGTACCCAGCGTTGGGCAGTGCCTGTACCCAATGCGAGGCACAGCCTATACCCAGCGCAAGGCGGTTCCTGTACCCAGCATGGGGCGGTGCCTGTACCCAGCGCGAGGCGGTGCCTGTACCCAGCGCAGGGCGGTGCCTGCACCCAATGTGGGCCAATGCCTGTACCTAGCATGGGGCGGTGCCTGTACCCAGTGCGGGGCGGTGCCTGTACCCAGCGCTAGGCGGTGCCTGTACCCAGCGTGGGGCGGTGCCTGTACCCCGCGCAGTGCGGTGCCTGTAACCAACGCGAGGCGGTTCCTGTACCCAGAGCGAGGCGGAGCCTGTACCCAGCGCGGGGCGGTGCCTGTACCCAGTGCGAGGCGGAGCCTGTACCCAGTGAGAGACGGAGACTGTACCCAGCGCGGTGCGGTGCCTGTACCCAGCGCGAGGTGGAGCCTGTAACCAGTGAGAGACAGAGCCTCTACCCAGCGCAAGGCGGTGCCTGTACCCAGCGCGGGGCAGTGCCTGTACCCAGTGCAGGGCGGTGCCTGTATCCAGCGCGGGGCGGTGCCTGTACCCAGCGCAGGGCAGTGCCTGTATGCAGTGCGGGGCAGTGCCTGTACCCAGTGCGAGGCGGTGCCTGTACCCAGCACAGGGCGGTGCGTGTACCCAGAGCGAGGCGGTGCCTGTACCCAGCGTGAGGCGGTGCCTGTACCCAGCGCAGGGCGGTGCCTGTACCCAGCATGGGGCGGTGTCTGTACCCAGCACGGGGCGGTGCCTGTACCCAGTGCGAGGCGGTGCCTATACCCAGCGCGAGACGGTGTCTGTATCCAGCACGGGGCGGTGCCTGTACCCAGTGTGAGGCGGTGCCTATACCCAGCGCGAGACGGTGCCTGTACCCAGCGTGGGGCGGTGCCTGTACCCAGCACAGGGCGGTGCGTGTACCCAGAGCGAGGCGGTGCCTGTACCCAGCGTGGGGCGGTGCCTGTACCCAGCACGAGGCTGTGCCTATACCCAGCACGAGGCGGTGCCTGTACCCAGCGTGAGGCGGTGCCTGTACCCAGCGTGAGGCGGTGCCTGTACCCAGCGTGAGACGGTGCCTGTACCTAGCACAGGGCGGTGCCTGTACCCAGCATGGGGCGGTGCCTATACCCAGCGCGAGACGGTGCCTGTACCCAGCGTGGGGCGGTGCCTGTACCCAGCACAGGGCGGTGCGTGTACCCAGAGCGAGGCGGTGCCTGTACCCAGCGTGAGGCGGTGCCTGTACCCAGCGCAGGGCGGTGCCTGTACCCAGCATGGGGCGGTGTCTGTACCCAGCACGGGGTGGTGCCTGTACCCAGTGCGAGGCGGTGCCTATACCCAGCACGAGACGGTGCCTGTACCCAGCGTGGGGCGGTGCCTGTACCCAGCACGAGGCGGTGCCTAAACCCAGCACGAGGCGGTGCCTGTACCCAGCGTGAGGCGGTGCCTGTACCCAGCGTGAGGCGGTGCCTGTAGCCTTCACTTCCCCTCTCCTGAATGTGCTGGCTCTGGCGGGGGGTCGGTATTGTTCCACGATGACTGGGCCCTCTCCGATCCTTCACTCATGCGGCCATTCTTAATGCGAGAGTCTAAACAGTGAAGATCACAGGTTATTGAACCATTGGAATTTTTACAGCGAAGCCCAAGCCCATGCTATCACACATGCACCTTTCCGATGGGGGCACTGGATAGTAATCAGAGCAGCGACCCTGGCTGAGCTATCCTCTCCCTAACCCGGGGGTTTGGACAGTGATGCAAGAGCAGGATCACGGTGTGCACGAAGCTCTGCCAGTTGCTCGAGCTCACGCTGTGAGATTCGGAGCTTGAGGAGCGGCTGGAGTCACTGCAGTGCATCAGGGAGTTCGAGAGTTTCCTGGAAGTGGGTCACCCTACTGCCACAGAAGGTGCAGGAGGTGAGGGAGTGGGTGATCACCAGACAGGGTAGGAGGAAGACTCAGGTAGCGCAGGAATCCCCCAAGCCAGTGGCACTCGCTAACCGGTTTTCAGTTTTGAATACCAGGGAGGGTGACGACTCCTTGGAAGAATGCAGTAGGAATTAAACCCCTGGCACCACGAGAGATTTGACTGCACACAGGGGAAAAAGAAAGAGCAGAAATGCAGTAGTCATAGGGGATTCCATAGTTAGCAGCATAGACAGGCATTTCTGCAACCACAAACATGATTCCCGAATGGTATAAGAACATAAGAATTAGGAGCAGGAGTCGGCCATACGGCCCCTCGAGCCTGCTCCGCCATTCAATAAGATCATGGCTGATCTTCGAGCTCAACTCCGCCTGATCTCCATATCCCTTGATTCCCCATGAGTCCAAAAATCTATCGATCTCAGCCTTGAATATACTCAAAGACTCAGCATCCACAGCCCCCTGGGGCAGAGAATTCCAAAGATTCACCACCCTCTGAGTGAAGAAATTCCTCCTCATCTCGCTCTTAAATGGCCGACCCCTTATCCTGAGACTATGTCCCCTAGTTCTAGACACTCCAGCCAGGGGAAACAACCTCTCAGCATCTACTCTGTCAATCCCCCTCAGAATCTTGTATGTTTTAATGAGATCACTTCTCATTCTTCTAAACTCCAGAGAGTATCGGCCCATTCTACACAATCTCTCCCATTGTACTTTCCTCAAGGTCTCATGCAGGTCTTTTACGAACCTGTCCCGGTTGACCTCCCTCATTTGGGCTTCGGTCAGGACCGGTACCAACACGTGAGTCGGGGTCCTCACCGCCCTACCGGTCATCAGCTCATACGGAGAGTGCCCTGTGCTTTTGGAGAGGCTGGCCCGGATATTCATGAGAACTAGAGGCAGGACCTCGTCCCATTTCTTTGGGTACCCCCCTATCTCCTTCCTAAGCCTTTCCTTTAAGGTCCGGTTCATCCTTTCCACTATTCCCGATGATTGGGGGTTGTGGGCCACATGCCATTTTCCCTGTATCCCTAAAAGTTTCAGGGTGGTCTGCAAGACTTGTCCTGTGAAATGGCTCCCCTGATCTGATTCCACCACCTGGGGCAATCCCCATCGGGAGAATACATCCCTTACTAGGATCTTAGCCGTGTTTAATGCTGTGGCTGTTCGACAAGGGAAGGCCTCAACCCACTTAGAGAAAACATCCACCAACACCAGACAATACTTGTTGTCTGCTTTTGTGGTGGGCAGGGGCCCAATGAAGTCTATTTGTATAGAATAGAGGATCTAAGGATCCTTATCTGAGGAAGGATGTTCTTGCCATGGAAGGAGTGCAGCGAAGATTCACTAGGCTGATACCTGGGATGGCAGGAATGACGTATGAGGAGAGATTGGGTCGATTGGGCTTGTACTCGCTGGAGTTTAGAAGAATGAGAGGGGATCTCATTGAAACTTATAAAATTCTAACAGGATTAGACAGACTAGATGCAGGAAGGATGTTCCCGATGGTCGGGGAGTTCAGACCCAGGGGTCACAGTCTAAAGATAAGGGGTAAGCCATTTAGGACAGAGATGAGGTGGAATTTCTTCATCCAGAGAGTGGTGAACCTGTGGAATTCTCTGCCACACAAGGCAGTTGAGGCCAATTCATTAAATATATTCAAGAAGGAGTTAAATATATTTCTTAAGGCTAAAGGGATCAAGTGATATGGGGAGAAGGCAGGGACAGGGTACTGAATTTGGATGATCAGCCATGATCTCATTGAATGGCGGAGTAGGCTCGAGGGGCCGAATGGCCGACTCCTGCTCCTATCTTCAATGTTTCTATGTTTCTATGAATGCCATGGTCCCTCTACCCTCCTAATCTGTCCCAACGGTGCCTTTCTACGGTGGGGTTCTAGATTATTCGCAGCGCACACTAGGCACTCACTGCAATACTCCTTCACCTCTTCCCTGAGATGAGGCCACCAACCCACCTCCTCCACTTTCTTCCAGGTATTTTCCGGCCCTGGCTGTCCAGCTCCCGGACCCCCGTGAGCTAGCTGTATAAATTCCTCCTGGTACTGTGTGGGCATGATCCACCTTTCCCCTTTAAACAACATCCCCTCTTTGACCACTATATCTGCTGCTCCAAAAGGACCATCAATTGGTTCCCCTTCTACCCTTTTCTTAATCACGGTTTTTAAAACCGCATCTTGTGCTTGAACCTGGGTCAGGCCTGGGGGCAACTTCACCTCCTGTGGGCCCTCCATATCCCTTATGGCCGCGATCTGTCCAGATCGGTACGGGTCCCAAAGTACTCCCTCCCTGGCCCCTTTTTTGCCAACTCGTCGGCCTTCTGGTTACCTTTCCATTTAGACTCGGCTTTTGAGTGCGCCTTTACTTTTTCAATGTAATGCTCCCCTTTATTGCCCGTAACGCCCAGGATTGTGTTCAGCAGTGGGGCGATTACTGACGGTTTCCCGTCGGCGGACTTGAATTCTCGTCTAGCCCATATTGCCAGATACTCAGTGCAAGAATTGCACGTGAACAGGTCTGAGCATATTGTGTAGGGGGTTAGGAATTCCTCGGGATGCCTGACCACATAAGCTACAGCCGCCAGCTCAGCCTGCTCTGCGCTCAGTGTGCTGGGGAGTTTGATAGCTTTCTCTATTCCCAGCCCCTGGGTCATAAATCCCACACCCTGTCCTACACTCTCCATTTGTCACCGAGCTGGACCCACCCACATATATATCTCTCCCTGTCGGATGTTGCCCGGCCCGGAATCCCACGTTTACATCCCATACCCCTTCTATAGTGCACACATGATTCGTCCCTGGATAAATCATGTTCAAGGCCAGCTTAGGTTCCGCCAATCTTTCCACCCTCAGGTTCATCTGGGAGAGAAGCAATGTCCAGTGGGCAATACGACTGCTACTCACTGTCCCATCTTTTATCCTCCCGTCCAATAGCATCTGTGTCGGGGTATGACATGTCAGTAAGGTTATTAAAGATGACCCCGTAAATAATTGGAAACGTTTGACGGACCAATAGCTCGCCAAAAGGTGTCTTTCACAGTTGGAGTAACCCCTCTCCACATCTGTCAGGACTCGGGAGGCATAAGCCACTGGCCTCAACTTGTCATGTCGTTCTTGGAGCAACACTGCACTCAAACTATCCCCAGTAGCTGCTACCTCCAGATCAAAATCTTTGTTCCTGTTTATTGCTCCTGGTGCGGGTGCAGTTTGTAAATTTTCCTTTAGGTGAGTAAATGCCTCCTTACAACTCTCATCCCAATACCATCCTACTCCTTTCCTAAGGAGTCTAAGCAAAGGGGCTGCCGTGGCTGCATAGTCTTCAATAAAATCCCTGCAGTACCCTGTCATTTTTAATGTGGAAGCAAATCATCCTCGGTTCCGAGGGACTGCCTAAGAAGAAGAAGAAGTTTCTCTCTTAACTCGTTGTGTTTTTTCTGATTCACACGTTCCTGAATCAAGTTTATCACTTCTTCAACGGGACTCGGTCTCCTTTGGTTAAACGTTCCATCAATAATACCTGGACTTCCTCCGCACAGGCGCCTCTGTCTAATTTACTCTGATATGCATTAATAAAAATTTTACTAGCCATTTGGTGAATTTCCTAACAGACCTCGAACATCAATAACTATTGGCGCGCAATTCTCGGGCACTCCCCACTCCCTGCGGGGTTTATCCCTCCTCAAGGGTAGCAGCTGATCAGGAAGCTACTTTTGAGGTCCGATCTATTACACAATACTAGCCACTTTGTCTTGTCCCATCTGGGGTACCAATTGTAAGATCTTAATGATCTCTCAGAGTTCTTGGACAAGACACCAATAGGCAGCAGTTAGTATGTTTGAGCAATAGATCAAGATTTATTAAGCTTACAGCGTAATATACTTAACATTAGGCGATAGTTTTAATGAGTAGCTCACAGCCCTTGGTCTCATAGAAACATAGAAGATAGGAGCAGGAGTCAGCCATTCGGCCCCTCGAGCCTGCTCCGCCATTCAATGAGATCATGGCTGATCATCTAAATTCAGTACCCTGTCCCTGCTTTCTCCCCATATCCCTTGATCCCTTTAGCCTTAAGAAATATATCTAACTCCTTCTTGAATATATTTATATGATCTCTGGAACCTGTCGGACACAGATGACGTTTTCTTAAGTCTGTTCCTTTGTTCTCGCAGTAAGTCTGTGTAAAGTTGTTATTTGAGTATCGAGGTTTTAACCCTTTTCTCATCAAAGGTTGGGTTGGCCAGTGTCCATATATGGACCTAGAAATTCATTATAGCCACTTTTGGGGCGGTAAAGTCGGGCGGCCGCTAAAGTTTGCGGCCGGCGCAAATTCGAGGCCACTTCGCTGATATTCATTAGCTTCGCCTTAAGAGTTTGCTCGAGCGCTAAAACTGGCGATGCACGGCTCTCTTTAGGCGCTAAGCCGGAGGTGCTGAGCGATACCGCCGAGGCCGGGCGCAGCGCAGGTGCGGCCATTTCTTGATTGACAGCAGACACCCTGGCGCCGGCCAGCTCTTAAGGGGGAAGGGTCGACTTGGTCTGCTGCCACGCCCTGGACACTGGAGCCCTCCAGCTAGGCCTGAACACTGCTGCTGGACCCAAATAGCGCCTCAAAGTATGGAGAAGGCCCGTGAACGAGCACAGCGCTTCTCAGAGCATGATCTGAGGGTGCTGGTTAGCGCTGTGGAGAAGAGATGCCATATTTTGTTCCCAGACAATGGGAGGAAGCCGCCGGCCCGCGTCTACCAGAAAGCCTGGAAGCATGTCGCCACCAGGGTGACATCCAACAGTGAGGTCCCCAGGAGCGCTGTACAATGCCACAAAAAGCTCAATGACCTCGCCAGGATTGTCAGGGTGAGTACCCTTTCCAGTGTCCTCCTCATCCTTGCATGTGCACCTCACATTATGGGCAAAGGGACCTGAAAGCCCTAATGGCCAGCCCTCATGCAGCAGCTATGGGACAGTCATGAGCATCAATTGCACATTGTGCACTTAACACACTGGCCAGGCTATTCGACCATGGGAGGCAGTGCACACAAGATCAGGGCTACACACTGGCCAGGCTATTCCACCATGGGAGGCAGTGCACACAAGATCAGGGCTACACACTGGCCAGGCTATTCCACCATGGGAGGCAGTGCACACAAGATCAGGGCTACACACTGGCCAGGCTATTCCACCATGGGAGGCAGTGCACACAAGATCAGGGCTACACACTGTACTTAGTGGCCGTCCTTTCTCTTGAAGGCCAAGCTGGCCAATAATAAGAGGAGCCGGACTGTGACCGGGGGAGGCGGACCCCAGATCCAGCCGCTCACCGAGCTGCAACAGCGCGTGGAGTGCATCATGGGTGCCCGGGTGATTGGCCCCGTTGCATCTGGAGATGCCGACCCTGTTCTGGGCACCAATGGTAAGGACATCACCTTTTGGACCTCTCTCGTCCCACTTGCGCATCAGATCTACATCCTTTGCCACTGTCCGACCAATGCGCTGAATGCCACCACTCATGCATCCCTCGCTGACGCCCTCTCCTCACTCTAAAGCTACTCTTGTGCCTTCCTGCTTTCAGATGGTGAGGAGGAGGTCCCTGAAGTTGCCAGTGACAGCCCCTCAGAAGAGGAGGAGGAGGAGGAGCAAGAGGAAGGCGGCCCATCAGGGGACCCCTCAGCCGTGGCAAGCCATGCCACTGTAGGGGAGACGTCTTCCCTGGAGGGGAGCGTGGGGGAAGTGTCGGAGGGGAGTGTAGCTCCTGGGACCAGCGGCCTGCAGAAACGCGGGAGGGGGGTGGAAGCTCAGCGGCCTTCTCCCCAGAGGGGGGAAGGGTCGGAGGGGAGTCCAATTGCTGGGCCCAGCGGCGTCCAGCAACGCAGGAAGGGTCGGCCAGTTCGGCGGCCTTCTCCCCAGAGGGAGAGTCCGGCCTCCAGTCCGGAGACGGTCAACGCCGAGGAGATGCGCCGCCTCGAGGACATGTCCGCGGACTCGGAGCACCGGCACACGGAGCTCATGGGGGTAGTGGGACGGATGGCTGAGGCCATCGAGTCCCTGTCTCGGAGTGTCACCGAATTCGGGGCCTCTCTGGCAGCGACTGGCCAGGCGATCAGTGGTGCCGTGCAGTCACTGGCTGCTCTGATGCGGTCACAGAACAGGGCAACACGGGCACTCACTGCTGCCACACTCGCTGTGTCAGCCCGGCATCGCCAGGGCACCCGGCGCGCTGCAGCAGCACAGCGGTCTGTCCTTCGGCAGATTGGTGCGCATGCTGCAGTGCTGGCCTGGGTGAGTGCCAGTGTCTCAGGCAACCAGCGAGCGCCTGCCATCCGCCAGCTTGCCCCCATTGCTCCAGCCGCCACTGCCACTCCCCCAGTGGAGCTGCCACGAGCTGCTGCAGCGACTGATGCTGGCCAGCCACAGCTGCAGCATTCACCAGCCGGCCCCTCGAGGGCCAGACCTCGTCTAGGCCGACCCCCAAGGGCATCTGCCGTCACGACATGTGCCCCTCAGGAGCCTTCCCCCAGCCTTGCAGCAGCCACTGGCCTCACTTTGAGGAGGAGCAGCAGGGCGTCCAGGGGCCGGCAAAGTTTGCAGAAGGCATCGCCCTCGCGGGACACAAAGTAGAGGGTGTGTCCAAATGTTGTGTTTTTTGGAATGGTTGTTTTTTGAAGGCCGAGGATGAGGCCATTTTTGTTTACATCTTTTGTTAATCCTCCCCAGGTTGTGGGAGTGAGTCATGTGTGTGAGTGTTTTTTGGGGGTTTCGTGTGTTCTTGGTTTTCATGTGGGAAGGGCCCTGAGTTTGTACAATAAACCATTTTATTTATTCACATTGTCCATGTTTGATCTTTGAAGTGTTTGTTGCCTTAACCGGCTGAGGGCTTGCGGAGCGGCTGCAATCATGTTCTTTCATTGGCACAAGCCATTCCCTGACAGGGGGCCTAGAAGTGACGTTCAATAAGCCACCGACGGGCGGCCCTTGGACCTTCTGCCTCCCTCCTGGGCTGGTACTCCTCGTCCTCCTCCTCCTCATGCTCCTCCTGCTCCTCCTCCTGAGGTGGTGGTCCAACGTGAGGTGGCAGTGCCTGAGTCCTGCGAATAGCCAGGTTGTGCAGCATGCAGCAAACGACGACGAATTGGGAGACTCGCTCCTGCGAATACTGGAGGGCTCCCCCGGAGCGATCCAGACAGCGGAACCGTTGCTTCAGGACGCCGATTGTTTGTTCGATGAGGTTCCTGGTCGCTTGATGGCTCTCGTTGTATGCCTCTTCAGCAGGGGTCGTGGGCGCGCGGAGCGGGGTCATGAGCCAGGTACACAAAGGATAGCCTTTGTCCCCGATAAGCCATCCTCTTGGGTGAGGCTGTGCCTGGAAGATGTCAGCCACAGTAGTCTGTCGCAGGATAAAGGCATCGTGGCTGCTGCCTGGAAAGCGGGCATTGACAGCTAGGATGCGCTGCCTGTGGTCACACACCAGCTGTACGTTGAGGGAATGGTAGCCCTTCCGGTTGCGGTAATCCTCGGGATGGTCCAGAGGTGCCCGCAAAGCCACATGCGTGCAGTCAATGGCGCCCTGCACCATGGGGAAGTCCGCAATTCTTGCAAATCCCACTGCACGCTGCTGCTGCCTCTCCAGGGTCATGGGGAAGGAGATGAATTGGCGTCTCCTTCTGAAAAGGGCATTGGTGACCTGGTGGATGCAGCAATGCACGGCAAACTGGGATATGTTAGCAATGTCCCCAGCAGCTGATTGGAAGGAGCCGGTGGCATAGAAGTTCAGAGCCACCGTCACCTTCACTTCCACCGACAGAGACGTCCTGCACCTCAGCTGTGGACGCAGATCTCTGTGAAGCAGCTGGCAGATCTCTGCAACCACCTCCCTTCTGAATCGCAGCCTCCTAACACATTGCGCGCCAGTCATGTTGAGATACGAGACCTGCTGGCGGTATTGCCTGAGTGGGTAAGGCCCATGTTGCCGACGCCTGTTGCCCCCTCTGCGTCTAGCCAGGGCTGCCCCTCTCACACAGCGTCTGCGAGCCCTTCCGACATAATCCTGAAACTCAGCATTGGCACCCCATGCAGCCACCATAATATGCTGGCAAACAATGAGATATCAGTGAAGGCGAATTGCAAAGCTCTGGCCTGAAGCCAAAAATACCTGTCCTGGTGTTGGGCCAAAGCAGTAAGCTCCCTTCCTTGTTTTTTTTCAAAAAATCCGTTGCACAAGAGTGATTGCTGCAAAATGGCTGCACTTTATAGTGCAGGGTAAGTGCCCTTTAATTTGCGCTCCCCGCGGCCCGCTTCGGCTGTGCACCGTTCCACTCCACAGTCGTTAGGGGCGCCCGGCGCTCAATGGGCCGGCGCGACTGAAGTTCCGGTTTGGGGCGCACAAAGGGCGTTGCACGAGGAAATGACGCGCGCAAAGACTTTGCGCCGGCGCTAAATGTCTACTGAAGTTGGGGCGAGGTCGCGCTGCGCCCGGGCGCTAAGCGCCTAGCGCTCGAGATCTACTCCTCCTAAGGCGCTAACGGCTGGCGCAGCCAACTGAATTTCTAGGCCAGAGTGTCTGGGACACATTCATGATTAACCTGCGTGGGGACTTTGCTGTCAGAGAAGGAAAACGACAAAGTCCAAAGTGCCGTTTGCCCCACTCAGTGTGACCTTGAAATATTGTGTCCAGGCTGATGATCTGTTCTCACCATATGATCCTTCCCCCCACATTGACCTTTCTGAGCTCCAGCCAGGTGGTTCTAAATACCCAGGTGGCAAAGACAAAAATCTACATTTTCCCAGCCCTGAGGAGACGGGTCTGGAGGCGGGACAGTTGACAAAATGTTAAAAACTGAGGGCAGTTTCAGAACCCGCATCCGTGCTCAGGAGGCTGGATGAAGAAATTCACCCCTTCCCACAAACAGAGCAGGTGAACGGCCTCTCCCAGTGTGAACCCGCTGGTGTGTCAGCAGGCTGGATGAAGAAATTCACCCCTTCCCACAAACAGAGCAGGTGAACGGCCTCTCCCAGTGTGAACCCGCTGGTGTGTCAGCAGGCTGGATGGCCGAATGAATCCTTTCCCACACACGGAGCAGTGGGAGGCATTCAAGGAGGAGATCCGGACAGTTCAGAACAAATATGTGCATTTAATATGTAGGGTAAAGAAAAAAAGGGAGTCGTTTGACAGAAACCGCGAGCTAAATACTGCAGGATCTTTAGCGGAGTACAGAAAGTGCAGGGGTGCAATGAAAAAAGATGTTAGGAAAGCAAAGGGAGAGCATGAGAAATTCTTGGCAAGACAAATCAAGGATAACCCAAAGGTGTTTTATAAATATATTAAGAGTAAGAGGATAACTAAAGAAAGTATAGCGCCTATTAGAGATCAACAGGGTACTCATTCTGTGGAGGCGGGAGGTGTCGGTAGGTTTCTTAATGATTAGTTTGCGTCTGTTTTCACAATGGAGAGTGGCGATGCAGACATTGCTATCACGGAGGAGGAGTGTGAAATGTTAGATAAAATAAATATACTGAGAGAGGAGATATTAAGGGGTTTAGCAGCTTTAAAAGTGTATAAATCCTCAGGCCCAGATGAAATGCATTCCAGGCTGTTAAGCGAAACAAAAGAGGAAATTGCAGAGCCCCTGACCATCATTTTCTAATCCACTCTGGCTTCAGTTGTGGTGCCGGAGGACTGGAGGACTGCTAATGTGGTACCCTTGTTTAAAAAGAGAGAAAAGGATAGACCGAGTAATTATAGGTCAGTCACCTAACCTCGGTGGTGGGAAAGTTCTTGGAAAGAATTCTGAAGGACAGGAAACATCTTCATTTAGAATGCCACCGATTAATCAAGAATAGTCTACAGGGAGTTATTAAGGGATGGTCGTATCTGACAAACTTGATTGAATTTTTTGAGGTGGTAACAAGGAGGGTAGATGAGGGTAGTGCGTTTGATATAGTGCATATGGCTTTTGATAAGCTTCCACATGGCTGACTGGTCACAAAGTTAAAAGGCCATAGGATCCAGTGCAAAATGTCAATTTGAATTCGAAGCTGAGTCGGAGGCACGAGGTAGGTTGTAATGGTTGATCGGTGTTGTTGTGACTGGAAGGCTGTTTCCAGTGGGGTTCTGCAGGGCTCAGTACTAGGTCCCTTGCTTTTTGTGGTATATATCAATGGTCTAGACTTGAATATAAGGGTTATGGTTAAGAAGTTTGCTGATGATACTAAAATCAGCTGTACGCTTGAAACTGAAGAAGGAAGCTGTAGACTGCAGGAACATATCAATAAATTGGTCAGACCGGCAAAACATTGGCAATTGGAATTCAATCCGGGGATGTGTGAGGTAATCTAGTTGGGGAGGGCTAACAAGGAAAGGCAATACACTTTAAATGGTAGGACACTGAGTAGTGCAGAGGAACAATGGAACCTTGGAGTGCATGTCCACAGATTCCTGAAGGTAGCAGGCCAGGTAGATAAGGTGCTTGAGAAGGAACACGGAATGCTTGCCTTTATTAGCCGTGGCATAGAATAAAATAGCAGGGGGGGATATCCTTCAACTGTATGAAACACTAGTTAGGCCTCAGCTAGAGTACTGCGTGCAGTTCTGGTCACCACATTACAGGACAGATGTGATTGCACTAGAGAGGGCATGGAAGAGATTTACAAGGATGTTGCCGTGAGTAGAGAATCTTAGCTATGAGGAAAGACTGGATCGGCTGGGTTTGTTTTCTGTTAAACAGAGGAGGTTGAGGTGAGACCTTATTGAGGTGTATAAACTCATAAGGAGCCTAGATAAAGTGGATGGAAGGGACCTATATCCCTCAGCACAGCGGTCAGAACCTGGGGGCACTGATTTAAAGGAATTGGTGGAAGGGTTAGAGGGAATTTGAGAGGTAATGCCTTCACCCAGACGGTTGTAGGGGTCTGGAACTCACTGCCTGATAGGGTGGTAGAGGCAGGAACCATAACCACATTTAAAAAGTACTTGGATGTACACTTGGGATGTTGTAACCTGCACAGCTGCTGATGTTATGCCCAGTGCCAGCATCGGGCGCTCGCAGGGCAGGTACAGGACTAGTTAGATAAGAGGCTCCCAGTAATTTCTGATTTTCCTTATTTTTTAGATTGCGTACTATGGAGCTTCATCCCAAATCCTGGAATTCTTTGCTGCTGTTGGCCTCCATTGTGACCCTCACTACAATCCTGCCGACTTTATCTGTGATTATCTCAAATTTCTGACCAGCCTTGAGATGGTACGATATGCCCCTAGATCGAAATGTATCTTCAACTTCCTCACCTTGACGTCGATCGTGGTCCAATTACCTCAACTAGGCTTGTAGTCTCTGCAATATCGAAGATTAAGAGGTTGATTTGATGAAGATAGGAGCAGGAGGAGGCAGTTCAGACCCATCGAGCCTTTTCCGTCATTCAATGAGGTCATGGCTGATCGGTATCCCAATTGAGAACCATGGGCCTTTGCTCCATATCCCTTAATAACTTTGGTTTGCAAAAATCTACCAATCTCGGACGTAACATTAACAATTGACCTAGCATCAATTGCAGTTTGTGGAAGAGAGCTCCAAACTTCTACCACCCTTTGCGTGTTGAAGTGTTTCCTAACTTCATTACTTGAAGATCTGGATCCAACCTTTAGGCTATGTCCCCTACCTCTAGACTCCCCTCCCGCTGACAACCAGCGTAGATGTACCAGAATGACACTTGGACTCCCAGGGTTAAAATACGAGGAGAGATTACACAAACCAGGATTGTAATCCCTGGAATTTCTCTCCATCTATCCTATCAGATCCCCTTAATATCTTGAAAACATCGAACAAGTCACCCCTTAACCTTGTAAATTCCAGGGTATATAAAACTTGTGTGTGTAATCTCCCCATGTAACTTAACCTTTGGATTCCAGATATCATTCTGGTAAATCTACGCTGCACTACCTCCAGGGTAAATATATCCTTCCTACGATGTGAAACATAGAAATATAGAAGATAGGAGCAGGAGTAGGCCATTCGGCCCCTCGAGCCTGTTCCGCCATTCAACGAGATCATGGCTGAACATTCAAATTCAGTACCCTGTCCCTGATTTCTCCACATACCCCTTCATCCTTTTAGCATTAAGAAATATATCTAACTCCTTCTTGAATATATTTAATGAATTGGCTTCAACTGTCTTGTGTGGAAGGGAATTCCACAGGTTCACCACTCTCTGGGCGAAGAAATTTCTCCTCATCTCTGTCCTAACTGGCTCATCCCTTATCCTTAGACTGTGACCCCTGGTTCTTGAAACCCTGCCATCAGGAACATCCTTCCTGCATCTAGTCTGTCTAGTCCTGTTAGAACTTTATGTTTCAATGAGATCACCTCTCATTCTTCTAAACTCCAGCGAATATAAGTCTAATCGACCCATTCTCTCCTCATAAGTCATTCCTGCCAGCCCAGGTATCAGTCTGGTGAATCTTCGCTGCACTTTCTCCATGGCAAGAACATGCTGCCTCAGATAGGTTGATCAAAACTGCACACAATACTCAAGGTGTGGTCTCACCAAAGCCCTGTACAACTGCAGCAAGACATCCTCGCTCCTGCACTGGAATCACCTCGCTATGAAGGCCAACATTCCATTTGCCTTCTTAACAGCCTGCTGCATCTGCATGCTTACCTTCAGCGACAGGTGCACAAGGACACCCAGATCTCGTTGCACTTCCCCATTTCCCAATCTATTGCCGTTCAGATAGTCATCTGTCTTCCTGTTTTTGCAACCAATGTGGATAACCTCGTATTTATCCACATTATACTGCATTTGCTATGCATCTACCAATCACCTAACCTGCCCAAACCATACTGGAGTTTCTCTACATTCTCCTCACAGCACACACGCCCACTCAGCTTTGTGTCATCTGCAAAATTGGAGATATTACATCTAGTATTCGCTCGCCTAGATCATTTATATATATTGTGATTAGTTGGAGTCCTAGCAGCGATCACTACGATGCCCCACTCGTCACTGCCAGCCACTCGGAAGAAGATCAGTTTTTCCAACACTTTGCTTCCTATCTGCCAAACCGTTCTCGAACCAACACAGTATCTTATCCCCAATCCTGTGTGCATGAACTTTGCACGCTAATCTCTTATGCAGGAGCTTACTGAAAGCCTTCTGAAAGTCCAAATACACCACACCACTGGCTCACCCTTATCTATTCTACCAGTTACATCCTCAAAAACTTGCTGTAGATTATTCAAGCATGCTTTAACTTTTGCAAATCCATGTTGACTTTGTCCGATCCTGTCAGTATTTTCCAAGTGCTCTGCTATTACATCTTTTATAATGGACTCTAGCATTTTCCCCACTACCGATGTCAGGCTTACCGGTCTAGAATTCCCCATTTTCTCTCTTCCACCGTTTTTAAAGAGTGGGGATAGATTAGCTATCCTCCCGTCCATGGGAACTGTTTCAGAGTCTGTATAATTTTGGAAGATGACCAGCAATGCATCTACTATTTCTAGGGCCACTTCCTTAATTACCCTTGGATGCAGATTATCAGGCCCTGGGGACTTATTGGCCTTCAATCCCGTCAATTTCCCTAAATCCATTTCCCTACAAATACTTGTTTCATTCAATTCCTCCCTCTCATTAGACCCTATGTTCCCCGACATCTCTGGTAGGTTATTTGTCTCCTCCTTTGTGAAGACAGAACCAAAGTATGTAATTAATTGTTCTGCCATAACTTTGTTCCCCATTATAAATTCCCCTGATTCTGACTGCAAGGGACCTACTCTTGACTTCTCCAATCTTTTTATCTTCACATATCTATAGAAGCTTTTACAGTCAGTTTTTATGTTCGCTGAGAGCTTACTCTGATACTGTATTTTCCCCCTCTTAAGTAATCCCTTTGTCCACCTTTGCTGAATCGTAAGCTGCACCCAATCCTCAGGCTGGTTGCTCTTTCTGACCAATTGATTAGTCCTCTCCTTGGATCTTATGCTATCCCTAATTTCCCTTGTTAGCCACGGTTGTGTCACCATTTTAATATTTTTATTTCAAACAGGGATGAGCAAAATCTGTAGTTTATCCATGCGATCATTAAATGTTTGCCATTGCCTATCCACCGTTAACCCTTTAAGTAACGTTCCCCAAACAATCCTAGCCAACTCGCACCTCATACCATCGTAGTTTCCTTTATTTACATGCAGGACCCTAGTCTCTGAGACAAATACTTCACTCTCCACCTTAATGAAGAATTCAATCATATTATGATCGCTCCACACCGAGGGGCCTCGGACAACAATTAATCCTTTCTCGTTACATAACACCCAGTCTAAGATTGCCTGATCTTTAGTTGGTTCCTTGACATATTGGTCCAGGAAACGATCTCGTACACACTCTAGGAATTCCACCTCCACTTTATTGTTACTAAATTGTTTAGCCCAATCTATATTTAGATTAAAGTCACCCATGATAACTGCTGTGTGCTTATTGCATGTGTCTCTAATTTCCCATTTAATGCCATCCCCAACCTCAGCATTACTGTTTGGTGGTCTGTATACAGCTCCTACTAACGTTTTCTGCCCCTTGGAATTTCTCTGCTCTACCCATACAGATTCCACATCATCAGAGCTAATATCCCTCCTTTCTATTGTGTTAATCTCTTCTTTAACCAGCAATGCTACCCCACCATCTTTTCCTTTTTGCCTGTCCTTCCTGAATATTGCATAACCCTGGATGTTGAATTCCCAGCCTTGGTAACCCTGGAGCCATGTCTCCGTTATCCCAATTATATCATATCCGTTTACATCTACTTGCACAGCTAATTCGTCCGCCATATTACAAATTCTCCTCTCATTAAGACACAAAGCCTTCAGGCTTGATTTTTTTAACACTCTCAGACCTTTTAGAATTATTGATTACTGTGGCCATGTTTGATTTACACCCTTGATTGCTCTGACTTCCACTTTTGCTTTTCTCTTTCCTGTCTTTTGCTTCAATCCTTGCTTCCCTTTCCTCTGTCTCCCTGCACAGTTTCCCAAACCCCTGCCATTTTAGTTTAATCCCTCCCCAAGACCCTCAGCAAGCATTCCCCCTAGGACATCGGTCCCGGTCCTGCCCAGGTGCAAACCATCCAGTATGTACTGGTCCCACCTCCCCCAGAACCGGTACCAATGTCCCAGGAGTTGGAATCCCTCCCCCTTGCTGCATTCCTCTAGCCAAGTATTCATCTGAAATATCCTTCTCTTTCTACTCTGACTAGCACTTGGCACTGGTAGCAATTCTGATATTACTATCTTTGAGGCCCTATTTTTTAATTTACCTCCTAACTCCCTATATTCAGCTTTTAGGACCTCATCCCGTTTTTACCTATACCGTTGGTACCTATATGCACAACAACAACTGGCTGTTCACCCTTCTCCTCCAGAATGCCCTGGAGCCGCTCCAAGATATCATTGACCCTTGCACCAGGGAGGCAACATACCATCCTGGAGTCACGTTTGTGGCCGCAGAAACAGCTATCTATTACCCTTACAATAGAATCCCAAATCATTATAGCTCTCGCTCTCTTTTTCCTCCCGTCCCGTGCAGCAGAACCACCCATGGTGCCAGTAATTTGGTTGCTGCTGCCTTCCCCGATAAGCCATCCTCCCCAACAATATCCAAAGTGGTATATCTGTTTGAGAGGGGGATGGCCACAGGGGACCCCTGCACTACATGCCTGTGCCTACTATTCAACTGGCGGTCATTAATTCACTTCCTGCCTGTGCAGCCTTTACCTGCGATGTGACCATCTGATCAAACATGATATGCATGATGTCCTCAGCATCGCGTATGTATCCATTCGCATCTCCAGTGCCGCAATGTGGTCTGCCAGTAGGTGCAGCTGGATACTCTTCCTGCACACATGGTCGTCAGGGACACAGGAAGTGCCCCTGAATTGCCACATAGTGCAAGAGGAGCATGTCACGGGGCTGAGCTTTGCTGCCATTACTTACCCTTTAATTATTTTAAATTAAATCAATACCAACAATTATACTAGAATTAAATGATATACTCAATGGCCCTTGTTTCCGAGTACTCCCCGCTACACAACAGAGATGTTAGAAACTATGAACACAGAATTAAGACATTCTAAACATTATAACCTATGACCCTTTACTGTAAACTTTAGAGTATTATAGGTACTCACCCAGTCAGCCGCTTCCTCCTGCCTGCGTCACATTTTGAATCGTGACCTGGCTCTGGAACGCTGCTGCTGGTCTGCGAGATTGGTAAACCTCTGAAAAAGAGCCCGCGAAAGTGAGTTTAAATACTCAGAGTCTCCACTCTCACCGCTCCCGACAATGGCCTGTGAAAAACGCCCGCGAAAATGAGTTTAGATACTCACTGTCTCTCCGCTCTGACCACTCCCGACAATGGCCTGTGAAAAAAAGCCTGCGAAAGTGTGTTTAAATACTCACCGAACCACTTCTCTCACCGCTCCCGCCACTGGCCCATTTTAAAGAGGGAGGCCTAGAAATTCAGTGGGCCATGCGCCCACTTAGCGCCTAAAGAGGTCTTTTGCGCCGGCGGGGTGGTAGCGCGGAAATTGAGTGCAGCGGTATTGGCGGCGGTAGCCGTTAGCGCTGCGCCGGGACCGATGACGTCATCGGTGTGCGCGGTGGCCCGTAACGCCCCGAAACCGCGCCGATCCCCATATTTATTTGCGCCCGCCTCCTCCGAAGCGGGCGCAAACAGCGAACAGAAAACGGGGCCGTCCTGCTGCCATAGTGGGGCGCTTTAAAGCTGAAGGTGCGGCCGGCCGCTTTTTCGGCGGCCGCCTTCCCGCACCTCCTTCCCCGGCCTCCACCCCCCCCCCGCGGCATTGCCGGCTGGTTTCCGTGGAGCCCGGCACCTCTCCGTTGTGCCGGGCTCTTTTGCCGGCACTCGCGATCGGGGCTCCGGCCGTTGCAGGCACCTCCCCCTTAAGAGAAGGAGGAGGCCTGCAGTACCGCAGCCTGCCGCACCGCATCGGGTGGCACTGCGGCAACTAGCGTGCCGATATTCAGTTGCAGCGCCCCAAACGGAGGCGGGCACACCCTGGTATAGCGCCCGCTTCCGAATTGGGGCGCAGAAGACGAATATACGGCGTGCGCTAATGCCTCCCCGCCCAGCGCTAACTTTTGGGCGCGAGCGAGCTGCCCGCGCCCAAGTGAATTTCTAGGCCGGAGTCTCTCCATCAGGGACCACTTTTAAACAGGGAGGCTCTCCATCAGGGACCACTTTTAAAGAGGGAATCTATCCATCAGGGACACTGTTTAAAGTGGGTGTATCTCCATCAGGGACCCTTTTTAAAAGAGGGAGTCTCTCCATCAGGGACCCCTTTTAAAGAGGGAGCCTCTCCATCAGGGACCCCCTTTAAAGAGGGAATCTCTCCATCAGGGATCCCTTTTAAAGAGGGAATCTCTCCATCAGTGATACCTTTTAAAAAGGGAGTCTCTTCATCAGGAACCCTGTTTAAAGAGGGAATCGCTCCATCAGTTTCCCCTTTGAATGAGGCAGTATCTCCATTCTGGACCCCTTTTAAAGAGGGAGTCACTCCATCAGGGACACTTTTAAATAGGAGTCACTCCGTCAGGGAACCATTTCAAAGAGGCAGTCTCTCCATAAGGGACACTTTTTAAAGAGGGAGTCTGTCCATCAGGAATCCCTTTTATTGAGGCGGTGTCTCCATCAGGGATACGTTATAAAGAGGGAGTCTTCATCAGGGTCCCCTTTTAATGAGGCAGTCTCTCAATCAGGGACCCTTATTCAAGAGGGAATCTCTCCATCAGGGACCCTGCTTAAAGAGGAAGTCTAACCATCAGGGACACCTTTTAAAGAGGGAGTGTCTCCTCAGGGAGTCTCTCCATCAAGCTCCCCTATTAAAGAGGGAGTCTTTCCACCAGGAACCCCATTTAAAGAGAGAGTCTCTCCGTCAGGGGTCCCTTTTAATGAAGGAACCTCTCTGTTTGGAACCCCTTTAAAAGAGGTGTCTCTCCGTAAGGTACCCCTTTTAAGCAGTGATTTTCTCCCTCAGGGACCCCTTTTAAAGAGGTAGCCTCTCCGTAGTGGAATTCTTTAAAAGATGGAGCCTCTCTGTCAGGGACCCTGTTTAAACATGAAGTCTCTCTGTAAGGGACTCCTTTAAAGCTGGATTCACTCCATCAGGGATCCCTCTTATGGAGGGAGACTCTCCGTCAGAGACCCCTATTAAAGAGGGATCTCTCTGTCGGGGACTACATTTAAATAGGAAGTATATCCTCAGAGAACGCATTTAAAGGTGGCGCCTCTCCATCAGAGACACCTTTAAAAGAGGAAGACTCTCCATCAGGGACCCTTTATTTGAATATATGAACAAAAGAAATCGGAGCTGGAGTAGGCTATTCGGACCTTCAAGCCTGCTCCGCCATTCAAGGAGATCATGGCTGATCTTCTGTCTCAACTCCATTCACCGGCCCTATCTCCATATCCCATGATGCCCTGAAAAGTCAGAAATCTATCGACATCTGTTTTGAATGGACCCAATGACTGAGCCTCCACAGCCCTCTGGGGTAGAGAATTCTAAAGATTCACCACCTTCTGTGTGAATAAATTTCTGCTCATATCTGTTTTGAATGGCCTATCGTTTATCCTGAGGCTGTTGCCCCTGGTTCTAGACACCCCAGCCAAGGGAAACAATCCCCCAGCATCCACCCTATCAAGCCCTGTAATAATTTTATATGCTTCAATGAGATCCCCTCTCATTCTTCTGAACTCAAGAGAATACAGGCCTAGTTTACTCAATCTCTTCTCATACAACAGTCCCGCCATCCATGGAATCAATCAGCAAATTTGGAAATGTTACATGTATTCCCCTCATCCAGATCATTGATATAGATTGTGGAAAGCTGGGGCCCAAGCACCGATCCTAGCGATATCCCACTAGTCTCTGTCTGCCATCCTGTAAAAGACCCGTTTCTCCCTACAATTTGTTTTCTCTTAGTTTACCAATTCTCAATCCATGCTAGTGTAATAGCCCCAATTCCATGTGCCCTAATTTTGTTCATCAACCTCTTGTGCGGGACCTTATCGAAGGCCTTCTCAAAATCCAGATACACCACATCTACCAGTTCCCCTTTGTCTACTCCACTAGGTACATTCTGAAATAACTCCAATAAGATTGTCAAACAGGATTTCCCTTACAATAATCCATGTTGACTCTGCCTAATCTTACTATTAGTTTCTAAGTGCCCAGTTATTACATCCTTTATAATTGAATACAGCATTTTCCCAACTACTGATGTGAGGCTAAAAGGTCTGTATTTCCCTGTTTTCTCGGTTCCTGCTTTCTTAAATAGCGGGGTTACATTTGCTATCCAACAATCTGCACGATCCGTTCCAGAATCTATAGAATTTTGGAAGATGACAACCAATGCGTCCACTATACCAATGGCCACCTCTTTCAAAATCGTAGCATGTAGGTCATCCGGTCCTTGGGATTTGTCGCATTTTAGTCCCACTAATCTTGCTAGTGCTGTTTCTTTAACTTATAAAAAATTCAATATTTTCCTCATTCTCGCCAAACCCTTGGTTTTCTCGTATTTCTGGGAGGTTTCTTGTGTCTTCCTCCGTGAAGACAGAAACAAAGTATTTACTTAATGTCTCTTGCCATTTCCTCATTCCTCATTATAAATTCTCCCGTCTCTGACTGTGAAGGACCTACTTTTAACTTCACCAGTGTTTTCCTTTTCACATACCTATCGAAGCTTTTGCAATCTGTTTTTATATGGTTCGCTAGTTTGTGCTCATATTCCATTTTCCATTTCTCTATCAATTTCCTGGTCGCCCTTTGCTGATTTCTAAAAATATCCCAATCCTCAGGCTGACCGTTATTTCTGGCAACTTTACAAGCTTCCTCCTTTGAATTAATACTAGCTTTAATTTCTTTTGTTAGCCATGGTTTGATCTATTTTCCTTTTGGGTATTTATGCCCTAGAGGAATATATGTTCGGTGCAAACTATGCATTATTTCCTTGAATGTTAGCCAGTATGTCCACATTCATACCTTTTAGTGTAGTCTCCCAGTCTACCATGGCCAAGTTGTCCCTCATACACTTGTAGATTCCACAGTTTAGGTTTAAGAACATAGTTTCAGGTTGGAATACATCACTCTCAATCATAAAGTAAAAATCAATCATATTATGATCACTTGTCCCTAAAGGCCCCTTCACCACAAGATTATTGATTAGCCCGTTCTAACTACACATTAGCAAATCCAGAATAGCCTGTTCTCTGGTTGGTTCCTCCACATATTGATCCAGGGAACCATCTCGCATACATTCCAAGAATTTGTCCTCCACACCATTAGTGGCAAGTTGATTTGGCGAGTCATTATGTAGGTTAAAGTCCTCCATGATTACAGTATTGTCCTTGTTACATGCACTTCTAATTTCTAGATTTTTACTGTGCTCCACATTACCACTCCTCTTTGGTGGCCTATATACTACTCCCATCAATATTTTCCGCCCTTTGCTGATCCCTTAGCTCCACACAAACTGATTTTTAAAGAGGGAGTCTCTCTGTAAGTGACCCCTTTTAATGCTGGCGTCTCTCCGCGTCGCTCCAATTTTACAGAGGGAATCTCTCCGTCAGGGAGCCCTGTTAAAGAGGGAGTCTCACCATCAGTGGCCCCTGTTAAAGAGGAAGTCTCTGAGCCAGGGACCCGTTTTAAAAATGATTCTCTCCATCAGCGACACCTATTAAAGAGGGAGTCTCCCTGTCGGGGACCCCTTTTAAAGATGGTGCCTCTCCTCAGTGACCCCTTTTAAATTGAAGTCTCTCCATCAGGGACAACTATAAAAGAGGGAGTCTCCCTGTCGGTGACCCCTTTTAAAGAAGGAGACTCTCTGTCAGGGACCCCTATTAAAGAGGGATCTCTCCGTCAGGGACCCCTGTTTAAAGAATGATTCTCTTCATCAGGGACACCTTTTTTAGAGGGAGTCTCTGCATCAGGAATCCTTTTTTAAAGAGACAGGCCTGGAAATTCAGTTGTTTGCGCCAGCCTCTAGCGCCTTAGGAGGAGGAGATGTGGGGTGCTAAGCGGCTAGCGCCCGGGCGCAGCGCGATCTGCGCCTCTCGCCAACTTCAGTTAAGATTTAGCGGCGGCGCCAAGCCTTTGCGCGCGCTCAGCTGCGCGCGCAGATCCTGACGTCATTTCATGGTGCAACGCCCTTTGTGCGCCCCAAACCAGAAATTCAGTGGCGCCGGCCTATTGTGCGCCTGGCGCCCCTAGCGACTGGTAGAGGGGAACAGTTCCCAGTCGCTGCGGGGCGCAGGGGGCGCTAATTAAAGGGCACTCCTCCTGCAGTAGAAATGGCAGCCATTTTGCAACACTCCTTCTTTGTGAGAGACGGATCTTTGGAGAGAGACAAAGGTAGAGGGCTTTCTGGTTTGGCTCAACACTCGCACAGGTACTTGTGGCTTCAGGCCACAGCTTTGCACTTGTCTTTAACTTCAGAGCCATAGCATTGATTGGAAACATATAATGGGGGCTGCAATGGGTGGAAACGTTGGGCTTCTCCATTGCATTCAAAGGGCTCAGAGACGCCGTGAGAGAGTGCCAGTCATGGCCAGATGGAGAAGGGGCAACAGGCGTCGGCAAAGGAGGCCTTACCCACCCAGGGTATACTGCCAGCAGTTCTCATATCTGAACATGTCTGACGAGCAGTGTGTTCGGAGGCTGCGATTCAGAAGGGCGGTGGTCACTGAGATCTGCCACCTGCTTCGCGGAGATCTGCAGCCACAGCTGAGGAACAGGACGTCTCTGTCGGTGGCAGTGAAGGTGACAGTGTCTCTCAACTTCTATGCCACCAGCTCCTTCCAATCCACTACTGGGGACATTTCCAACATCTCCCAGTTTGCGGTACATTGCTGCATCCACCAGGTGACCAATGCCCTTTTCAGAAGGAGATGTCAGTTCATCTCCTTCTCCATGACCGTTGACAAGCAGCAACAGCGTGCAATGGGCTTTGCAGCATTAGCGGGCTTCCCCATGGTGCAGGGCGCCATTGACTGCACACATGTGGCTTTGCGGGCACCTCTAGAGAATGCCGAGGATTACCGCAACCGGAAGGGCTACCATTCGCTCAACGTGCAGTTGGTGTGTGACCACAGGCAGCTCACCCTAGCTGTCAATGCCCGCTTTCCAGGCAGCAGCCACGATGCCTTCATCCTGCGCCAGACTTCTGTGGCAGACATGTTCCAGGCCCAGCCTCACCCACGCGGATGGCTTCTCGGGGACAAAGGCTATCCTTTGTGCACCTGGCTGATGACCCCGCTCCGTGCGCCCCGCACCCCTGCTGAAGAGGGATACAATGACAGCCATCAAGCAACCAGGAACATCATTGAGCAAACAATTGGCGTCCTGAAGCAACGGTTCTGCTGTCTGGATCGTTCCGGAGGAGCTCTACAGTACTCGCCTGAGCGAGTCTCCCATTTCGTTGTCATGTGCTGCATGCTGCACAACCTGGCTATCTGCAGGACTCAGCCACTGCCACCAGACATTGGAGGACCACCAGAGGAGGAGGAGGACCAGCACAGGAGGGAGGCAGAAAGTGCAAGGGCCGCCCGTCGGCGGCTTATTGAACGTCGGTTCTAGGCCCCCTCTCAGGGAATGGCTTGGCACAAGATGAATGTCGCCGCTCCACAAGCCCTCAGCCGAGCAGGGCAACCAGGACTTCCAAAAGAAAGCATGGACAGTGCGATTTCAGAAAATTTATTACTTTGATACCTCTGTGCCCTTCCCACATAACAAACTAATGGAGAGAAGCCCCCCAAAAAAACAAATAGACCAGTCTCGGCCTTTCCAAAAAAACAAATAGACCAGTCTCGGCCTTTCCAAAAAAACAAATAGACCAGTCTCGGCCTTTACAAGTAAAACAAAGACACCAGTATCAGCCTTTACAAGTGAAACAAAACATTTGGCCTCACCTTCTACTTTTTCCCCCGCAAGGGTGATGCGTTTCGCATCCATGACTGGCCCCTGCCCGCCCTGCAGCTCCTCCTCAATGGGACCCCAGTGGCTGCAGCAAGGCTGGGTGAAGGCTGCTGAGGGTCAGATGGTGAGACGGCAGATGCCCTTGGGGGTCGGCCTGGACCAGCTCTGGGACTGGAGGGGCCGGCTGCTGACTGCTCCAACTCTGCTTGGGCGGCAGCAGTCTGTCCAGCGGCTGGTGGCAGCTGCAATGGAGGGGTGACAGTTTCGGCTGCAGGAATGCTACCAACCTGACAGATCACAGGTACTCCCTGGTCGCCTGATACATTGGCACTCGCACAGGCCAGCATTGCAGCATGCGCAGCAATCTGCTGAAGCACAGACTGCTGGGCTGCTGCGGCGCGGCGAGTGCCCTGGCGATGCCTGGCCAATCCAGCGAGGGTGGCAGCAGTTAGTGCCCGTGTGGCCCTGGTCTGTGTCCACATGACACCAGCCAGTGAATGCACGGCACGACTGAGCACTTGGCTAGAAGCCGCCTGTGCTGCCTGTGTAATGAAGACATACCCCTACAACACAAGGTGGATAGCTTCTTGTTTGCCTACCGGAATGCGACACATGCGGTTACCAACCAAACTCCAGCCATGGTGGTCTTCAATCGAAGACTACGATGCCGCTTGGATTTGGTTAAGCCAAACATCAGAAGAGATGTGGAGAACAGGCAGTTTCAGAATATGAATGAAAGGCCGACCAGGAGTTTTAAGATAGGTCAACCAGTTTTGGCCCGGGACTACCGCACAGAGAAATGGCAGCCAGGCACGATCTGTACACGGCAAGGACCTCTAATGTATACCGTGGACGTTGGAGTGAGCATTGTAAGATGCCATGCTGACCAGATTCTAGAGTCACTGGAAAACGTCAATTCCACACCACGATCCGATACACCTGGTGATGAAACCGAAGTACCAATTGCATCTACCTCAGAATCGGGAATATTGGAAGCAGACGAACCCAACAACGACGTTGATTCCGAATCAACTCTGCCAGAAGAACCTGACACCCCAAAGAGGCGTTATCCAGACAGAATCAGGAAGCCACCTCAAAGACTGAACTTATAATTGCTTAACTTCAGATAATGTATATGACAACTGCAATTGTAAATATGTTATTTAATTATTAATCGAATGTTATGTACTGTTTAGCTAAAAGGGGAGGAATTGTAGTGTATGTACTTTGCAGAAGGAACTATATTCTGCAGCCCCTGTATACTGCAGTACCAGTAGTGACCACCCCTGTATATAAGCCTGTGTAGTAACTTTGCATAGTTGGTTCCAGTTTGTCTCCACTCAGTAAAGACCTGTTATAACCAACTCCTGCAGTCCGTGTCTCAATTACACACGGACATAATATACACTCTACCCTATCATGGGCTCTACCCACCCATTTAATCTCCTCCCAGAGTCCATATACACTCTCCCCTATCATGGGATCTACCCACCCACTTAATCTCCTCCCACAGTCCATGTACACTTTACCCTATCATGGATTCTACCCACCCATTTAATCTCCTCCCACAACCCATGTACACTCTCCCCTATCATGCACTCGACCCACCCATTTAATCTCCTCCCACAGCCCATGTACACTCTCCCCTATCATGGATTCTACCCACCCATTTAATCTCCTCCCACAGCCCATGTACACTCTCCCCTATCATGGATTCTACCCACCCATTTAATCTCCTCCCACAACCCATGTACACTCTCCCCTATCATGCACTCTACCCACACATTTAATCTCCTCCCACAGCCCATGCACACTCTCCCCTATCATGCACTCGACCCACCCATTTAATCTCCTCCCACAGCCCATGTACACTCTCCCCTATCATGGATTCTACCCACCCATTTAATCTCCTCCCACAGCCCATGTACACTCTCCCCTATCACGGATTCTACCCACCCATTTAATCTCCTCCCACAGCCCATGTACACTCTACCCTATCATGCACTCGACCCACCCATTTAATCTCCTCCCACAACCCAGGTACACTCTCCCCTATCATGGACTCTACCCACCCATTTAATCTCCTCCCAGAGTCCATGTACACTCTCCCCTATCATGGATTTAACCACCCATTTAATCTCCTCCCACAGCCCATGTACACTCTCCCCTATCACAGACTCTACCCACCCATTTAATCTCCTCCCACAGCCCATGTAAACTCTCCCCGATCATGGACTCTATCCACCCATTTATTCTCCTCCCACAGCCCATGTACACTCTCCCCTATCATGGACTCTACCCACCCATTTAATCTCCTCCCACAGCCCATGTACACTCTACCCTATCATGGACTCTACCCACCCATTTAATCTCCTCCCACAGTCCATGTACACTCTCCCCTATCACGGACACTACCCACACATTTAATCTCCTCCCACAGCCCACACTCTCCCCTATCACGGACTCTGCCCACCCATTTAATCTCCTCTCACAGTCCATGTACACTCTCCCCTATCATGGACTACATCCACCCATTTAATCTCCTCCCACAGCCCATGTACACTCTCCCCTATCATGGACACTACCCACACATTTAATCTCCTCCCACAGCCCATGTACACTCTCCCCTATCATGGACTCTACCCACCCATTTAATCTCCTCCCACACCCCATGGACACTCTCCCCTATCATGGACTCTACCCACCCATTTAATCTCCTCCCACAGTCCATGTACACTCTACCCTATCATGGGATCTACCCACCCACTTAATCTCCGCCCACAGTCCATGTACACTTTACCCTATCATGCACTCTACACACCCATTTAATCTCCTCCCACAACCCAGGTACACTCTCCCCTATCATGGACTCTACCCACCCATTTAATCTCCTCCCAGAGTCCATGTACACTCTCCCCTATCATGGACTTAACCATCCATTTAATCTCGTCCCACACCCCATGTGCACTCTCCCCTATCATGGACTCTACCCACCCATTTAATCTCCTCCCACAGCCCATGTACACTCTCCCCTATCACAGACTCTACCCACCCATTAATCTCCTCCCACAGCCCATGTAAACTCTCCCCGATCATGGACTCTATCCACCCATTTATTCTCCTCCCACAGCCCATGTACACTCTCCCCTATCATGGACTCTACCCACCCATTTAATCTCCTCCCACAGCCCATGTACACTCTACCCTATCATGGACTCTACCCACCCATTTAATCTCCTCCCACAGTCCATGTACACTCTCCCCTATCACGGACACTACCCACACATTTAATCTCCTCCCACAGCCCACACTCTCCCCTATCACGGACTCTACCCACCCATTTAATCTCCTCTCACAGTCCATGTACACTCTCCCCTATCATGGACTCCATCCACCCATTTAATCTCCTCCAACAGCCCACGTACACTGTCCCCTATCATGGACACTACCCACACATTTAATCTCCTCCCACAGCGCATGTACACTCTCCCCTATCATGGACTCTACCCACCCATTTAATCTCCTCCCACATCCCATGGACACTCTCCCCTATCATGGACTTAACCACCCATTTAATCTCCTCCCACAGCCCATGTACACACTCCCCTATCATGGACTCTACCCACCCATTTAATCTCCTCCCACAGCCCATGTACACTCAATTCAATTCAATTCAATTCAAATCGCTTTATTGGCATGACAAGGTACATCTTATGTTGCCAAAGCATCGAAAAACATTTATGGTTGAACACATAAACGCAGATCTATCCATACAGTGTATAAATAGATATATCCCTGAGTGTATAAATACACATTCATATAATTTGTATATATTCTTTTTTTCAGATTTAATGGTTGTCCCTCTGTTTATAGCAAGCTGTAACATAGTGTACCGCTAAGGTTACACAATTTCTCTGTTGCCCTAGTAGGTATGGGAGTTTTTGGTCGTCATTCAAATTTCTGAATTCAGGGCATATTTTTGTGAATTTTGTGTAGAAATTCTCCCTGATATCCTGATATTTTCCACAAGCTTTGAGGAAGTGCATCTCTGTCTCCACCACTCCCTGACTGCAGTGATAGCATATCCTGTCCTCTCTTGGCAGCCGGGTCTGCCTGTGTCTGCCTTTTTCGATGGCCAGGCTATGTTCGCTAAGTCTGTACATTGTCAAGGTTTTTCTCAGTTTGCTATCCTTTACCATGGCCAGGTATTCAGCCATGTTGTATTGTCTGTTTAGGGCCAAGTAGCAATTGAGTTTGTTTTGGGTTTTTGTTGTTTCTGCCCAATATGACAGATATTTTTCCTTTTGCTTAGTGACAATTGTGTTGGGTCGAGTTCTCTGTGCTACGATGTCACTGTCCTGGGGCTGGTTATTGTTAGTAGTGTTAGTAGTTACTTCATTGAGTCCCAGTACTAGTTGAATGAGGGTATTCTTCTTTATGGTCCTCTATTGGCATTTAAGGGCTTCGGAATGATAGCAGTGGGGGTTACTCATTTTTAGCTGTTTCCAAAATTTGGTGGCTCTTTTTTGGATAGTAATTATTAACGGATATTGGCCTAGTTCTGCCCTGCATGCATTGTTTACGGTTTTTCTTTGGGTTCGGAGGATACTTTTACAGAATTCTGCATGTAGGATCTCAATGGGGTGTTTGTCCCACTTTGCAAATTCTTGTTGTGTTAGTGGTCCCCACAACTCACTGCCATAGAGTGCAATTGGTTCAATTACTGATTTAAAAATTTTGAGCCAAATGCTGATTGGAATTTCTATTTGGATTGATTTTTTAATGGCATAGAAAGCCCTTCTTGCTTTCTCTTTCAGTTCATTCACAGCCAGGTGAAAATTTCCCGTAGAACTGATTTTTAAGCCCACCTATGTGCAGTCATAGACTCTACCCACCCATTTAATCTCCTCCCACAGCCCATGTACACTCTCCCCTATCATAGACACAACCCACCCATTTAATCTCCTCACACAGCCCATGTACACTCTACCCTATCATGGACTCTACCCACCCACTTAATCTCCTCCCACAGTCCATGTACACTCTCCCCTATCATGGACTCTACCCACCCATTTAATCTCCTCCCACAGCCCATGTACACTCTCCCCTCTCATAGACTCTACCCACCCATTTAATCTCCTCCCACAGCCCATGTACACTCTCCCCTCTCATAGACTCTACCCACCCATTTAATCGCCTCCCACAGCCCATGTACACTCTACCCTATCATGGACTCTACCCACCCATTTAATCTCCTCACACAGTCCATGTACACTCTCCCCTATCACGGACACTACCCACACATTTAATCTCCTCCCACAGCCCACACTCTCCCCTATCACGGACTCTACCCATCCATTTAATCTCCTCACACAGCCCATGTACACTCTCCCCTATCATGGACTCTACCCACCCATTGAATCTCCTACCACAACCCATGTACACTCTCCACTACCATGGACTCTACCCACTCATTTAATCTCCTCCCACAGTCAATGTACACTCTCCCCTATCATGGACTCCATCCACCCATTTAATCTCCTCCCACAGCCCATGTACACTCTCACCTATCATGGACTCTACCCACCCATTTAATCTCCTCCCACAGCCCATGTACACTCTCCCCCATCATGGACTCTACCCACCCATTTAATCTCCTCCCACAGTCCATGTACACTCTCCCCTATCACGGACTCTACCCACACATTTAATCTCCTCCCACAGCCCACACTCTCCCCTATCACGGACTCTACCCACCCATTTAATCTCCTCCCACAGTCCATGTACACTCTCCCCTATCATGGACTCCATCCACCCATTTAATCTCCTCCCACAGCCCATGTATAATCTCCCCTATCATGGACTCTACCCACCCATTGAATCTCCTCCCACAGCCCATGTACACTCTCCCCTATCATGGACTCTACCCACTCATTTAATCTCCTCCCACAGCCCATGTACACTCTCCCCTATCATGGACTCTACCCACCCATTTAATCTCCTCCCACAGCCCATGTACACTCTCCCCTATCATGGACTCTACCCACCCATTTAATCTCCTCCCACAGCCCATGTACACTCTCCCCTATCATGGGCTCTATCCACCCATTTAATCTCCTCCCACAGCCCATGTACAGGTACACTCTCTATCCTATCATGGACTCTACCCACACATTTAATCTCCTCCTACAGCCCATGTACACTCTCCCCTATCATGGACTCTACCCACCCATTTATTCTCCTCCACAGCCCATGTACACTCTCCCCTATCATGGACTCTACCCACCCATTTACTCTCCTCCCACAGCCCATTAGCACTCTCCCCTATCATGGACTTAACCACCCATTTAATCTCCTCCCACAGCCCATGTACACTCTCCCCTATCATGGACTCTACCCACCCATTTAATCTCCTCCCACAGCCCATGTGCACTCAATTCAATTCAATTCAATTTCAATTCAAATCGCTTTATTGGCATGACAAGGTACATCTTATGTTGCCAAAGCATCAAAAAACATTTATGGTTGAACACATAAACGCAGATCTATTCATACAGTGTATAAACAGATATATCCCTGAGTGTATAAATATACATTCATATAATTTGTATATACTCTTTTCTTAGATTTAATGTTGTCCCTCTGTTTATGGCAAGCTGTAACATAGTGTGTCGCTAGGGTTACACAATTTCTCTGTTCCCCTAGTAGGTATGGGAGTTTTTGGTCGTCATTCAAATTTCTGAATTCAGGGCATATTTTTGTGAACTTTGGGTAGAAATTCTCCCTTATGCCCTGATATTTTCCACAAGCTGTGAGGAAGTGTGTCTCTGTCTCCACCACTCCCTGACTGCAGTGAGAGCATATCCTGTCCTCTCTTGGCAGCTGGGTCTGCCTGTGTCTGTCTTTTTCGATGGCCAGGCTATGTTCACTAAGTCTGTACATTGTCAAGGTTTTTCTCAGTTTGCTATCCTTTACCGTGGTCAGGTATTCAGCCATGGTGTATTGTCTGTTTAGGGCCAAGTAGCAATTGAGTTTGTTTTGGGTTTTTGTTGATTCTGCCCAATATGACAGATATTTTTCCTTTTGCTTAGTGACAATTGTGTTGGGTCGAATTCTCTTTGCTACGATGTCACTGTCCTGGGACTGGTTATTGTTAGCAGAGTTAGTGGCTACTTCACTGAGTCCCAGGACTAGTTGCTTGAGGGTATTCTTCTTTATGATCCTCTCTTGGCATTTCAGGACTTTGTAATGATACCAGTGGGGTTTGCTCACTTTTAGGTGTTTCCAAAATTTGGTGGCTCTTTTTTGGATAGAAATTATTAATGGATATTGGCCTAGTTCTGCCCTGCATGCATTGTTTATGGTTTTCCTTTGAGTTCGGAGGATACTTTTACAGAATTCTGCATGTAAGTTCTCAATTGGGTGTTTGTCCCATTTTGCAAATTCTTGTTGTGTTAGCGGTCCCCTCTCATAGACTCTACCCACCCATTTAATCTCCTCCCACAGTCCATGTACACTCTCTCCTACCACGGACACTACCCACACATTTAATCTCCTCCCACAGCCCACACTCTCCCCTATCACGGACTCTACCCACCCATTTACTCTCCTCCCACAGCACATGTACACTCTCCCCTATCACAGACACTACCCACCCATTTAATCTCCTCCCACAGCCCATGTACACTCTCCCCTATCACAGACACTACCCACCCATTTAATCTCCTCCCACAGCACATGTACACTCTCCCCTATCACAGACACTACCCACCCATTTAATCTCCTCCCACAGCCCATGCACACTCTCCCCTATCATGGACTCTACCCACCCATTTCATCTCCTCCCACAGCCCATGTACACTCTCCCCTATCACGGACTCTACCCACCCATTTAATCTCCTCCCACAGCACATGCACACTCTCCCCTATCACGGACACTACCCACCCATTTAATCTCCTCCCACAGCCCATGTACACTCTCCCCTATCACAGACTCTACCCACCCATTTAATCTCCTCCCACAACCCATGCACACTCTCCCCTATCACAGACACTACCCACCCATTTAATCTCCTCCCACAGCCCATGTACACTCTCCCCTATCACGGACTCTACCCACCCATTTAATCTCCTCCCACAGCCCATGTACACTCTCCCCTATCACGGACACTACCCACCCATTTAATCTCCTCCCACAGCCCATGCACACTCTCCCCTATCATGGACTCTACCCACCCATTTAATCTCCTCCCACAGCCCATTTACACTCTCCCCTATCACAGACTCTACCCACCCATTTAATCTCCTCCCACAGCCCACACTCTCCCCTATCACAGACACTACCCACCCATTTAATCTCCTCCCACAGCCCATGTACACTCTCCCCTATCACAGACACTACCCACCCATTTAATCTCCTCCCACAGCCCACACTCTCCCCTATCACAGACTCTACCCACCCATTTAATCTCCTCCCACAGCCCATGTACACTCTCCCCTATCACGGACTCTACCCACCCATTTAATCTCCTCCCACAACCCATGCACACTCTCCCCTATCACAGACACTACCCACCCATTTAATCTCCTCCCACAGCCCATGTACACTCTCCCCTATCACAGACTCTACCCACCCATTTAATCTCCTCCCACAGCCCATGTACACTCTCCCCTATCACAGACTCTACCCACCCATTTAATCTCCTCCCACAGCCCATGTACACTCTCCCCTATCACAGACTCTACCCACCCATTTAATCTCCTCCCACAGCCCATGTACACTCTCCCCTATCACAGACACTACCCACCCATTTAATCCCCTCCCACAGCCCATGTACACTCTCCCCTATCACGGACACTACCCACCCATTTAATCTCCTCCCACAACCCATGCACACTCTCCCCTATCACAGACACTACCCACCCATTTAATCTCCTCCCACAGCCCATGTACACTCTCCCCTATCACAGACTCTACCCACCCATTTAATCTCCTCCCACAGCCCATGTACACTCTCCCCTATCACAGACTCTACCCACCCATTTAATCTCCTCCCACAGCCCATGTACACTCTCCCCTATCACAGACTCTACCCACCCATTTAATCTCCTCCCACAGCCCATGTACACTCTCCCCTATCACAGACACTACCCACCCATTTAATCCCCTCCCACAGCCCATGTACACTCTCCCCTATCACGGACTCTACCCACCCATTTAATCTCCTCCCACAGCCCATGTACACTCTCCTCTATCTTTGGCCGTGATTTTGCCAGTGGAGGTGGGGTCGCGGTGGGAGTGCTGATTGGCGGGTTCCGGCCCCACTCCTGGCTGCATCCGTTCTGTAAAAAGGATTTTCCGTTAACAGAACTTGTTAAACCCGCCCTTGGGGGTTCCCGGCCAATTAAAAGGAAGCGTGTCTGATGATGTCATTTGATGACTCATCATCAGCCGGTTTCCTTAAAGGGGCCACGGCCACTTTGATTTTGACAGTTGTGCTGTCAGTGTTCTGCAGCATTCAGGTGCTGCAAACACTGACAATCACTGCACAGAGGTGCGCGGCTGCACCTAGGCTCTCTCATGACTCCCTCCATATGCTTATGGAGGGAGTCACAGCACGCAGGGAGGTTCTCTTCCCTCCCAATGGGTGGAAGAGACCGGCCCAGGAGACCAACGCAGCCTGGTTGCAGATTGCATAGGAGTACACAAGCAGGGATGTGTCAGGAGGACCAGGCTGCAGTGGTGCAAACCTTTCAATGATCTCAGTAGATCACGATACGTTAGTACAAAGCCACACTCAACCTCATCCTGCTTTGCCACTCATCACATCCCCATCACTCTGCCTTCCCTACCCTACTCCTGCACATCCTTACTCACACCAACTTACCTTGTACCTCCACCCATGCCTCTCTATCTACATTATCACATCCCCATCTCACTAGCCATCCCTCACACTCACCCTCATCCTAGTCCAATCATACCAACTAACACAGAAGGGTAGGCACTTGGGTGTTTTATGCAATGTTCATGTAAATTTTCGGTTAATTTGTTGTCAAACATTGAAATCTTTATTTTCAACACTTTGCCTTATTGGACAGATCTGTGCTCGCCTTTGGAAGTGTCTTAGTGAGTTGCAGTGAATGGTGAGACATAACGGTATCCCCCGCAATGGTGATGAGTATGAAAGGAACGGCTTGGTCATTGTAGGAATGCTTTATGGTGATGGTGTGGGGTGGTGTTAATCTGGTGCATCATGTGGCAGCCAGGGTGTACAGCGTCAAGTGAAGTAAATCTGGCCATGGTAAGGCCATTGCTGGCCTCCCGGGCAGCAATGTGGTCGGGTGCTGATGCCCTGTGTCCTGTGCAGCATCAGATGATTGCGGAGAAGGTTGGTATTGTTGTTGGTGATGTTGGTGTGCCTGGTGAAGTTGGTGCTGGGGCTGATCGTGGAGGGATTCAGAGGACCAAGGTGAGATTTTTTCAAGGGCACCGATGTTGCTGGAATAGATGGCAGCTGAAGTTGAGATGACAGAAGCGATCTGTCAATGGTAAGAGAGCTTGATCCAAGGAGGTGACAGTGGATAGAGAGTTTACTCCAAACACTTCCAAGCTGCATACAGCTCAAAAGTGTCCTCCAAGCCCTGACGGCTCAAGCTTCTGACACTGGAAAGTGACCAGCTGTGAAATGGTAGCTTTCAGGCCACTTTTGCAGCCCTCACCTATTCACAGCAAAGGGGAGACACAGAGAACCCGACCTACTTACCTGACGTGATCTCCGAACGACGTGAACCCCGTAAAAAAATGTGGTTAAATAGAAATAGGCTGGCAAAATAGTAGTTAACAAGCACTTAACAAGCAGTGAAATATCTTAAATGCCTCCCCCCGCCGCTTGGTGTCTGGTCTGTTCTGAAATCACAGACCTGACACTTTGGAAACTTACATGGAGGCGGGTTCCCAACCCGCTGTCAATCATTTCGATTTTGACAGCAGACCCGCCTCCAAACACACCCTCTGAGCGCCGGCAAAACTCAGCCCATGGACTCGACCCACCCGTTTAATCTCCTGAGGGGAAGAACTGCAATTCTCTCTGTCCAAAATGTTAATGAATCAAAGCTCTAGAATGTTCAATGCAACCTCACATCCTCCATTCTTAATGCTGACGTGAAAATTCCACAATCCCATCATATTCCACACAAGATTTCATTATCCTTCACTTTGCCCCTTGTACTGGTGTCTCTGCCAGGTTTCCACTGCTCCAGCCTGGTTTGAAGAATACTGAGCTGACAGCACAGATAAATTACCTTGTGAGATAAACAAGACGGTGGGCACCTCTTAACATATTAAGGAGGCAAGAGAGGAAAGTTTGAATCATTTAGATTCAAAATATCCTTTCTTGATGGGATGACAAAAACAATACAGCTCAGCTTTCAAACTTCTGTCAGGAAGGATATTGCCAGTCTACGCAGCTCAGTGCAAAGTTGTGTGTTATGACCATGCCAGGCCACAAGATGGTGATGTGGGATTTAATAATGAGCGAGGTTTTCAGTGTAATCAGCTGAGGAACAAAACAACACCCCTTCTTGGCAACCAAGCGGGTGATTAGGCAAAGCCATGTGACTTCAGGCCTTGCGCCATTTTTCTTATTGATTCATCGAGTTATGTGGAACTAGGTTTTCCACAGCAGGTGTCAGTATTGCCAACTCTCGCGAATCCATCGTGAGAGACGCGGTTTCGGAGTGAAACATAGAAGATAGGAGCAGGAGTAGGCCATTCGGCCCCTCGAGCCTGCTCCACCATTCAATGAGATCATGGCTGATCATCCAAATTCAGTACCCGGTCCCTGCCTTCTCCCCATATCTCTTGATCCCTTTAGCCTTAAGAATTATATCTAACTCCTTCTTGAATATATTTAATGAATTGGCCTCCACTGCCTTCTGTGGTAGAGAATTCCACAGGTTCACCACTCTCTGGGTGAAGAAATTCCTCCTCATTTCTGTCGTAAATGGCTTACCCCTTATCCTTAGACTGTGACCCCTGGTTCTGGACTCCCCCTGCTGGCGAGGTGACAGCGTGGCCACCGATCCACCTGCTCCTGCTCCTATTTCTTATGTTCTTGTGTCAGAAAGAAAGCATCACTCGCGATGGAACGCCTAAATCTCGGCACACGCGCATTGCGCATGCGCTAAGAAGAAATACGCCGATTGATGCTATTAGTGAAATCACAAACAAGTTCTTTTGCATTTGAAACTTTGCTGAAATGCCCGCCAGAGGAAATCTTTATCACGGCATTTACGTCATTGCACATCGCGACCAGAGCAATACACCTTCTGTTGGCTACCATATATGCCTTTAATCTCTGATTCCAACCTACTGACCTATCAGTGGTCATTAACAGCAGTCTTCTAGAAGCCCTTTCAAAGCTGACAAATTTCTGCCTTCTAGTAAACCAGAGACGATTATCAAATAAAATTTGACAGCAAGCCACATAAGTAGATATTAGGGCAGGTGACCAAAAGCTTGGTCAAAGAGGTCAGTTTTAAGGCGCGTCTTAAAGGAGGAGAGGTTTAGGGAGGGAATTCCAGAGCTTAGGGCCCGGGCAGCTGAAGACACGGCCGCCAATGGTGGAGCGATTAAAATGGGGAATGCGCAAGTGGCCAGAATTGGAGGAGCGCAGAGATCTCGGAGGGTTTTAGGGCCGGAGGAGGTTGTGTTCTGGAATGAGTGACGGTCTGGCCTTGCATTGTGTCATCAAAAACTACGAACAGGCTCAGCAATTTGAACAAGGCAGGTTGGTAAATGCCTTCAGAAAAAGTGATCGGTGCAAACTGATTTAAATAACTTGGTGAAATACAAAAAGAGCTGTCAATTTTTTTTATTTGTTCCCGGGATGTGGGCGTCGCTGGCAAGGCTGGCATTTGTTGCCCATCCCTAGTTGCCCTTGAGAAGGTGGTGGTGAGCCGCCTTCTTGAACCGCTGCAGTCCGTGTGGTGAAGGTGCTCCCACAGTGCTGTTAGGGAGGGAGTTCCAGGATTTGGACCCAGCGACGATGAAGGAACGGCCAATATACTTCCAAGTCAGGACGTTGTGTGACTTGGAGGGGAAATTGTTCCCATGCACCTGCTGCCCTTGTCCTTCTAGGTGGTAGAGGTCACGGGTTTGGGAGGTGCTGCCGAAGAAGTTCAGGCGAGTTGCTGCAGTGCATCTTGTAGATGGTACACACTGCAGCCACGGTGCGCCGGTGGTGGAGGGAGTGAATGTTTAAGGTGGTGGATGGGGTGCCAATCAAGCGGGCTGCTTTGTCCTGGATGGTGTCGAGCTTCTTGAGTGTTGTTGGGGCTGCACTCATCCACACAAGTGGAGAGTATTCCATCACACTCCTGACTTGTACCTTGTAGATGGTGGAAAGGCTTTGGGGAGTCAGGAGGTGAGACACTCACCGCAGAATACCCAGCCTCTGACCTTTGCTGGTTGCCACTTTATTTATGAGGCTGGTCCAAGTAAGTTCCAGTTAAATTAAACACATTTGAACAAATCCCAAAAGATGTCTGCATTTGAATTCAAAATGTTTGGTCATTCAGAGTAAGGTCCCTCTGCAATGTTCCATTAAATACTCACAGTTCACACAGCATAATCAGCTGACACCTGTAACAGTGGTATCAGCTAGGGCCTGATTTTTGAGAGTGAAGCTGGTTTTAAACCTCTTATGTACTGGACAGAATTAAAGAAGCCTATACTAAAAACGCTTCATTTTTTTTATCATAACCTCGATACTATCTCAACCATTTCCCCAGGAAGCAAGGATCCAAGGCCTATACAGTATTATTCCACTGCTTTAAGTTAAGTGTCAGCCATGGCTCAGTGGGCAGCATTCTCGCCTCTGAGTCAGAAGGTTGTGGGTTCTAAATCCCACTCTAGAAACTTGAGCACAACAATCTAAGCTGACACTCCAGTGCAGTGCTGAGGGAGCGCTGCACTGTCAGAGGTGCTGTTTTTCGGCTGAGACATTAAAACAAGGCTCCGTCTGACCCCTCAGGTGGATGTAAAAGATCCCCATGGCACTGCTTGAAGAAGAGCAGGGGAGTTTTCCCCAGTGTCCTGGCCAATACTTATCTCTCGACCAACAGCACTGGCCATTTATCTCATTGCTGTCTCTGGAATCTTGCTGTGCACAGGTTGGCTGCCACGAATTCCCGACATTACAACATTGACCACACTTCAAATTGTACTTTATTGTCTGTAAATCGCTTGGGACGTTCTGAGGTGCTATATAAATGTGTGTTCTATCTTTCCGCTTTACTTATTCCCCTATAATGGGAAATGACTACCTCTGTCTGCTGTTGACAGTGAAATGGAGAATAGCTTTAAGAAGAATGTGTCTATGATTTTACTATCAATCTATGGCCAATTTTCCTTCACAATGCCTGTTTAATTGATTCAGCAACAACAACGTGTATTTATATAGTGCCTTTAACGTAGTAAGACGTCCCAAGGCGCTGCACAGGAGTATTGTAAGACAAAGAATTTGACACCGAGCCACATAAGGAGAAATTAGGGCAGGTGACCAAAAGCTTGGTCAAAGAGGTCAGTTTTAAGGAGCGTCTTAAAGGAGGAAAGAGAGGTAGAGAGGCGGAGAGGTTTAGGCAGGGAATTCCAGAGCTTAGGGCCTAGGCAACCATCTTCAAAGTAGTTAACAACCCGTCTGAAAAAGAAACATTCATCAAAACTGCTGCAGGCAAAGAGAGGACAAATGGGGATAGAAATTACTTCGCTGGATCCAAAGTGGGTGCCACAAAGTTCAATTCTGCAGCTCGACGTTCCTTGCTGGAAGCACGCCTGACATCATATTGGTTTGGGTGCTCAAAAGGTATCCTTGGTGGTCACCAGCAACAAACACAGGCATCAGTTACCTGTTCTAGTGCTACTAGAGGTGGCTCCCCAGTGGCTACAGCTTGGGAGGTGGAAGGTTGCTGAATCTCCAGTGAGAGTCCTTGAGATGGCCATAGTGGACCACCTCAAGGAGCTGTGACCGGTGGTGACTGCTGGGACTCGGCTTCAGCTGTCCCAGGTGGCTGTCTGGCACCAACAAGGGCACTGGTTGAAAGGCCTGTGGGGAGCAGGCGTGTTGTCCTCCTGAGAGAGGACAGCAGGTGCCTCTCCCATGGAGCCAATGCTATTCTTAAGCTGTTGAGCCTCAGCACTATCACTGCTCTGCGCAAGAAGAGAGTGCAGGTGTGCTGGGAGGCTCTTGAAGCATCTATCCATGCTCTCCTTCAGGTTTTGCTTTGAGGACATGAATGTCAGGGTAGAATAGAGTGTGAAAGGTGGCAGAGGTGTGAGCAGGTGAAGGAAGTAAGAGTGAGGAGAGTAGCAGATGTAGAGTGTTGCAGTTGGAGCAGAAGGAAGTGGAGTAAAGTGTGCTGCAGTGATTGGAGGAGAATGGTAATTGTCCCTAACCCGCGGCTTCTACCACCTAGAAGGACAAGGGCAGAAGGTGCATGGGAACACCATCACCTCCAAGTTCCCCTCCAGGTCACACACCATCCTGTCTTAGAAATACATCGGCCGTTCCTTCACCGTCGCTGGGTCAAAATCCTGGAACTTCCTCCCTAACGGCACTGTGGGAGCACCTTCACCTCAGATAAGGCGACCAAAGCTGCACACAATACTCAAGGTGTGGTCTCACCAAGGCCCTGTACAACTGCAGCATAGTTTGTCTATTATGTAGGATTCAGCAACCGCAAGACAGGTGGCTGTCATGAGTTCCCTAATATATACTAGAGTATATTTGTTTGTTTTTTGGTGAGTTAACATTAACTAATAATCATTAAATCTTTATGTACCTGGTCCATTGCGGGTGAATATCGTGAGCGATGACTTTGTTTAAACTGGGCTGTGCTGTACGTGAGGGCTCACCACACAGACCAGATGAGGGGATTTGGATGAGGGAAAGTTCCTGAAACGGGATTTTGAAAGAGTGATTCTCTTTCACTGGGGGTTACAAGATCACAAGATAGTTATGGATGAGTTATGGATCCATGCAGAAACTTTAATGTCTCCCACTCGCAGCATTCCATTGTCACTTAAATAATTTCACCGATTTTGCCTCCACAACCCGATCTGGGTCTTCATCCCATGTGTTGTTCACTCTTATGTGAAGATCTTCGTACTACCAGTCCTAAGTTTCCCAATTACTAGTGTACTCTTGTCTTAATCTCACAATTTCAAGAGTGAAGTTAGGAAACACTTCTACACACAAACGGTGGTAAAAGTTTGGAACTCTCTTCCGCAAACGGCAATTGATGCTCGATCAATTGTTAATTTTAAATCGGAGATTATCTTTCTGTTAACCAAAGGTATAAAGGGATATGGGGCAAAGTGGGTAGATGGTGTTAGGTCGCAGATCAGCCATGATCTCAGTGAATGGCGGAGCAGGCTCGAGGAGCTGAATGAAACATGGAAACATAGAAGATAGGAGCAGGAGTAGGCCATTCGGCCCCTCGAGCCTGCTCCACCATTCAATGAGATCATGGCTGATCAACCAAACTCAGTACCCGGTCCCTGCTTTCTCCCCATATCCCTTGATCCCTTTAGCCTTAAGAAATATATTTAACTCCTTCTTGAATATATTTAATGAATTGGCTTCAACTGCCTTCTGTGGTAGAGAATTCCAGAGGTTCACCACTCTCTGGGTGAAGAAATTCCTCCTCATCTCTGTCCTAAATGGCTTACCCCTTAGACTGTGACCCCTGGTTCTAGACTCCCCCGCCATCAGGAACATCCTTCCTGCATCTAGTCTGTCTAGTCCTGTTAGAATTTTATAAGTTTCAATGAGATCCCCTCTCATTCTTCTAAACTCCAGCGAGTATAAGCCCAATCAACCCAATCTCTCCTCATACGTCATTCCTGCCATCCCAGGTATCAGTGGTGAATCTGCGCTGCACTCCCTCCATGGCAAGAACATCCTTCCTCAGATAAGGCGACCAAAACTGCACACAATACTCAAGGTGTGGTCTCACCAAGGCCCTGTACAACTGCAGCAAGACATCCTTGTTCCTGTACTCGAACCCTCTCGCATACTATTTGCCTTCTTAACAGCCTGCTACACCTGCATGCATATCTTCAGCGACTGCTGCACAAGGACACCCAGGTCTCGTTGCACTTCCCCTTCTCCCAATCTATTGCTGTTCAGATAATAATCTGCCTTCCTGTTTTTGCCACCAATGTGGATAACCTCGCATTTATCCACATTATACTGCATCTGCCATGCTTCTGCCCAATCACCCAACCTGTCCAAATCATCCTGTAGTTTCTCGGCATCCTCCTCACAGTACACACGCCCACCCAGCTTTGTCTGCAAACTTGGAGATATTATATCCAGTTCCCTCGTCTAGATCATTACTATATATTGTGAATAGCTGGGGTCCTAGGACCGATCCCTGCGGTACCCCACTAGTCACTGCCTGCCACTCAGAAAAAGACCCGTTTATTCCAACTCTTTGCTTCCTGTATGCCAACCAGTTCTCTATCGAAGTCAGTACCTTGCCCCCAATCCCATGTGCCTTAACTTTACACGATTCTTTTTCCGAGTGGCAGGAAGTGACTAGTGGGGTACCGCAGGGATCGGTCCTAGGACCCCAGCTATTCACAATATATATTAATGATCTGGACAAGGGAACTAGATGTAATATCTCCAAGTTTGCAGATGACACAAAGCTGGGTGGGCGTGCGTGCTGTGAGGAGGATGCCAAGAAACTCCAGGATGATTTGGACAGGTTGGGTGATTGGGCAGAAGCATGGCAGATGCAATATAACGTGGATAAATGCGAGGTTATCCACTTTGATGTCAAAAACAGGAAGGCAGATTATTATCTGAATGGCAATAGATTGGGAGAAGGGGACGTGCAACGAGACCTGGGTGTCCTTGTGCACCAGTCGCTGAAGGTAAGCATGCAGGTGCAGCAGGCGGTTAAGAAGGCAAATGGTATGTTGGCATTCGTAGCGAGAGGGTTTGAGTACAGGAACAAGGATGTCTTGCTGCAGTTGTACAGGGCCTTGGTGAGACCACACCTTGAGTATTGTGTGCAGTTTTGGTCGCCTTATCTGAGGAAGGATGTTCTTGCCATGGAAGGAATTCAGCGAAGATTCACCAGGCTGATACCTGGGATGGCAGGAATGACGTATGAGGAGAGATTGGGTCGATTGGGCTTATACTCGCTGGCGTTTAGAAGAATGAGAGGGGATCTCATTGAAACTTATAAAATTCTGACAGGACTGGACAGACTAGATGCAGGAAGGATGTTCCCGATGGTCGGGGAGTCCAGAACCAGGGGTCACAGTCTAAGGATAAGGGGTAAGCCATTTAGGACAGAAATGAGGAGGAATTTCTTCACCCAGAGAGTGGTGAACCTGTGGAATTCTCTACCACAGATGGCAGTAGAGGTCAATTCATTAAATATATTCAAGAAGGAGTTGGATATATTTCTTAAGGCTAAAGGGATCAAGGGATACGGGGAGAAGGCAGGGACAGGGTACTGAATTTGGATGATCTGCCATGATTTCATTGAATGGCGGAGCAGGCTCGAGGGGCCGAATGGCCTACTTCTGCTCCTATCTTCTATGTTTCTATGTTTCTATGAAGGAGGGTGTGTCTTATGAAGAAAGGTTGAGCAGGTTGTACCTATACTCATTGGAGTTTAGAAGAATGAGACGGGATCTTATTGAAACATATAAGATTCTGAGGGGGCTTGACAGGGTAGATGCAGAGCGGATGTTTCCCCTCATGGAGGAATCTAGAACTAGGGGGCATAATTTCAGAATAAGGGGGCACCCTTTTGTGGTAAACCACTTTTATCGTTCACTATCGTTACACTATGGTTATCACTGTTTATATCGTTACACTATGGTTATCACTGTTTACACTGTTGTATCACTACACAAGGTCACCTCTTGCCACGCTGTTATACCTGGGCTGACCACAGCTGACTCCGCCCATGGCTCCGCCTGCTTGCCCAGGTATAAAGGTGGTCGACTGGCTGGTATTCCTCCTTGTTGGATCCGATCACCCACGAGGGTGGGCTCTGTTATTTAGCCAATAAAAACCTATAGTTACTAACTTAACTCGTCGCTTTTCATGAACTGAATTGATAGGTATATCACCTTTTAAATCAGAAATGAGGAGGAATATCTTCTCGCAGAGGGTCGTGAATCTTTGGAATTCTCTTCCCCAGAGAGCTGTGGAGGCTGGGTCATTGAATATATTTAAGGTGGAGATAGACAGATTTTTGAATTGTAAGGGAGTCAAGGGTTATGGGGTGTGGGCAGGGAAGTGGAGTTAAGGCCAAGATTAGATCAGCCTTGATCTTATTGAATGGCGGAGCAGGCTCGAGGGGCTGAATGGCCTACCCCTGCTCCTACGTCTTATGTTCTTATGTTCTTTGCTTTGTGAAGGGAACATGAACAATGAAAACATCATCAACCAGCTGATTGGACAGAAGCTGGTGAACTTGGAAAGGTTTGTCTTAACCTGTTGATCATGTATTATTAGTGAAAGTCGCAGTGAGCAATATGAACAGTTTAACAGATACAGTAATATTGGTGCACAGTCGGGTGGAATAGTTCATTGTTATTGGTAGATCTTCCATGGCGTTGCTCACAGGCAGTCTGGGGCCGAGAGCTTGGTTACTGAGCCCCACTCTCAGCTCCTCACTGTTGACCGGCTCCTCCCAGCCCTTGATTTTGGTGCTCACTCCCTGATCTGTAAATGTAGACAACCACTTATCATTGGTAGACCTCCCATGCCATTGCTCATAGGTAGTCAATGAGTGTCAGCATGGATTTGTGAAGGGCCGGTCATGTCTGACTGATCTAATAACCTTTCGGAGGAGGTCAGTAACATGGACAAGGGAGTGTCTCTGGATCTTGTATGTGTGGACTTCCAGAGGGTTAAATTATGAGGACAGGTTGCACAGACTGGGCTTGTATTCCCTCTAGTATAGAATATTAAACGGTGATATAATTGAGGTGTTTAAGATGTTCAAAGAGTTGGTAGGGTAGATCGATAAAAACGATTTCCTCTGGCGGGGAAATCCAGAACAAAGGGGCATGAGATTAAAATTAGAGTTAGCCTGGTCAGGGATGTGATGTCAGGAAGCACTTCTTCTCCCAAAGGCTAGCGGAATTGTGGAACTCTCTCCCCCCATATCTATTGAGGCTGGGGGTCAATTGAAAACTTCAAAAATGAGATTGATAGATTTTTGTTAGGCAAGAGTTTTAAGGGATGTGGAACCAAGGCGGGGAAATGGAGTTAACATACAGGTCAGCCATGCTTTGGCAGAACAGACTCGAGGGGCTGAAAGGCCTCCTCCTGTTCCTAAGTTGATCAAGAGATATCAAACAAAGACAGGTAAATGGATTTGAGGTGCAGAGCAGCCATGGTCTAATTGAATACTGGAGCAGGCTCGAGGGGCTGAATGGTCGGCTCCTGTTGCTTTAAATGTATGCAATTACTTAACATAATTGGTAGAAGGCAAACAATCCCATCACTGCCCATCGCCCACGCACCCTGTGCTATGGGTCATAACCACATGGAAACCTGTTATTGCTTTCTAGCGAAACAAGTCAGTTTAACTTAAGTAAAGCCCAAAGGTTTTTCCCATATATGGTTTCAAGGTGAGGTCAAACCGTGACATAACCGAATAAGCCCCACCCTCACACTGCGCATCACACTGAGATGCGACATCACAATAGCTTTGTAAAGTAGATAAATATTAGCCAGGCTGAGATAACAACAGTTTGTAAATGCAAGGGAACTGCACTGAGTCTGATCTGTCTAGGACTGAATGCGGTCGGCTCGAACATCTGAACAGCTTTGCTCTGTGAAGACAACACGAACAATTGAAACATCATCAACCAGCGGCTTGGACAGAATTCGTGAACTTTGAAAGGTTTGTCTTTCTGGGATCTCAGGAATGGACGTATGAGGAGAGATTGGGTTGATTGGGCTTATATTCGCTGGAGTTTAGAAGAATGAGGGGATCTCATTGAAACTTATAAAATTCTAACAGGACTAGACAGACTAGATGCAGGAAGGATGTTCCCGATGGTTGGGGAGTCCAGAACCAGGGGTCACCATCTAAGGATAAGGGGTAAGCCATTTAGGACAGAGATGAGAAGGAATTTCTTCACCCAGAGAGTGGTGAACCTGTGGAATTCTCTACCACAGAAGGCAGTTGAGGCCAATTCATTAAATATATTCAAGGAGTTGGATATATGTCTTGAGGCTAAAGGGATCAAGGGATATGGGGAGAAAGCAGGGACAGGGTACTGAATTTGGATGATCAGCCATGATCTCATTGAATGGCGGAGCAGGCTCGAGGGGCCGAATGGCCTACTCCTGCTCCTATCTTCTATGTTTCTATGTTCCTATGTCTTAACCTGTTTATCTTGTATTATTAGTGAAAGTCATAATGAGCAATATGAACAGTTTATCAGATACAGTAATATTGATGCACAGTCAGGTGGAATAGTTCAGTTTGTTATTGGTAGTTCTTCCATAGCGTTGCTCATAGGTAGTCTGAGTCCCGGAGCCTGGTTACTGATGGTTACTGAGCCCCACTCCTCACTGACCGTCTCCTCCCAGTCCTGGAGTTTAATGCTCACTCCCTGATCTGTAAATGTAGACAACTATTTACTGACTGTGACTAACTGTGTTTGGAGCTGTACTTCCAGCTTGTATCATTCCCCGTGAAAGTCAGAGTCAGTTACAGCAAAATCCGTGCAGATATAAAGGCTCAAATCCTGGAAACTGAAAGCAGGTCAGTTCATGCTGGTTGTTCTGATCAACTTGTCCTGGACACGGGGATAGTCTGTGGGACAGCTCAGCCCGACCATTTAAAAAGTCAAGAGCGTCCCTCTTGAAACCGCTGATTGGTGTTGAATGAACGGCTCTAAATAAGAGGAGAGGCTGACAGGGAGAGTGAACAACTGAATAATCAGTTTCTCAAAGTGTTCACCAGTACTGAGAGCTCAGGGTTAAGACTCGAAGAATGTACTCCTGGGCAGTAATGCCACTGGAGCTGCCTTGACCGAGCTTGGTACCTGCCCACACAGCTCGACGCTGGCCCAGGTGTTGACTTTTTAAAGGGAATTTGATAAATCCTTTTACAGGTTATATGGTTTACTATACGAGGGGAGCGATAAAATGCCTGTCGTTGTCCTTGTTGCAATCCAGTGATTTTTGTCATTTTTTCTTCTGCCACAGGTACAGGTTGGTGTCAGGACGAGTGAGAGGAAATGGACGGTTTCATCAAACTACCAACAGACTAAAGTTGTCAGTAACAAAACCACAAAGACACCTGGATCACACATCCTGACATCACATCAATGCCAGCAGAGATACCACAAAGGAGGAAACAGCAACACTGAAATACCCCTCAACCCATCCATTTCTTTAGTGTCAACTGTACATCTTTTAATTTCTTTATTTGACGGCCAATAACAGATCCATTTAAACTCGCAGCCAATGATTGGAGATGGTGTTAAACCAACTCTTTCCCTTCTGGCACGTTTCTTTCCCATTTTTAAAAATTTCCCACGCCCCTCTCCCTCCTCCCTAGTTCTCCCCTGGGCTGGACCTTCACGTCCAGCACTCAGGTCCCCGCATCGGCATCAAGCACCAACCCTGCTCCAACTCCAGGCTCAGTTCGGCATTGCTCGGGGTTAACTGCACTGGCACTGGATAGGGCCCAGTCCATACAGTCATCTCCGACCGATGTCGACCGGTGGTCCAAGTGTTGGGACTGAACAGGAAAGTCTCAAGGGTGGACGCTCCGGTTGTTGCCTCGATGGTGTGGAATGGGATGAGCTGGTTAAAGCCAATCCATCCCAGTCAACTACATCGGGTGAAACCCCGGTACCATTTGTACTGAGGCCTCCCAGGATAGAGGAAGAGTCCTCCTCTGGCACCAGCTGGTTCGGAGGTGTCCGTGCCTACTGGTGCCAGAATCAGGCTGGTTCCCCCAAGCGCCACCAGCTACTGTTGGTGTGTCCTTCCCCAGAGGCATCCGTCCCCTCTGGTGACACCAACGCAGCCCCGGGACATTGTCTCCAGTTGGCGCCAGCTCATTTGGGGGCACCACCCTCGGTGGACTCGACCCTACACAGGGTCACCTATGCTGTGGGTGACGTCCACTTTGGTGAGTGCAGCTGCAGATCTCTATTTATAGATCTGTAGCTCCCACCCACCACTGTGGACCCACCTTCAGCCGCTCCCTACGACACTCGAGAGGCACTCCCAGGGAGGGTGCGTGCGCTCCAGAAACCAAACTGGGAGCCTGAGTTGACCACGGCTTCCGTGCGTTGAGGTTTTTCCATGTATTCAAAACAAGGGTGACTTCGAGTCTGAAACTGTGAGTTCTGGAAGTCCCATCACTTGTGGGGGTTGAGTCTTTACCTGGGGTCTTGCAAAGGCCTCAGGCATCGACCTTTGTTGGATTCCCCCTCCCAATTTCCAAGGCGGTTTGGGCAGACTTGATAGGCGCGCCCCAGTTATGGCCAAGGTTGACAGCCCCGCCACTCTGCCTCACAACTTAAGGTTCGCTGGTACAGCTGGTGAACTTCAGTCGTGAAAGCCTCAGAAGGAAGGGAACTGCCCAGGAAACTAGTCCTGTTCCACCCACCAGAATCCAAATGGTGGGAAATGTGGGTCTGGCGGACCTTCCTGCAGTGTTTGGCGCATATCCCGAATTCCCTGCCATCAAATCCACTGGGGCTGGCTTCACTGACCAGTAGGTGAGTTGAGGGAGCAATCCCTGCCAGAGAGGACCACCTTCAGAGAGTATCTGCTGCAGCAGCAGACTGTGTGGGTGCTCTCAATGTAGGAGCAGGATCTATCATCCAGTGGATCTTGCATCGCCACTTAGTTTGTCCTCACACCTTGGGGATCCTTCAGGTTCTGCAGATGCCCATTGGTGCTGAGGTCTTCTTTGGCAAGCAAGTGGAGGATCTGCTGTAGCAGAACCTTCAGGCATTCCCAAATTGACACACAAGGGTGGGAGGGCACTGCTCACTTTGTAGCTTAGCCCACCCCATCTACAGGCCCCTTCCACTCGCCAACACCAGTCCACTCACCATCACCAATCCATTCACCACCACCATCCACTCACCACCACCAATCCATTCACCCCCACCAGCCTATTCAAGGCCTTATCCGGAGCACAATGTCCTTTGTATCTTGCTAGCCCGCCATTCCAGATTAGGACCTGGAATGCAGGTAGCTCACAAGTAACACTCGAGACCCTGTCCAGCTCCACCTCCCCCAGCAGTGATCATGCCTGGATAGCCCACCTCAGAGTTGTGTGGGTGGGCTATTTCCAGTACTTCCCTGTGGAAGTGGATCACTCTGGATGTTTGGTTTGTCCATCAGAGGAACCATCTACTAGTGGGCATACTGGCAGGTCTTCTACCATCCACACTGAGAGCGAGTGATCGTCATCCAGAAGGCTCAACTGTTGGGGGTATTTCTCCAGTTGAGCCTTCTGGATGACCATCACTCTGCCAGTAATGTATCCACAGGTCTCCTTTGTCGCAGCATCTGAACTAGAGCTGGTGGTCCTGGGAGCACAGTGTTCTCCATACATTGGTGCTACAGCCATCAGCTGAATGCTTTGACATATGGGTGGGAGCCACATTCAGGATGAATGGTCTTCTCGGCCAGTGATTTCACTTGGCATTTCAACAGGCTCGGGGTGTGAACGGTATAATAGGACATCTCCACTTTCAGACTCGGTGCAGGGTAAGTCAGTGTGTCTGCAGACAGACAATATGACAAGGGTCCGGTAAGTCAACAAACAGGGTGGGACCCTCCTTCCTGGGTCCCTCTGTCAAGTTGACGCATTGCTTCCCATTGGTGCTTGAACGACGGGGTGACACTCTTGGTGCCACATTTGGCCCGGGGAGGACAACACAACAGTCGGCACACTCAGCTGCTCTGTAGTCCACCCGAACTAGTGGATGATCCACACTGAGGTAGTCCAGAACATCTTCAGGACTTGGGGGGTTTACCAGGTCGATCGACTTACTCGCATCACCGGATAATCACCAATCTGCTGGAGGACCTCAGGCTGTCGGGGCGGAGGCCCGGCAGTCTTTCGTGCTTTTGTTTCTGGATTCTGTTGCTCAGGGTTGCCTGATCTCCAGGATGCTCCAGGAAATTGCAGCAGGTGGTGGTTCTGGTTAACCCTTTGGTTACCTCACAAACCGTGCTTCAGGGACACCCGGGTGTTGAATACACACTTTGATTTCAGGAGCCCACGGGAGAAATCCATGTCATTTTTAGAGTATAGAGGACCCTACCTTTTTTAGGGAATTTTTCATTCTGACATCCTCCACACACTGCTGGACACTGTCCAACTGGTACTCAGGGTGAGGAGGGCGGACCGTACCTGCAAGCGAACAGATTCTCCGGCTCCCAGGACAAATAGATCAAAGTGGGTGTTATTCATGGGTGCCAGCGCCAGATCCAAACAGTAAGCTGAACCGTCAGGATCTGGATTTGGATCCTGCCAGCTTCTGATTGATGGCCTGGCAGTTGAGATGGAATGCCCGTCAGATTAGGGTATACCAGCAGTGCGGCACTCATGGGTAATGCTCACTTTATTGTGTCTGTCCTGGTCATTTAAGCCTCTGTTCCCATACAAGTACCTCCACCCTCTTCGTCCTCTGTACTACTTGGTTAGTCGCCAGCTGTGTGTGCAGAATGCCTGAATGAAGATCACAGCTCCCTTGTCAGCTGTTCCCATGTCAGCTGCTCCCTTGTAAGCTCCTCTTCATTCTTCAAGTGACGCGGCATTTGCCACCCACCTGGTTGTCTCTTGGGTCTAGTGGGGAGTGTTGGTATGTCTTTTCCTCGTTCTGGGTTTTCTTTGGGTGTCAACAAACTGGGTTCTGGGGTGTGCTAAAAGTTAACACTGCACGGGAGTCGGGGAGGGAGGGGAAAAACAAGCGGGTTTGTCCTTCAAAGTTAGGATGTCTTAACAAAATGTCTTAACAGGGAAGGTCACGCCTTAAGAGATTTTCCCCAGGCAAATTGTGCCGATGCATCCCAGTAATTAGATCCACGTTCCACCCCCAATTCGGCCTGTCAATGTTTAGGAACGGATGTTCCCAGCAAATTAAATGGTGTCACAGTTAACACTTTAAAGAAAAGATTGGGGACAGTTTTCGTTCAACCTGGAACGACAGAAATGGAAACACTAGACAACCTGCCAACCAGTTTCTCGTCATCGCTGAATATTGGGTTTGTGACTGCTGCTACAGAACTAGACAGGAGATTGTTGAAGACCAGGCTCTCGGGGATTGTGTTCAATTGATGTTAGCAGAGTTGAAGTGAGAAAGTAATTGTCTTAGAACACTTGGGCCATAATGATCTCCTGGACTAGTTTCGATCGCCTAAGGGGGTCGGAGAGGAATTTCCCAGATTTTTTTCCCAAATTGGCCTGGGTTTTTATGTCTGGTTTTTTGCCTCTCCCAGGAGATCACATGGTGGGGGGTCTATATATTGCGATGGACAAGGCTGGATGGACCAGATAGTCTTTTCGTGTACAAGTCATCTTTCAATAACTGAAATGTGAGAAGTTTAACATCTGAAAATAAACATGGATTGAAAAATGAACAAACTTACTGTGTGTCTCCTGATTTGTGCACGGATCATTGAAGGGAACAGAAAGGGGAAGAGATGAGTTCTGATTGTCCCTGGGCTCAGTTACTGACTGGGTGAACTCTTTGAGCCACACACTAGGCTGGACCCAGATTGATTCCCCAGTCTGCACATACAAACATACAAAAAGACATACAAAAGTAGATGAAGACTATCAGGCCCATTAAGCTCACCCCATCCAGTAGACAGTAGGGCCGCAAATGCTGCTGTCCCACCTACCAGTTACGCTATCTCTGGAAACAGACAAAGAAACATGGCCAATTCAGGAAAACCCTCTGGCCAATTGTGTTACGTCCGTGAATAATTGAGACACGGACAGCAGGAGTGAACAAAATAAGTCTTTACTGGTGGAAGTCAATAGTGAAAACTAAAAACACAGAGGCTCACTAGCGCCTTTTATACAGGGGTGGTCACTGCCGGTACTGCAGTCTGAGACCAGTTATTCTCTTAAAGGTACATACACAAGAAATTGCTCTCCAACTCCCAACACATGACAATCTAAACTAACCACTAACTCTCGCTATAACTGGTAATGTCCTCTCAGGGACTGGCCAAGGTCATACAGCACAGAAGGAGGCCATTCAGCCCATCGTGCCTCTGCCAGCTCTTTGAATGCACTATCCAATTAGCCCCACTCTCCCGCTCTTTCCCCGTAGCCCAGCAAATTTTTCCTTTTCAAGCATTTACCTAATTCCCTTCTGAAAGTTGCAGTGGATGGAATTATAAGTTGGTGGAATTCTGTCATGTGATCCCCAAAGTTCCAGTAACTAAATTGCCAAATCCCCCAGTCAGTAAAACCTGGATTGGGCTTATTCAGTCACTTAAACACCAGTGGCACTTTCAAAGTCCCAGGCCACGTCAAGGAACTCCTCCAAACACAATTAACCAACAAAGTAGTGAATTGGTACAAAAACAAATACTAGTGGGGAGGGGCTGGGGGTGAAGAATTGAGTGGGGGAAACAAGACAACACTTGGCTTGTACTGAGAGGCAGAGTCGTGTGTTGGGTTTCCAACTCTGCAGGATGTCCCGGAGTCTCCAGGAATTTAATCTCCTGGATTTTTTTTTATTCGTTCATGGGATGTGGGCTTCGCTGGCAAGGCCAGCATTTATTGCCCATCCCTAATTGCCCTTGCGAAGGTGGTGGTGAGCCGCCTTCTTGAACCGCTGCAGTCCGTGAGGTGAAGGTGCTCCCACAGGGAGCACATATAGGCCAGCAGGGTCTGGAGTCACATATAGGCCAGCAGATTTCCTTCCCTAAAGGACATTAGTGAACAAGGTGGGATTTTAGTGCAATCCAATAGTTTCATGGTCATCATTACTGATGGTAGCTTTTTATTCCAGATTTATTTACGTGACTGAATTTAAATTCCCCAGCTGCCATGTGGTGGGATTTAAACTCATGTCTCTCAGATTGTTTAATCTAAATCTGTCTCTGGATTGCTAGTCTGGTAACATAACCACTATGCTATCATTCCCAATTGCAGCTTTGAGCAAACCTGGGATAAAAGTCACCAGGGCATTAAAGAAAATGATTTTTTATTTCCGTTTTCTTTGACCACTTTCATTCATTTATAAAAATATTGGAGACGGGGGAAAAAGGCGGTTGGATCCAGCAGGTCACGTGATGAATGCGCCGGGAATACGTCCAATCAGAGATGGCGACTCGTGTTGTGTGACTCACGCCATTTATATCCCACGACAAAATAAAATAATAGCAGGCGTTGATAATTGTGGGTGGCACCAAGACACACACGTGCAGAATGTGAAGCCTGTTGAATAATCACTGACTACTGAGGCACAAGTGGGTCTAAATAACACTTTAACAAACAGAATGGCTGCACATTAATGGCACCGTAATTAACTTGGGATATAATCGGCTTTATTTTGGAAGTACTTAACTCCCAAACTCTCATTACCACACGGCTTGCCAAGAAACAACTGGATCGCCTTTCAATCACAGGTGTTAGAACTCTCAACCAATCAGCGCAGTGTTAACCCTTCGCTCCCCGGAGTTCATTTTCAATTGACATTGAGAATGACTATTTTGGGAACTGCCTCCCCAGTTTAGCGCCAGGATTCTCCCCAGATAAACTGGGTTTATAACACACTATTCACATGGTTAGTGCCCCGAGGCACTTTAGAGAGTAGAATGAGATGCCAGTTAGTAATACTAAGAAAGAAGCAATGGACACAAGTAACACTGCCCCTTCACTGGACAGCTGCTGATGATAACCTTCAATCCGCTCTCACAACAGATGTCAAGCCAGCTCGTTCTTCAAGGTGAGAAATGACCCTGGATGATAATCCTGAGATTTATTCTCCTTTTTGTTTCTTATCCGGCTCCCGACATTAAATTACTTGGTTTTATTACCCCATTGTCTTCTATTTGCAAACGTGAGCTATTGGAGCTTGATAGACAAACATGCTCACACGTGTCGCCTAGAAACACAAACAAATTGATTTTTTGTTAAACAGTGAGGATATTGCACCTTGAGATCCAATCCATGTGCTGCCGTCAAAAATGGGTGAATAGTTTAGGGTCTGGTCATTACAAGGACAATGTTGAAGGATAAAGGACCGACTGAAAGGTTGCTGCTGAATTTAGCAAAGACCAACTTTCCAATGTTGATACCAGGTAAACAATAGCACAAGGCAATTTTGATTTACGCCCTCCAATTTCTCAGTAGTGCATCAAGAACTTGCATTGATAGACCTTTCACAACATCAGGACACCCCAAAGCACTTTACAGCCAATCAAACACTTCCTTAAAGTGTAATCGCTGTTGCAATGTAGGAAACGTAGCAGCCAATTTGTGCACAGCAAGCTCCCACAAATAGCGATGAAATAATGACCAGATAATCTGTTTTTTTTAGTGATGTTGGTTGAGGGATAAATGTTGGCCCAGGGGAACTCCCCTACCCTTCTTCAAAATACTGGCCATGGGATCTTTAAAGTCCACCTGAGAGGACAGATGGAGCCTCGGTTTAACGTCTCATCCGAAAGACGGCACCTCCGACAGTGCCGCACTCCCTCAGTATGGCACTGAAGTGTCAGCTGAGAGTACGTGCTACCACTGGGCCACGCAGGCACCTAAATCAAACAGCTAGATGATTTTAAAAGCACGGGATAATGGAACAAGAAACCTGAATGGGTTTCAAGAAGGAACTAGACAGGTTCTTATCAACAAATGAGATTCAGGGTTATTAGAAACACACCAAGAGAATACAGTGGATAGGTGGGCTCATCAGAACATAGGAACATAAGATGTAGGAGCTGGAGTAGGCCATTCGGCCCCACGGGCCTGCTCCGCTGTTCAATAAGATCATAACTGATCTGATCTTGGCGTCAACTCCACTTCCCTGCCCGCTCCCCATAACCCTCGACTCCCTTATCGTTCAAAAATCTGTCTATCTCCACCTTAAATATAATCAATGACCCAACCTCCACAGCTCTCTGTGGAAGAGAATTCCAAAGATTCACCACCCTCTGAGAAGAAATTCCTCCTCATTTCCGATTTAAAAGGGTGCTCCCTTATTCTGAAATTATGCCCCCTAGTTCTAGATTCCCCCACGAGGGGAAACATCTTCTCTGCATCTACCCTGTCGAGCCCCCTCAGAATCTTATATGTTTCAATAAGATCACCTCTCATTCTTCTAAACTCCACTGAGTATAGGCCCAACCTGCTCAACCTTTCTTCATAAGACAAGCCCTTCATCTCCGGAGTCAACCTCGTGAACCTTCTCTGAACTGCCTCCAATGCAAGTATATCCCTCCTTAAATAAGGAGACTAAAACTGTACGCAGTACTCCAGGTGTGGTCTCACCAATACCCTGTACAGTTGTAACAGGACTTCCCTACTTTTACATTCCATTCCTTTTGCAATAAAGGCCAACATTCCATTTGCCTTCCTAATTACTTGCTGTACCTGCATGCTAACTTTTTGTGATTCATGTACGAGGACTCCCAGATCCCTCTGTACCTCAGCATTTTGTAATCTCTCCCCATTTAAATAATAATTTGCTTTTATATTTTTGCTACCAAAGTGGATGATAAGTGTGTACCATCTACAAGATGCACTGCAGCAACTCACCAAGGTTTCTTCGACAGCATCTCCCAAACACGCAACCTCTACCACCTAAAAGGACAAGGGCAGCAGGCGCATGGGAACACCATCACCTCCAAGCTCCCCTCCAAGTCACACACCATCCTGACTTGGAAATATATCGGCCGTTCCTTCATCGTCGCTGGGTCAAAATCCTGGAACTCCCTCCCTAACAGCACTGTGGGAGCACATTCACCACACGGACTGCAGCGGTTCAAGAAGGCGGCTCACCACCACCTTCTCAAGCGCAATTAGGGATGGGCAATAAATGCCGGCCTTGCCAGCGACGCCCACATCCCTGGAAAGAATTAAGAAAAAGTCCAAATACAATTTAAAACAAAATTGGAGCAGGGTTAGATCAATGTGGTGCAGCGCCTCGACTCATGGAATTTTACAGCGTAGAAGGAAGCCATTTGGCCCATCGTGCCATCTCCATGTGTACCAGCTCTATGGAAGAGCTTAGTCCCATTTCCCTGCTCTTTACTCATACATTTTGCATTTTCCTTTAGTAAATATTTAATCACTAAGATGACTCAGTTGTTTCTCAGTGGGCAGCACTCTCTCTCGCCTTTGAGCCAGCAGGTTGTGGGTTCAAGTCCCACTCCAGAGACTTGAGCACAAAAATCCAGGTTGACACTCCCAGTGCAGTGCTGAGGGAGTGCCGCACTGTCGGAGGTGCCATCTTTCAGATGAGACGTTTAAACCGAGGCCCCCTCGCAACTCTCTTATCCGGTCCTGGCCTGTATGTGACTCCAGACCTACAGCAATGTGGTTGACTCTTAACTGCCCTCTGAAATGGTGGCTCACCACCTTCTCAATAAAAGCCGGCCTTGCCAGCGACGCCCACATCCCAGGAATGAATAAAAAAAAGATGATCTGGTCATTAGCTGTTTGTGGGAGCTTGCTGTGCGCAGATTGGCTGCCGTGGTTCCTACATTACAACAGTGACTACACTTCAAAAAGTACTGGGACATCTTGAGATTGAGAATGGTGCCATATTGTCGTACGGTAATGTAATGTGCATTGCATTATGGGAATTACCCGGGAAAAGGGCAGTCGGCCATTTTACGCAATAAAGTGAACATCGCAGTTATAAGCCTGTCTGCCTGACTCTGATTTAATTTGACGTATCTACATGCTTGATTCAATTCAACATGGACCGATTCATTTTCATGGGAATCCTGTTGTCTGAAAAGGGCATCGGACCAACAGCAGAGAGAGTGCAAGCGGTGGCAGAAGCTCGGGAACCAGAGAATGCTACAGAGGTGAGGAGTTTCTTGGGGCTCGTTGGGTACAGTAGCAGATTCATCCCGCAGTTTGCAACGCTAACAGAGCCACTGCGACGCCTGACGAGAAAAGACACACCATTTAAATTTGGATCACAACAGAGACAGTCATTCAGTGCACTCAAGGAAGAGTTGGCCAGAGCCGGCACTTTAGCATATCTTGATAAGGACGCACCAACCAAGGTGATAGCAGATGCCAGTCCTGTAGGTTTAGGCGCAGTACTAGTTCAGGACCAACAGGGACAAGAGGTGCCAATATGCTATGTAAGTCGTAGTTTAACAGACTGTGAGAAGAAATACTCTCAAACAGAGAGAGAGGCCTTAGCTCTTGTATGGGCTTGTGAGAGGCTGCATCCATATGTGTATGGCCGAAAATTTAACTTGGTAACTGACCATAAGCCATTACAAGTGAGATGCGGCCCACACTCTAAACCCTGTGCCCATATAGAGAGATGGGTACTTAGATTACAGCCGTACGATTTTAAGGTGATACGCATTCCAGGCAAGCAAAACATTGCAGACCCACTGTCACGATTGCTGGGGGAGACAGCAAAACAGGAGAGACATTCTCATGGCTCAGATGAATACGTGAGATTTGTAGCTGTGAGTGCGACACCAAAAGCACTCACTACTAGAGAGGTGGAGGAAGCCTCTGCTACCGACCCAGAGCTAATTGAGGTTCGGAAGGCAATCACAAACGGACATTTTGAGAACTGTAAAGCTTATGCAGCAATTGCAAATGAGCTGTGCGTAGTGGGGTACCTAGTTCTTCGGGGAACATGCATCGTGCTACCCACAGTGTTACACGCACGAGCCCTGGTGTTAGCACATGAAGGACACTTGGGAATAGTTGGAACAAAGCAACATCTCAGAACCAAGGTTTGGTGGCCTGGCATGGACAAGGCAGCTGAAAAACACTGTAAAGCGTGCCACGGCTGTCAGATAGTAGCCAGACCTGACCCACCTGAACCGTTGAGACCAACACCATTACCGGAGGGCCCCTGGCAGGATGTAGCTATAGACTTACTGGGACCCTTGCCATCCAACCACTCCATTCTTGTGGTAGTTGATTGTTATAGTCACTACTATGAATACGACATCATGACCTCCACAACAACAGAGAAGGTTATTGATAGTCTAGAGTCAATCTTCAGCCATCATGGTTTGCCAATCACCTGCAAATCTGATAATGGTCCCCAATTCAGATCTGAATTATTCAAAGAATACTGTGAAAACAACGGGAACAAACACCTGAAAATGACAGCAAAATGGGCTCAGGCTAATGGAGAATTCGCGCGCCAGAATGCATCGCTGATGAAGAGAATCAGAATTGCTCAGTCAGAAGGACTAGATTGAAAACGTGAACTTAGAAAATATGTGACTGTGTACAGGAGCACTGACCATGCCACGACAGGAAAGAGCCCAGCAGAGCTGCTCTTTAAATGGAAAATGAGAGGAAAGCTGCCAGACATCACAGATGAACAGCGGAGAACACAATACTCAGAGGTGGAAGTTGGTGACACGGTGCTGGTACGGCAGGACAAAGTGGACAAGTTCACCACTCCTTTTAATGCCACATCCCACAAAGTTTTGAGTAAAACAGGGAGTCAAGTAGTAGTAGAATCTCCAGACGGAGCACGCTATTCGAGAAACACTACGTTTGTGAAGAAATACAGAACCAATGGACCAAAAGAGACACTCCATGAGCAGGAGGAAACACAAGGGACTGAGGACAGTATAGTAGACCCTGACACACATACCACTGTGACACAGGCAATACCCACTGACACCAACATGTCAGACATACCCAATACAGCCAGACCTTAAAGGGTTAAAAGAAAACCCCAAAGACTGTCTGATTATGTCACAACATAAACTGTGCGAGAACTGCATGGGTGATGTTAAATGTTTAAACCTGGGAATTATTTAGTTGTGTGGTAAGACACAAGTTTGTAAAAAGTTTATAAACCAAATAAGTTATGCAGTGTTATTGTAAGCAACTGTTTGTAAACTGCAAGTTTGTTTCCAAGGAAAAGGGGGATGTTGTGGCATACCGATCACAGAAAGGGCACAATCCGCTTTCCGGTCCATAGACTATAAATCAGGCGTCATGTCTTTAAGAAGGATCACACCTTTAAGAAACTCGATCTGCAACATAGTTAAGCCCAGAGCGGGGGAGGAGCAGTCGAAGCTGTGCACTGATGAAAGGCAGTCGTACTTTGTGTAGTCTCTGACTCCATTTTGTGTTCAGCATGCAGCCTCAACAATTAAACCTTTTCTGTTGAACCTCTCCGAGTTCAGTATTTTTATGCTAGGAGTACGTAGACTCCGACATTGGTGACCCCGACGCTCAGGGCGACTCCTAAGCATAACCATGGCTGACACAAACGCAGTTTCTGTGAAGCTGCCGGAGTTCTGGGAGAACCTGGCCACCGCCTGTTTCCTTCAAGCCGAATTACAATTCCGAATCCGCGGCATCACCGCCGACGCAACAATGTACGACTACCTCCTTGCCTACCTGGGCAGCTCCACATTCACGAAAGTCTGGACAACACTACAAAACCCTCCGGAGGAAGGCAAGTACGCACATCTCAAGGCCGCGCTCATTAAAAAAATTACAGCCTCCCAATTCTTGCGCAACTGCCACCTCCTCGACCTCCCGGGCCTCGGTGACTCCACGCCGTCAGACTTGCTCTCACACATGCTTGCTCTAACCGACGAGAAACCACCCGGCTCCCTCTTCCGCACGCTCTTTATCCACCAACTACCTCCCAGCATCCGCCCGGCGATCGTGGCGTCCAGCCTCATGGACCTCGAGGCCCTGGCCGACGAAGCCGATAAGCTCCTGTCCGCCAGCTCGTACCACGCCGTCACCCCCGACCTGGCCTCCGCAGCGTCGGCGCACGCTCCACCCTCTATCGCGCGGCCACACAGCTGGGCCACGAGGCCCCCCAGGCCCCCACGTCCCCCAAGCCCTCCGACCCAGGGCTACTGCTACTTCCATACCCGGTTCGGCGCACGGGCACGCCGCTGCAGCCATCCCTGCACGTTTCCAACCGCCCCCACACCGGCCTACACGATGGCCGTGGGGCAAGCAGGCGTTACGGACAGCGCCTCCGGACGCCGTTTCCTATGCGACACGGGCGCGCAGCACAGCGTCATCCCCGCGTCCGCCCTCGAGATCCAGTGAGGCGGCCATGGCCCTGCGCTGGCTGCCGCCAACGGCACCGACATCCGGACGTACGGCACCCGCACCGTCACCATCGACCTCGCAGGCTGCCACTACCACTGGGAGTTTATCACCGCCAAGGTGCTCTCCCCGCTCCTCGGTGTGGATTTCCTGTGCGCCCACGGCCTGTTGGTCGACATGCCTCGGCGCCGCCTCGTGGACATGAACACCATGTCACCTATCCCGGGCGCCATGGCCCCCCCCCAACCCGCCGAAATGGCATGGCAGTGCCACGCCCGCTCAACGGATGACTACTCAGCATTCCTGGCTGAGTTCCCAGCCCTCACCAACCCGACCTTCTCCGTGAAGGTTGTTAAGCACGGGGTAGAACACTTCATCCCCACCACAGGCCCACCGGTGTATGCCCACGCCCGCAGGCTGGACCCGGCCAAGCTGGAGATCGCGCGGGCCGAGTTCGCCACAATGGAACAGCTCGGCATCATCCGCCGCTCCAACAGCCCCTGGGCCTCCCCACTCCACATCGTCACCAAACCCGACGGGGGATGGTACCCCTGCGGGGACTACCGGCACCTAAACGACGCCACCACGCCGGATCGGTACCCCATGCCGCACATTCAAGACTTCTCGGCTAGACTGGCCGACCGCTCAGTCTTCTCCAAAGTCGACCTGGTGTGCGGTTACCATCAGGTGCCAGTCCACCCCACGGACGTTCCCAAGACGGCCATAATCACCCCTTTTGGGCTATTCGAGTTCCTCCGAATGCCCTTCGGCCTCAAAAACGCGGCCCAGGCCTTCCAGCGGCTCATGGACTCGGTCCTCCGGGACCTGAAGTTCCTCTTTGTCTACCTGGATGACATCCTGGTAGCTAGTTCCTCCAAGCAGGAACACATTGAGCACCTCCGCACCCTGTTCCAGCGGCTCAGTGAGCATGGGCTCATCATCAGCCCAGCCAAGTGCCAATTCGGCCTCAGCAGGATCGAATTCCTTGGCCACCACATCACGCAGGACGGAGCCATTCCCCTGCCCGCCAAGGTGCAAGCCGTCCAGCAGTTCCCCCGGCCTACCACCATCAAAGGCCTCCAGGAGTTCTTGGGGATGATCAACTTTTACAACCGCTTCATTCCCGGAGCGGCCTCCCTCATGCGGCCCCTATACGAAGCCCTCCGGGGTAAGAAAGCCAGAATGGCGATCGAGTGGTCGGCGGACATGTTGACCGCTTTCGACTCGACCAAAAAGGCGCTCGCCGACGCCACCATGCTCGCTCACCCACAGCCCAACGCCAGGGTGGCCCTCACCACGGACGCCTCCGACCACGCGGTCGGCGCCATGTACGAACAGTGGGTCGACGGGGCCTGGCAACCGCTGGCCTTTTTCAGCCGCCAACTGCGCCCCTCGGAGGCCAAATACAACGCCTTTGACCGCAAGCTCCTCGCACTGTACCTGGCAGTCCGCCATTTTAGATTTCTTCTGGAGGGCCGCCCCTTCACCACGTTTGTCGACCACAAACCCCTGACATTCGCGAAGGCGAAATCTGCGGAACCGTGGTCAGCCAGGCAACAACGCCAGCTCGCCGTGGTGTTCGAATTCACCACGGACATCCGGCACGTCTCCGGTCGAGACAACGCGGTGGCCGACTGCCTATCCCGCCCCGCCGTCCACGGCGCCCACCTGGCAGTGGACTATGCTCAACTGGCAGCGGAGCAACGCACCGACCCCGATCTGCTCTCCGCGCCCAAAACCCTCCCAGGGCTGCGACTGACCAACATCGCCTGTGGCCCGTCCGCCGTCACAGTCAAATGCGACACCTCCTTGGTGCAACCCCGCCCCGTAGTCCCGGCGTCCTGGCAAAAACGGGTGTTCGACATCGTCCACGGCCTCTCACACCCCGGCACCCGTGCGTCCATTAGACTGGTGGCCAACCGATTTGTGTGGCGTGGCCTGCGCAAAGATGTGCCCGTCTGGTCCAGATCCTGCATAGCTTGCCAGCGTGCCAAAATCCACCAGCACGTCAAAGCCCCACTCGAGGAGTTCACCGTGCCAGAAAGAAGGTTCGACCACGTCCACATCGACTTCGTCGGCCCCCTGCCGCCATCACAAGGTCACACGCACCTGCTGACAATCGTGGACCGTACCACCCGCTGGCCCGAGGCCATTCCACTAACGTCCACCACCACCGCTGACATCGCGAGGGCGTTCATCGGTACCTGGGTCGCTCAGTTCGGCGTCCCCTCCGACATGACGTCGGATAGATGCCCGCAGTTCACCTCTGATCTGTGGGCCGCCATCGCCCGAAACCTCGGGGTGGCCGTTCACCGCACCATGGCTTACCACCCCCAAGCCAACGGACTGTGCGAGCGATTCCACAGGTCCATGAAGGCGTCCCTCCATGCCAGCCTCGAGGACGAGGCTTGGATCGACCGCCTCCCGTGGGTGCTACTCGGCCTACACTCCGCGGTCAAGGAAGACCTGCAAGCCTCGGCGGTGGAACTCGTGTATGGCCAGCCGCTGCGCGTACCCGGAGAGTTCCTGCCCACCGCCACGACCCCCTGGTCGGCTGACCAGCAACACCGTGCTTTCGCCAACCGAGCACAACAGTTCGCTCCGGTACCCACCGGCCGGCACGGCGAACCAGCAACCCGCGTACCACCTAGCCTGCACATGGCCAAATTTCTTTTCGTGCACCATGATGCCCAACGAGGACCTCTACGGCCCCCATACGACGGACCCTACAAGGTACTCCAGACGGGGAACAAGTTCTTCCTACTCGAAGTGGGCGGCAGAACTGACAAGGTGTCGGTCGACCGGCTCAAGCTGGCGCACCTAGAGCCCGACGAACCCGTTCAAGTGGGCCAACCCCCACCGCGGGGCAGACCGCCTAAGAGCCCGACGCGTCCAACCGCCCCGCTCCCGACACCAACAGCCAAGAGCCGTTCTGGCCGTGCCATCAAGCCGCCATGCCGGTTTGTACACTCCCTACTAGCGGATTCTGGGGGGAGCTGTGTGGCGTACCAATCACAGAAAGGACACAATCCGCTTTCCGGTCCGTAGACTATAAATCAGGCATCATGCCTTTAAGAAGGATCACACCTTTAAGAAACTCGATCTGCAACATAGTTAAGCCCAGAGCGGGGGAGGAGCAGTCGAAGCTGTGCACTGATGAAAGGCAGTTATACTTTGTGTGGTCTCTGACTCCTTTTTGTGTTCAGCATGCAGCCTCAACAATTAAACCTTTTCTGTTGAACCTCTCCGAGTTCAGTATTTTTTGCTAGGAGTACGTAGACTCCTACAATGTCGTGTATTGATTGCGAGTTTGACACCAGTCAATACGGTAATGTAATGTGCATTGCATTATGGGAATTACCCGGGAAAAGGGCAGTCGGCCATTTTACGCAATAAAGTGAAGATCACAGTTATAAGCCTGTCTGCCTGACTCTGATTTAATTCGACGTATCTACATGTTTGATTGAACACATTAAAGCATAGATACAACAACCACAGGTCACCAAAGTCACCTGTTCCGCCCGAGCACGCCACACTCACCACATCATGTCTCAAATTACTCATGCACAGTATCCCCAAAATGTTACTTTCTGAAAGAAATCTCTCTTATTGGCATTTGAATGAATGAATATGAAAGGAGAGGGTTCATGGATTGTCCCAGCAGCAGTCACGTATGAGACTATGTGCAGAATAAATGATCAGTTTTAACATGAAAATGTGTGAACTGCTCCAGCTCGTGCCCATTGGGTCAGATTAAGCCCCACTGGAATTTGAAAGTGGAAAGCAAAGGGGATCAATTTCACCACTTGGGCCATAAACCGGTGGGTGATGGGGCGCCACCGCTCTCGATACCGCCGCAGTAAATAACCCAGCTCTGTTTGACAGGCAGTTAAACCGAAACAGAAACACGTGGCGGAGGCTCAAGAAGCGCTTAAGATCGCCAAGGCGAATCTTAGAGTGAAGAATGAAAGTCTGGGGCTGGTAGGACTCCATGAGCTTCACTTAAAACTCCCTCCCTCCCCTCCTCCTCCTCCGTGGCCACTGACCTACATACACACATGCACGCACACCTGCACACATATGTGCACACAGACACACAAGTGCGCACACATGCACACATGCGCACACATGCACATACACACGTGCACACACAGGCACATGCACGTGCACACACACATGTACAGACACGGTGCACTCACATGTGGACACATGCACACATGTGCACACACATGTGCATGCACACACAAGTACACACACATGCACGCACACCTGCACACAGGCACATGCATGCGCACACATGTGTACACATGTATAGACACGGCACACACATACACACAAGTGCACATATACACACCTATGCACACGTACACATACACATGTGCACGTACACACATACAGACACGCACATACACACGTACATGCACAAACACATGCACACATACGTGCACACAGACACGCACATACACACGCACATAAACGCATGTACACACTTGTACACACACACCTGCACACACATTTACACATGCACACATGTGCACGTGTGCACACATGCACATACAGACGTGCACACACACATGCACACAAACACACACGCGTGCACACAGACACACGGAAATATACACATGCGCACACGTACACACATGCATATACACACACGTGCACACACACAAGTGCACACACAAACACACACATGCACACACAGACACACACAAACACAGACACACACAAACACACACATGCACATACGCACATACACAAGCACATATTTCCAGCAACAGTCACTGGAGGGCGGTAATAGCAATGAATTTGTAACTCCTCCAGTCCAGGGGTACTGAGGCCAATTGTAGCACCCAAACTGCCATCCAGTTGAGACCCGCTAACTCAGCACTGCCCTTTTTATTTTCTGTATTGCCTAGGGTGGTGCGGTTACCAGCTGAGCTCTAAGGACAGTCCCCCACTGGCCATGTTGACATACACCGTTACCTGATATTAACCCTCTTTTTTGTTCCCCATCCAGAGATTGAGGGGTGGAAATTTGAGTTAGTAGCGCATGTTTTATGGGTGTAATGGGGGCTTGATTTCAGGGACCAACGTCCTGTGCCTCAAGAACACCTGAAAGATGCCAACCCGAAATTGAGTGCCTGGCAGCCGCCTAAACCAGGTGTTAGGCCCCTTTCATGTGTTACTGAGAGGCCTGAGGCCTATTACTGCCCATGTAGTAAACAGTTTGCAATGAGCGAGGCTGGTGTTGGGCCTGCTCCAGTCCTGATCCTTCAGGTGAGCCTCGGGCCTCCCGCTTCAGGCGAGCCTCGGGCCCGTCAGTTCAAGCCAACCTCAGGCGAGCCTCTGGCCTCCCACTTCAGGCGAGCCCCGGGCCTCCCACTTCATAGATACATAGATACATAGAAGATAGGAGCAGGAGTAGGCCATTCGGCCCTTCGTGCCTGCTCCGCCATTCGATGAGATCATGGCTGATCCTTTAATTCAGTATCCCGTCCCCGCCTTCTCTCCGTAACCCTTAACCCCTTTTGCCCGTAGAAATATATCTAATTCCCTCTTAAATATATTTAATGAGCTGGCGTACACTGCCCTCTGTGGCAATGAGTTCCACAGGTTCACCACTCTCTGAGTGAAGAAATTCCCCCTCATCTCTGTCCTAAATGGTTTAGCCCTTATCCTTAAATTATGTCCTCTAGTTCTGTTCTCACCCGCCAAGGGAAACATTCCTTCTGCATCCAGTCTGTCTAGACCTGTCAGAATTTTATACACTTCTATGAGGTCCCCTCTCAATCTTCTAAACTCCAGTGTGTACATCCCTAAACTACATAGTCTCTCCTCATAGGTCATTCCCGCCATTCCTGGTATCAGCCTGGTGAATCGCCGCTGCACCCCCTCCATGGCAAGAACATCCTTCCTCAGATGAGGCGACCAAAACTGTACACAGTACTCGAGGTGTGGTCTCACCAGTGCCCTGTACAGCTGCAGCAAGGTATCCCTGTTCCTGTATTCTAACCCTTTTGCTATGAAGGCCAGCATACCGTTTGCCTTCTTGACCGCCTGTTGCACCTGCATGCTCGCCTTCAGTGACTGGTGTACAAGAACACCCAGGTCTCTCTGTACTTCCCCCTCTCCCAATCTATTGCCATTTAAATAATAATTTGCCCTCCCGTTCCTGCACCCAAGGTGGATAACTTCGCACTTGTCCACATTATAGTGCATCTGCCATTTATCCGCCCAATCGCCCAGTCTGTCCAAATCGCTCTGGAGCTTCCTGGTCTCTTCCTCTGAGCCCACCCCCCCTCCTAGTTTAGTGTCGTCTGCAAATTTGGAAATGCTGCATCCGACTCCCTGATCCAGGTCATTAATGTAAATTGTGAACAGCTGGGGGCCCAGGACAGATCCCTGTGGTACCCCACTTGTTACTGCCTGCCATTCAGAAAATGAGCCGTTTATTCCAACTCTCTGTTTTCTATCTGACAGCCAGTTCCCTATCCACGCCAAAACTTTCCCCTTTATCCCATGAGCCTCAATTTTCCATGCTAATCTTTTATGTGGGACCTTATCGAAGGCCTTTTGGAAGTCCAGGTACACCACATCTACTGGCTCTCCCCCATCTATTCTACCAGTTACTCCCTCAAAAAATTCCAATAGATTAGTCAAGCACGATTTACCCTTTGTAAATCCATGTTGACTCTGTCCTATCCTGTCCCCATTTGCTAAGTGCTCCGCTATTTCATCCTTAATGATGGACTCCAGCATTTTGCCCACAACTGATGTAAGGCTTACAGGTCTGTAATTACCTGCTTTTTCCCTACCCCCCTTTTTGAATAGTGGGGTAACGTTAGCTACCCTCCAATCCATCGGCACTGTTCCCGAGTCTAATGAATTCTGAAAAATCATCCTTAGTGCATCCGCTATCTCTAGGGCCACCTCCTTCAGTACCCTAGGATGCATGTTATCAGGCCCTGGGGATTTGTCCACCTTCAATCCCTTTAGCTTCCTTAACACCATATCCTTAGAGATATTGATTTGCGTCAGTTCCTCCTTTGCCAATGTCCCTATTTTTCCCGATATCCCAGGGAGGTTTTTTGTGTCTTCCTTCGTAAAGACTGACCCAAAGTATGCATTTAGTTGATCTGCCATTTCCTTATTTCCCATTATATATTCCCCCGTATCTGACTGCAATGGACCAACTTTGGTTTTCACCAGTCTTTTCCTTTTGATATATTTATAAAAGCTTTTGGAGTTAGTTTTTATATTTTCCGCCAGCTTGTTTTCGTAAGCTATTTTGCCCCTCTTGATCATGCCCTTTGCCCTCCTTTGCTCTATCTTAAACTGTTCCCAATCTTCCGCTCTGGCGCTTTTTTTGGCTATTTTATACGCCCTATCTTTGGATTTTATGCTGTCTCTAATTTCCCCTGTTATCCACGGTTGAGTCACCTTTTTAGATTTCCTTTTATGCCAGATTGGTATAAACAATTTTTGCAATTTTGTCATTCTATCTTTAAATGTTTGCCATTGTTTATCTACCTCCAGTCCTCCCAGGAACGTTGTCCAATCAGACCTACTCAGTTCCCGTCTCATGGCATCATAATTCCCCTTGTTTAAATTCAGGACCTTAGTCTCTGAGTCAATTTCTTCGCTCTCCATTTCGAGTGAGAAATCGATCATGTTATGATCGCTCTGACCCAAGGGTCCCCGTACAACAAGATTACTGATTAGTCCCTTCTCATTGCACAGTACCCAGTCCAATATAGCCTGTTCCCGAGTTGGTTCCTCGACATATTGATCCAGATAACCATCCCTTAAACACTCAAGGAATTCCTCCTCCTCATTATTTTTACTGATTAGGCTAGTCCAATCTATATGTAAGTTAAAGTCACCTATGATGACAGCTGTGCTCTTATTGCACGCTTCTCTAATTTCCCTCGTGATGCCCTCCCTAACCTCTATTTTACTATTTGGAGGCCTATATACCACTCCTATTAATGTTTTTCGCCCCTCGCTATTTCTTAGCTCCACCCATATAGATTCTGTATTAACTGAGTTAATATCCTTCTTTTCAATTGCATTTATCCCCTCTTTTACTAGCAATGCTACCCCTCCTCCCTTTCTTTTTTGTCGATCCTTCCTAAATACTGAATACCCCTGTATGTTAAGCTCCCAGCCCTGCTCACCCTGCAACCATGTTTCCGTAATCCCAATTAGATCATAATTATTAACCTCTATTTCCACAGCTAATTCATCTACCTTGTTCCTGATGCTTCTCGCATTAAGGTATAAAACCCTCAGGCTTTTTTTATGCTCACATTTTTTATGAATTAGTTTGGCCCTTTGTTTTTTGTTCCTCACCCTTTTACCATTTATTTCTGTCTGCCTTTCACTTTCCTCTATTTCACTACATAGGTTTCTAGCCCCCTGCCATACTAGTTTAAATGCTCCCGAACTGCTTTATCAAAAATTACCCCGAGAACATCAGTTCCATCTCTGCACAGGTGTAGACCGTCCCTTTTGTATAGGTCACACCTACCACAAAACTGGTTCCAATGCCTCAAAAATTTAAAACCCTCCCTCTTACACCACTGCTCAAGCCTCGGACCTCCCGCTTCAGGCAAGCCTCGGGCCTCCCGCTTCAGGCGAGCCCTGGGCCTGCCAGTTCAGGCGAGTCTCGGGCCTGTCAGTTCAAGCCAACCTCAGGCGAGCCTCTGGCCTCCCGCTTCAGGTGAGCCTCGGGCCTCCCGCTTCAGGCGAGCCTCGAGCCTCCCACTTCAGGCGAGCCCCGGGCCTCCCACTTCAGGCGAGCTCCGGGCCTCCCACTTCAGGCGAGCCTCTGCCCTCCCACTTCAGGCGAGCCCCGGGCCTCCCGCTTCAGGCGAGCCTCGGGCCTCCCACTTCAGGCGAGCCTCGGGCCTCCCGCTTCAGGCGAGCCCCGGGCCTCCCACTTCAGGCGAGCCTCGAGCCTCCCACTTCAGGCAAGCCCCGGGCCTCCCACTTCAGGCGAGCCATGAGCCTCCGAGCTTGTGCTGGTGTTTATGCTCCATACGACTACCCTTTGCCGCTCACTCTTCGCTCGCGTTATCAATCCGGTGGGATGGCCGGGACAGCGAGAGTTGGCTCACAACAATTCCCTTCTGCTTGTGTCCTATAGATTGAAGATCACCAGCAGTCGCTGCAGCAGGCCATGGCTAACCGCAAACTGCTCACCATGAAGTACCTGTCACGGGCGGCGATCCTGATCACCGCTCTCACCAACGAAAAGGTCTCGTCTCTTCAAATTGGTTAGCTGTTTCAGTTCACAGAGTGATGGTGTTATAGGGTGTGAGTGACAGCGAGAGAGCGAGAGTGATGGAGAGCGAGTGACAGAGAGAGAGTGATGGAGAGAGAGTGAGAGTGACGGAGAGAGTGAGAGTGACAGGGATAGTGACAGGGAGAGAGTGAGAGTGATGGAGAGAGTGAGAGTGACAGTCCATGTAGACTACATCAACTGCACTACCCTCATCCACACGCCTAGTCACCCCCTCAAAAAATTCAATCAAATTGGTCAGCCCCGAGACCGGAGAAGCAGCGGACCTGCGCGATAGCAGCCCGAGGCGGGAGAGCTTAAAGGCTTGAGAGGGAGCAGTCAGAGGCACCGAGGCCCACAGCCCCGAGACCGGAGAAGCAGCGGACCTGCACGGGAGCAGCCCGAGGCGGCTGAGTATAAAAGGGAGCAGTCAGAGGCACCGAGGCCCACAGCCCCGAGACCGGAGAAGCAGCGGACCTGCGCGGGAGCAGCCCGAGGTGGCTGAGTATAAGAGGGAGCAGTCAGAGGCACCGACCAATCCAGGTTCCAGGAGAGAGGTAAAAAGTAATCCAAGTGTGACGTCACCAGGGAGCAGGTAAGTGATTGGTTGGTGAGTATTTCTCTCTTTTCAATACAAGCTTGAATTCTGTGGTGTTACATTTCTGTGGTGTAGTGGGGATAGTTGGTAAATAAAGCGCCCTAGAGTATACCTGTAACTGGGGTATTGAATAAATTTTTAAATTAATTAAAGGAGTAAGTCATGGCAGGAGAGTTCAGACCCGTGTTCTGCTCCTCTTGCTCCATGTGGGAAGTCAGGGATGCTGCCAGTGTCCCTGACGACCATGTCTGCGGGAAATGCATCCAGCTGCAGCTACTTGTAGACCGCATTGCGGCGCTCAAGCTGCGGGTGGATGAATTTTGGAGCATGCGCGATGCTGAGAGGCTCGTGGATAGCACGTTTAGCGAGTTGTTCACGCCTCAGGGTAGGGCAGCACAGGGGGTGACCATCAGGCGGAGCAACAAAGGCAGGCAGGTAGTGCAGGGAACCCCTGCGGACATCCCCCTTTCAAACAAGTATACCGCTTTGGATACTGTTGAGGGGGATGACTCACCAGGGGAAGGCAGCAGCAGCCAACTTCCTGGCACTGGGGGTGCTCCTGCTGCCCAGGAAAGGGGGAAAAAGAGTGGGAGAGCAATAGTGGTAGGGGATTCTATAGTAAGGGGAACAGATAGGCGTTTCTGTGGCTGTAGACGTGAATCCAGGATGGTTTGTTGCCTCCCTGGTGCCAGGGTCAAGGATGTCACTGAGCGGCTGCAGGGCATTCTGGAGGGGGAGGGTGAACAGACAGTGGTCGTGGTCCACATTGGTACCAACGACATAGGTAAAAAGAGGGATGAGGTCCTGCAGCAAGAATTTAGGGAGCTAGGTGAAGGATTAAAGAGCAGGACCTCAAGGGTTGTAATCTCTGGATTACTCCCGGTGCCACGTGCTAGTGAGTATAGGAATAGGAAGATAGAACAGATGAATGCGTGGCTAAAGGGATGGTGCAGGGGGGAGGGCTTTAGTTTCCTGGATCACTGGGTCTGCTTCTGGGAAAGGTGGGACTTGTACAAGTCGGACGGTTTACACCTGAACCAGAGGGGAACCAATATCCTTGCGGGGAGGTTTGCTAGCACTGCTGGGGGGGGTTTAAACTAACTTGGCAGGGGGATGGGGTACAGAGTGGAGCTATAGTAGGGGGTGATTTACAGCCAAATACAGAGGGAAAAACAAGTCAGCTGGGAAGGCAGAGCAAATATGTGAAGGCAAAAGAGAATATGGCAGGGCTGGAAGGCATTTATTTTAATGCAAGGAGTCTTGCAAGTAAGGTGGATGAACTGAAGTTGTTGTTGAACACATGGGAGTACGATATTGTTGCTATCACGGAGACATGGTTGAGGGAGGGTCAGGACTGGCAGCTCAATATTCCGGGGTATAGAATCTTCAGGCGAGACAGAGGGGGGTGTAAAAGGGGAGGGGGTGTTGCAATATTAATTAAGGAGTCAATTACTGCTGTAAGGAGGGATGATATATTAGCGGGTTCCTCTAATGAGGCCATATGGGTAGAACTTAAAAACAAAAAGGGGGCAAGCACTTTGCTGGGAGTGTACTATAGGCCCCCAAACAGTCAGGGGGAGATAGAGGAACAGATATGTAGGCAAATCTCAGAAAAGTGCGAAAATAATAGGGTAATAATAGTGGGGGATTTCAACTTCCCCAATATAAATTGGGATAGTCAGAGTGTGAAAGGCTTAGAGGGTGCAGAATTCTTAAAGTGCATCCAGGAGAGCTTTTTGAGCCAACATGTAGAAAGTCCTACAAGAGAGGGGGCGGTACTGGACCTAACTCTGGGGAATGTAGCCGGGAAAGTGGTGGAAGTGTCAGTAGGAGAGCATTTTGGCAACAGTGACCATAATTCGGTGAGATTTAAGGTGGTCATGGAAAAAGACAAAGACGGCCCGGAAATAAGGGTTCTAAATTGGGGGAGGGCCGATTTTAATATGATAAGGCAGGATCTGGCCAAAGTGGGCTGGGAGCAGCTACTTATAGGAAAATCCACATCAAAACAGTGGGAGACTTTCAGAAGGGAAATAGAGAGAGTACAACGCCAACATGTTCCTGTAACGGTCAAGGGTGGGACCAACAAGCAAAGGGAACCTTGGATGACAAGGGATATACAAAAATGCATTAGAAATAAAAGGGGGGCTTTTGGCAGTTACAAAAGACTAAAGACGGAAGAAGCCCTAGAGGAGTATAAAAAGTGCAGGGCCATACTTAAAAAAGAAATTAGGAGGGCGAGGAGGGGCCATGAAATAACACTGGCGAGCAAAATAAAGGAAAATCCTAAGATGTTTTATAAGTATATTAAGGGCAAGAGGATAACCAGGGAAAGGGTAGGGCCCATTAGGGACCAAAGTGACAATCTGTGTGTAGAGCCAGATGATGTAGGCGGGGTTTTAAATGAATTTTTTGCATCTGTGTTCACTCTGGAGAAAGACGATGCAGACATAGAAATCGGGCAAGGGGACTGTGACATACTTGAACATATTGGCATCGAGAGGGAGGAGGTGCTAGCGGTTTTAGCAGGCCAAAAAGTGGATAAATCCCCAGGCCCGGACGAGATGTATCCCAGGCTGCTGTGGGAGGCAAAGGAGTAGATTGCAGGGGCTCTGACACAAATTTTCAGAACCTCTCTGGCCACAGGGGATGTACCAGAGGACTGGAGAACAGCTAACGTAGTACCATTATTCAAGAAGGGTAGCAGGGATAAACCAGGGAATTACAGGCCAGTGAGCCTAACATCTGTGGTAGGGAAATTATTGGAAAAAATTCTGAGGGACAAAATTAGTCTCCACTTGGAGAGGCAAGGATTAATCGGGGATAGTCAGCATGGCTTTGTCAAGGGTAAATCATGTCTGACAAATCTGATTGAATTTTTCGAGGGGGTGACTAGGGGGGTGGATGAGGGAAATGCTGTGGATGTGGTTTACATGGACTTCAGTAAAGCTTTTGACAAAGTCCCGCATAGGAGACTGGTCAAGAAGGTAAGAGCCCATGGGATCCAGGGTGCCTTGGCACGTTGGATCCTAAACTGGCTGAGTGGCAGGAGGCAGAGGGTGATGGTCGAAGGTTGCTTTTGTGACTGGAAGCCTGTGTCCAGTGGGGTACCTCAGGGATCGGTGCTGGGTCCCTTGTTGTTTGTGATCTACATAAATGACTTGGATGAGAATGTAAAAGGTATGATCAGTAAGTTCGCAGATGACACGAAAATTGGTGGGGCGGTAAATTGCGAGGAGGAAAGCCTCAGGCTACAGGACGATATAAACGGGTTGGTCAGATGGGCGGAAAAGTGGCAAATGGAATTTAACCCTGAAAAGTGCGAGGTGATGCATTTTGGACGGACAAATAAGGTAAGGGAATACACAATGAGTGGTAGGACCCTAGGAAGTACAGAGGGTCAGAGGGACCTTGGTGTACATGTACATAGATCCCTGAAGGCAGCGGAACAGGTAGATAGGGTGGTTAAAAAGGCATATGGGATACTTGCCTTCATTAGCCGAGGCATGGAATATAAGAGCAGGGAGGTTATGATGGAGCTGTACAAAACGCTGGTGAGGCCACAGCTGGAATACTGTGTGCAGTTCTGGTCGCCTCACTATAGGAAGGATGTGATTGCTTTGGAGAGGGTGCAGAGAAGATTCACCAGGATGTTACCTGGGATGGAGCGCCTCAGCTATGAAGACAGGCTGGACAGGCTGGGGTTGTTTTCCTTGGAGCAAAGAAGGCTGAGGGGGGACCTGATTGAGGTGTACAAAATGATGAGGGGCATAGATAGGGTAGATAAAGAGGAACTTTTCCCCTTAGTAGGGGTGTCAATAACAAGGGGGCATAGATTCAGGGTAAGGGGCAGGAGATTTAGAGGGGATTTGAGGAGGAACTTTTTCACCCAGAGGGTGGTTGGAATGTGGAACTCAATGCCTGAAAGGGTGGTAGAGGCAGGAACCCTCATAACATTCAAGAAGCATTTGGATGAGCACTTGAAATGCCATTGCATACAAGGCTATGGACCAAATGCTGGAAAATGGGATTAGACTGGACAGGGATGGATGGGCGGCGCGGACACGATGGGCCGAAGGGCCTCTTTCTGTGCTGTAAAACTCTATGACTCTATGACTCTATGACATGATCTCCCCTTGACAAAGCCATGCTGACTATCATTGATTAATCCTTGCCTCTCCAAGTGGAGACTAATTCTGCCCCTCAGAATTTTTTCCAATAATTTCCCTACCACTGATGTTTGGCTCACTGGCCTGTAATTCCCTGGTTTATCCCTACTACCCTTCTTGAATAATGGTACTACGTTAGCTGTCCTCCAGTCCTCCGGTACCTCCCCTGTGGCCAGAGAGATTCTGAAAATTTGTGTCAGAGCCCCTGCAATCTCCTCCCTTGCCTCACACAGCAGCCTGGGGTACATCTCGTCTGGGCCTGGGGATTTATCCACTTTTAAGCCCACTAAAACCGCTAGTGCCTCCTCCCTCGCAATGCTAATTTGTTCAAGTATATCACAAGCCCCCTGCCTGATTTCTATGCCTACATCATCCTTCTCCATAGTGACCTTATTCATTAGTCTATTATGTGGTACCTTATCGAAGGCCTTTTGAAAATCTAGATAAATTACATCTACTGCATTGCCCTCATCTACTCTCTCTGCTACCTCTTCAAAAAATTCAATGAGGTTGGTCAAGCTGACTGGTCTATGGTCCCTGGACATGTTTTATCTCCCTTCTTAAATATAGGTATTATGTTAGCTATCCATCAGTCCTCTGGCACTACACCTTGTTCTAACGAATTATAAATATGTGTAGTAATGCTTCTGCTATCTCTTCCCTAGATTCTTTTAAAATGCGCGGATGTAATCCATCCAGACCAGGGGTCTTATTCTCTTTGAGTTTGATTAGTTTATTTAATATTTCTCCTCTATCTTTTAAATGCAGTTATCTCATTTCTAATCTTATCATCCGATGTCATGTCCACCTGTTCTATCTCCCTGATAAATATTGAAGCAAAGTAATAATTTCATATTTCTGCCGACTCTCTATCGTTACCTGTGGTATTATCCTGTCCATCCCTTAGTGGCCCTATTCCCATTCCAGCGTTCCTTTTTTTATTTATGGGCCTGTAAAATATTTTACTATTTTGTTTTATGTTCTTTGATAATTTAATTTCATAGTTCCTTTTTGCCTTTCTAATTTTTTTTTGACTTCTCTCCTGATCTCTTTGTATTTTCTCTTGTCATGCTCTCCCCTGCAATTCCTTACCCTCAATTTTTCCTTCATTTTTTAGCGGAATATATTTTTCCCGGGCTCTGTTGAACGCAATTTTAAATATTTCCCACTACTGTTCTACATCATTGTTTGCCAATGTTGTTGTCCATTTTATTTTCCCAAGTTCTATTCTCAGCCTCGCAAAATTGGCTTTTCTCCAATCTATTTCCCTGGTCTTTGTCATACTTCTCAATTAATAGAGAATCTTAGAATCATAGAATGGTTACAGTACGGAAGAAGGCCATTCAGCCCATTGAGCCCGTGCCAGCTCTCTGCAAGAGCACCTCAGCAAGTCCCACTCCCCCACCCTTTCCCCGTAGCCCTGCAATTTTTTTTCCTTCAGGTACTTATCCAACTCCCTTTTGAAAGCAGCGATTGAATCTGCCTCCACCACCCTTTCAGGCAGTGCATTCCAGATCCTAATCACTCGCTGTGTAAAAAAGTTTTTCCTCATGTCGCCTTTGGTTCTTCTACCAATCACCTTAAATCTGTGTCCTCTGGTTCTCGACCCTTCCGCCAATGGGAACAGTTTCTCTCTATCCACTCTGTCCAGACCCCTCATGATTTTGAACACCTCTATCAAATCTCCTCTCAATCTTCTCTGCTCTAATTAGAACAACCCCAGCTTCTCCAGTCTATCCACGTAACTGAAGTCCCTCATCCCTGGATTCATTCTCATAAATCTTTTCTGCACCCTCACTTAACCAATTCCGTATCCATGCTGCCACTGTCCCTTTTATTCCATGGGCTTCAACTTTGCTGGCAAGCACTTTGTCGAACGCCTTTTAGAAATTTATGTACACCACGTTAACCGCATTGCCCTCATCAACCCTCTCTGCTACCTCATCAAAAAACTTACTTTCTTAAAGCGTATTATATTATGGTCACTATTGCCTAGATGTTCTCCTACTTTTACTTCTTTTATCTGCTCTGGTTCATTCCCCATTACTAGATCCAATAGTGAATCCTCCCTTGTTGGGCTTTTTACACATTGGGTCAGAAAGGAGTCCTGTACACATTGTAGGAACTCCACCCCCTTTACCTACTTCTTCTGTCCAATTAATAGTGGGGTAGTTGAAATCCCCCATGATTATTATTATTTGTTTTTTTACTCATTTCCCTAATTTGTTTGCATTTTTCTTCCTCGACCTCCCTTCCACTATTAGGTGGTCTGTAGACTACCCCTATTAGTGTGATAGATCCTTTATTAGCTTTTATCTCTATCCACATGGATTCTATTTCTGTTTTGCAGATAGCCGTACCACTTTTTTCTACTGCCATTATGTTATCCCTAATAAGTACAGCTACTCCACCTCCCCTTTTCCCTCTCTAACTTTTCTAGATATGTTATACCTTGCAATATTTAATTCCCAGTCCTGATTTTTCTGTAGCCATGTCTCAGTAATACCTACTATGTTCCTCGCAACGTATTATTGTCTCCAGTTCCCCTGTTTTATTACGGACACTGTGTGCATTGCTATACAGACAGTTTAACTCATTTTTAATAGCAGTTCCTCTCACTTTATTGTTAACCATCTTTTTACACTCCTGTTCTATAACTCTGTTTATTCCCTGGCCATCAATATCCTCCCTTACTTTATTCTTTCCTATGTTCTCCTTTCCTGTTTTGTTTATATTTAGGCTGGTTTCATTTCTTGTAGATCCCTCCCCCCATCTTACTGGTTTAAAGCCTTTGCCACCTCCCTATTTACCCTTTCCGCTAGGACATGGGTCCCATCCCGGTTCAGGTGGAGCCTGTCCCATCGATATAACTCTTTCCTGTTCCAGTACTGGTGCCAGTGTCCCATGAAAAGGAACCCCTCTTTCCCACACCATCCCTTTAGCCACGTGTTAATTCTCCTGATCTGACTGCTTCTATGCCAATTTGCACGTTGCTGGTACAATAATCCAGAGATTATTACACTCGAGGTCCTGCTTTTTAATTTCGCTCCTAACTCCTTAAACTCCTTCAGCAGGACCTCTTCCCTGTTCCTACCTATGTCGTTTGTTCCGACATGGACCACGACAACTGGATTTACCCCCTCCCATAAGAACATAAGAAATAGGAGCAGGAGTAGGCCATACGGCCCCTCGGGCCTGCTCCGCCATTCAATAGGATCATGGCTGATCTGAATCTAGACTCATGTCCACTTCCCTGCCCTCTCCCCGTAACCCCTAATTCCCTTATCTGCTAGGAAAATGTCTATCTCCATTTTAAATTTATTTAATGTTGCAGCTTCCACAGCTCTCTGGGGTAGCAAATTCCATAGATTTACTACCCTCTGAGTGAAGAAGTTTCTCCTCATCTCAGTTTTGAAAGGGCAGCCCCTTATTCTAAGATTATGCCCCCTAGTTCTAGTCTCACCCATCAGTGGAAACATCCTCACCGCATCCACCCGATCAAGCCCCCTCACAATCTTATATGTTTCGATAAGATCGCCTCTCATTCTTCTGAACTCCAATGAGTAGAGTCCCAACCTACTCAACCTTTCCTCATACGTCAACCCCCTCATCTCTGAAATCAACCGAGTGAACCTTCTCTGAACCGCCTCGAGAGCAAGTATATCTTTTCTTAAATATGGAAACCAAAACTGCATGCAGTATTCCAGGTGTGGCCTCACCAATACCCTGTATAACTGCAGCAAGACTTCCCTGTTTTTATACTCCATCCCCCTTGCAATAAAAGCCAAGATTCCATTGGCCTTCCTGATCACCTGCTGCACCTGCATACTAACTTTTTGTGTTTCATGCACCAGGACCCCCAGATCCCTTTGTACTGTAACACTTTGCAGTTTCTCTCCATTTAGATAATAACTTGCTCTTTGATTTTTCCTGCCAAAGTGCATAACCTCACACTTTCCAACATTATATTGCATCTGCCAAATCTCTGCCCACTCACTTAGCCTGTCTATGTCCTTTTGCAGGTTTTTTATGTCCTCCTCACTCACTGCTTTCCCTCCCATCTTTGTATCGTCGGCAAACTTGGATATGTTGCACTCGATCCCTTCCTTCAAATCGTTAATATAGATTGTAAAGAGTTGGGGTCCCAGCACTGACCCCTGCGGAACACCACTAGTTACTGATTGCCAGCCCGAGAACGAACCATTTATCCCAACTCTTTGTTTTCTGTTAGATAGCCAATCTTCCACCCATGCCAGTATATTACCCCCAATCCCATGATTTTTTATCTTGATCAGTAATCTTTTGTGTGGAACCTTGTCAAATGCCTTTTGGAAGTCCAAATACACTACATCCACTGGTTCCCCTTTATCCACCCTGTATGTTACATCCTCAAAGAATTCGAGCAAATTTGTCAAACATGACTTCCCCTTCGTAAAACCATGCTGACTCTGTCCTATTAAATTATGTTTATCCAAATGCTCTGTTACTGTTTCCTTAATAATGGACTCCAACATTTTGCCAACCACGGACGTTAGGCTAACTGGTCTATAGTTTCCAGCTTTTTGTCTACTTCCCTTCTTAAATAAGGGTGTTACATTAGCAGTTTTCCAATCTGCTGGGACCTTTCCTGAGTCCAGGGAGTTCTGGAAAATGATCACCAATGCATCCACAATCCCTACCGTCACGTCTCTCAAGACCCTAGGATGTAGGCCATCAGGTCCGGGGGATTTATCCGCCTTAAGTCCCATTATTTTACTGAGTACCATCTCCTTAGTGATTTTAATCATGTTTAGCTCCTCCCATTCCATATTCCTCTCCAGCCGTCTCGAGATAACCCTTACCCTGGCAACACATCCTTCGGGATTCTCGTTCGTGGCTGCAGAGGAGGCTATCTATCCCCCTAATTATGGAATCCCCTATCACTATCACATTTCTATTCTGCTCTTCCACTGCCACCACCCCGGACAGCCTTCTGAGCCACAGTGCCTTGGTCTGCATTGTGGCTGTCCTCCCCGCAGTCTTTCAATGGAGTTGAGGTACAGATCAGTCATGATCTGATTGAATGGTGGAGCAGGCTCCAGGGGCTGAATGGCCTCCTCCTGTTCCTATGAAATGTTCAACAAGTAAAATTAACCCTTGTACACAAATCCTTGTGGCAGCTGCAAAGATTTAAGGCGGCGGAATGGTTTAGAGCTTGACATTCTTCATCGGCCTCACAGAAACAACATTCATTTTTTATCACCTATGACAAATTCACTTATCGAAGCTAGTGGCAAACTTGGTAATCACCTCAATCAGCAGATAGAAATAATAACCTAGTTGGGAAGTTTGAAGAGGGTGATTCTTGCAGTCGGTCTGATTAATTATTAACAATAACGGTAAGTGGGTGAATGGATCACAGCTATGTACACAGAGAGCTGTGTCTTTATCTTGTGCACATATTGACAGTCAGTGACCACTGATAAACTAATGTGCTGGTTACTGAAACATTGCTGCTAGTTAGAGTACTAATGCAGCAACATACCGGCTCACAAACTGGTTATAATGCTAGTTACTGAAACATTGCTGCTAGTTAGTGCTCTGGTGCAGCACCATACCGGCTCACAAACTGGTTATAATGTTGGTTACTGAAACATTGCTGTTAGTTAGTGCTCTGGTGCAGTACCATACCGGCTCACAAACTGGTTATAATGCTAGTTACTGAAACATTGCTGTTAGTTAGTGCTCTGGTGCAGTACCATACCGGCTAACAAACTGGTTATAATGTTGGTTACTGAAACATTGCTGTTAGTTAGTGCACTAGTGCAGCACCATACCGGCTAACAAACTGGTTATAGTGCTGGTTACTGAAACATTGCTGCTAGTTAGTGCCCTGGTGCAGCACTGTACCTGCTAACAAACTAGTTCTATTGCTGGTTACTGAAACATTGCTGCTAGTTAGTGCTCTGGTGCAGCACCATACCGGCTAACAAACTGGTTCTATTGCTGGTTACTGAAACATTGCTGTTAGTTAGTGCTCTGGTGCAGCACCATATCCGGCTCACAAACTGGTTATAATGCTAGTTACTGAAACATTGCTGTTAGTTAGTGCCCTGGTGCAGTACCATACCGGCTAACAAACTGATTATAATGTTGGTTACTGAAACATTGCTGTTAGTTAGTGCTCTGGTGCAGCACTGTACCTGCTAACAAACTAGTTCTATTGTTGGTTACTGAAACATTGCTGCTAGTTAGTGCTCTGGTGCAGCACCATACCGGCTCACAAACTGGTTATAATGCTAGTTACTGAAACATTGCTGTTAGTTAGTGCCCTGGTGCAGTACCATACCGGCTCACAAACTGGTTATAATGTTGGTTACTGAAACATTGCTGCTAGTTAGTGCACTAGTGCAGCACCATACCGGCTAACAAACTGATTATAATGTTGGTTACTGAAACATTGCTGTTAGTTAGTGCTCTGGTGCAGCACCATACCGGCTAACAAACTGGTTATAATGCTAGTTACTGAAACATTGCTGTTAGTTAGTGCTCTGGTGCAGCACCATACCGGCTCACAAACTGGTTATAATGTTGGTTACTGAAACATTGCTGCTAGTTAGTGCTCTGGTGCAGCACCATACTGGCTCACAAACTGGTTATAATGCTAGTTACTGAAACATTGCTGTTAGTTAGTGCTCTGGTGCAGCACTGTACCTGCTAACAAACTAGTTATAATGCTAGTTACTGAAACATTGCTGTTAGTTAGTGCTCTGGTGCAGCACTGTACCTGCTAACAAACTGGTTATAATGCTAGTTACTGAAACATTGCTGTTAGTTAGTGCTCTGGTGCAGTACCATACCGGCTAACAAACTGGTTATAATGTTGGTTACTGAAACATTGCTGTTAGTTAGTGCACTAGTGCAGCACCATACCGGCTCACAAACTGGTTATAATGTTGGTTACTGAAACATTGCTGTTAGTTAGTGCTCTGGTGCAGTACCATACCGGCTCACAAACTGGTTATAATGCTAGTTACTGAAACATTGCTGTTAGTTAGTGCTCTGGTGCAGCACTGTACCTGCTAACAAACTAGTTCTATTGCTGGTTACTGAAACATTGCTGTTAGTTAGTGCTCTGGTGCAGTACCATACCTGCTAACAAACTGGTTATAATGTTGGTTACTGAAACATTGCTGTTAGTTAGTGCTCTGGTGCAGCACTGTACCTGCTAACAAACTGGTTATAATGCTAGTTACTGAAACATTGCTGTTAGTTAGATCTCTGGTGCAGCACCATACCGGCTCACAAACTGGTTATAATGCTAGTTACTGAAACATTGCTGTTAGTTAGTGCTCTGGTGCAGTACCATACCGGCTAACAAACTGGTTATAATGTTGGTTACTGAAACATTGCTGTTAGTTAGTGCTCTGGTGCAGTACCATACCGGCTCACAAACTGGTTATAATGCTACTTACTGAAACATTGCTGTTAGTTAGTGCTCTGTTGCAGCACCATATCCGGCTCACAAACTGGTTATAATGCTAGTTACTGAAACATTGCTGTTAGTTAGTGCTCTGGTGCAGTACCATACCGGCTCACAAACTGGTTATAATGCTAGTTACTGAAACATTGCTGCTAGTTAGTGCTCTGGTGCAGCACCATACCGGCTCACAAACTGGTTATAATGCTAGTTACTGAAACATTGCTGTTAGTTAGTGCTCTGGTGCAGTACCATACCGGCTAACAAACTGGTTATAATGCTAGTTACTGAAACATTGCTGCTAGTTAGTGCTCTGGTGCAGCACCATACCGGCTCACAAACTGGTTATAATGTTGGTTACTGAAACATTGCTGTTAGTTAGTGCTCTGGTGCAGCACCATACCGGCTCACAAACTGGTTATAATGCTAGTTACTGAAACATTGCTGTTAGTTAGTGCTCTGGTGCAGTACCATACCGGCTAACAAACTGGTTATAATGCTAGTTACTGAAACATTGCTGTTAGTTAGTGCTCTGGTGCAGCACCATACCGGCTCACAAACTGGTTATAATGTTAGTTACTGAAACATTGCTGTTAGTTAGTGCCCTGGTGCAGTACCATACCGGCTCACAAACTGGTTATAATGCTAGTTACTGAAACATTGCTGTTAGTTAGTGCTCTGGTGCAGCACCATACCGGCTAACAAACTGGTTATAATGTTGGTTACTGAAACATTGCTGTTAGTTAGTGCACTAGTGCAGCACTGTACCTGCTAACAAACTAGTTCTATTGCTGGTTACTGAAGCAATGCTGTTAGTTAGTGCACTAGTGCAGCACCATACCGGCTAACAAACTGGTTATAATGTTGGTTACTGAAACATTGCTGCTAGTTAGTGCACTAGTGCAGCACCATACCGGCTCACAAACTGGTTATAATGTTGGTTACTGAAACATTGCTGTTAGTTAGTGCCCTGGTGCAGCACTGTACCTGCTAACAAACTGGTTATAATGTTGGTTACTGAAACATTGCTGTTAGTTAGTGCACTAGTGCAGCACCATACCGGCTCACAAACTGGTTATAATGCTAGTTACTGAAACATTGCTGCTAGTTAGTGCTCTGGTGCAGCACCATACCGGCTCACAAACTGGTTATAATGCTAGTTACTGAAACATTGCTGTTAGTTAGTGCTCTGATGCAGTACCATACCGGCTAACAAACTGGTTATAATGTTGGTTACTGAAACATTGCTGTTAGTTAGTGCACTAGTGCAGCACTGTACCTGCTAACAAACTAGTTCTATTGCTGGTTACTGAAGCAATGCTGCTAGATAGTGCTCGGGTGCAGCACCATACCTGCTAACTAGTTCTATTGCTGGTTACTGAAGCACTGCTGCTAGTTAGTGCTCGGGTGCAGTCTGTGGTTGGCGGCGCTGGTCCGGCTGCGGACTGATTGGCTGCCGCGGAGGCCCCCTGGCGCGCAGGCGCCGGATCCGGGCCCGGGGAGCGGGTCAGGAAACACCGCGGCCTGAGGGAGGCCGGGCCCGGGGAGCGTTACCATGACAGAGTGAGTGTGAGAGATAGAGAGAGGGATAGAGATAGATAGAGTGTGTGTGTGATAGAGAGATAGAGACAGAGAGAGAGAGAGAGAGATAGAGATAGATAGAGTGTGTGAGAGAGGGAGAGAGAGAGAGAGACAGAGAGAGCGAGAGATAGAGAGAGAATTGGATGACCTGTCACAATTGAGATTAGTCCTGGGAGAAGGAGACAGACCATACCTTGGGGCCAAATATGTAACAACATGTCACAACCTGAGGACTGTTTAAAATTAAGACTGTTTAAAATTAATATTGAACGTACCAAATGAAGTACAAAGACTGTTTAAAATTAATATTGTTTAAAAGTAATATTGTATGTACCCAACAAATGTCAAATCGATTGACACCTACAGAATGTTAGAAAACTGTACCTTTTTGCAATGTAAGCTTTGGCAATATGGTTCTCTGTAAACTTTCATGCCAATAAAGCATTTGAATTGAAATTGAATTGAATTGAATTGAATTGAATTGAGTGTGTGAGAGAGAGAGAGATAGAGAGAGTGTGTGAGAGAGAGAGAGATAGAGAGAGTGTGTGAGATAGAGAGAGTGTGTGAGATAGAGAGAGTGTGTGAGATAGAGAGAGTGTGTGAGAGAGAGAGAGATAGAGAGAGTGTGTGAGAGAGAGAGAGATAGAGAGAGTGTGTGAGAGAGAGAGAGATAGAGAGAGTGTGTGAGAGAGAGAGAGATAGAGTGTGTGAGAGAGAGAGATAGAGAGAGTGTGTGAGAGAGAGAGATAGAGAGAGTGTGTGAGAGAGAGAGAGATAGAGAGAGTGTGTGAGAGAGAGAGAGATAGAGAGAGTGTGTGAGAGAGAGATAGAGAGAGTGTGAGAGAGAGAGAGATAGAGAGAGTGTGTGAGAGTGAGATAAAGAGAGTGTGTGAGAGAGAGAGAGATAGAGACCTAAATGCAAGGACAGGATGTGAACCTGACTTCATAGACCCACAGGGCAACAACCATGTGTTTGGCCAGACCCCTCTATATGTCACACCAGCCATCGCAAACCGAAACAACCTCGATTGTGAAATAAATAAAAGCGGTAGGGAGGTAGTGCAACTCTGTCGAGCCTTAGGCCTGTACATAGTTAACGGTAGGTTCAGAGGGGACTCCTTAGGGAGACTCACATATTCCTCAACTCTTGGGTCTAGTGTGGTGGATTATACAATCACTGACCTGGACCCCTGCGATATCAACGCATTCACTGTCAGGCAGCAATCCCCCCTCTCAGACCATAACCAAATAAATGTGTACCTTAAACTTTCTGCCCAAACTACAGACACAAAAAAGGAACCCAGTAAGCTACATAAAATAAACCAGACATACAGATGGGCCCCAGACAGTGGAGATAAATTCATCACAGCACTAAATTCACCTGATCTCACAAGTAAAATTTCAAAATTTAAAGAAAATCTATATGAGATCACCAGAGATGGGGTAAACATGGCCATAGAGGATATAAATATGATCTTTCATGAGGCAGCTGTAAAAGCCGACCTCGTGAAACAGAAGAGGAAGAGTCACAAAAGACAAAATAAAAATAAGAAATGGTTTGACCACGAATGCAAAAATGCCAGAAAAGACCTGAGAAAAATATCAAACCAAAAGCATCGCCAACCAAACAATCCGGACCTACGTACTAGATACAATGAAACCCTCAAAAGATATAAACACACCATTAGGAACAAAACACAAAACTATACCCACAAAATACTAGAAGAAATTGAAAACTCCACCAACCCAAAACAATTCTGGGAAATGTGGAATAACCTGAGTACAACACAATTGCAAGCATTACCAATCCAAGATGGCGACATCTGGAGAACACATTTTGAAAACCTCTACAAAGACATCCCAATAAACGAAACAAACCCAAGTCAACATCAGGTCACAGAAAAACTCCACACATTAGAAGCAACAATCAAAGACAACCAAAACCCTCTAGACTCCCCAATCACATGGAAAGAAATGGCCACAAAAACAAAATCTCTCCACCTAAAGAAAGCCTGTGGCCCAGACAACATCAAAAATGAAATGCTCAAGTTCAGCAATATGGAGATGCAGGGTGCGGTACTCAAATTATTCAACATCATATTACGTTCAGGCTGTTTTCCCGATATCTGGTGCCAAGGACTAATCTCCCCCATATATAAAAGCGGAAACAAATCAGACCCAAATAACTACCGCGGCATCTGTGTCAACAGTTGTCTAGGGAAGTTATTCTGCAGTATTCTAAATAGTAGATTACTTGATTTTCTTAACAAACATAATATCCTCAGAAAAAACCAAATAGGCTTTCTTCCAAAACACCGCACCGCCGACCATATCTATACCCTTCACACCCTCATTGAAAAACATATACACCAAACAAAAAATGGGAAAATATTCGCCTGTTTCATCGACTTCAAGAAAGCCTTTGACTCTATATGGCACGAAGGGCTCTATTATAAACTTCTTCAATGTGGAATAGGGGGCAAAGTCTATGACCTTATTAAATCAATGTATCTGAAAAACAAATGCGGGGTCAAAATTGGAGACAAACGCACCGATTTCTTCACCCAGAGAAGAGGCGTCCGGCAGGGCTGCAATTTGAGCCCGACCCTGTTCAACATATACATAAATGAATTAGCAGACATGCTGGAGCAAAGCGAGTCACCAGGTCTCCGTCTCCTAGATGGAGAAGTGAAATCCCTGTTCTATGCGGACGACCTGGTTCTGCTGTCTCCCACAGAACAGGGATTACAGCAACAACTAGACCTACTCGACAAATACTGCCAAAATTGGGCTCTAACAGTAAATCTAAAGAAAACCAACATCATGATTTTTCAAAAAAGGCCCAGATGTCAGGAAAACAAATACCAGTTTACCCTCAGTGATATCACTATAGGACACACTATGAGCTACACCTACCTTGGTCTAACTATTACAGCATCAGGGAGCTTCAGCATAGCAGTGAATGCACTAAAAGAAAAAGCCCGAAGAGCCCTATATGCAATAAAAAGAAAATTCTACAACATCCAAATCCCAATCAAAATCTGGCTCAAAATATTTGACAGCATAATCCTGCCCATTGCACTGTACGGTAGTGAAGTATGGGGCCCGCTAAATCACCAAAGCTACACTAAATGGGAAAAACATACAATAGAAGCCCTACATGCAGAATTCTGCCGAAGCATCCTTCGCACACAAAGGAAAACGCCAACAAATGCATGCAGAGCCGAACTAGGCAGATACCCACTGATAATAAACATCCAAAAACGAGCACTAAACTTCCTAAATCACCTCAAATCTAGCTCCCCAGACACCCTTCATTTCAAAGCCTTTCAGACCCAAGAGCTAAACCCAGAAAAGAGTCCCCTGAGTCAGCTGCTACGGAAACTAAGTACTCAGCCGGACCCTGACCAGCCCCAGACCAACACAGCCGCCCAAACACCAATCCGAGTGAACCAAATCATTAAAAAATGCAAAGAAACCTACCTGGAACATTGGAACAAAATAACCGAAAGCCAAAGCAGATTAGAATGTTACCGGGCCCTAAAAAGAGAATATAAACTGGCAGACTACCTCACGACCATCAGAGACACAAAACAGAGACAGACCCTCACCAGGTACAGACTAAGCGACCACAAACTGGAAATTGAAAAAGGCAGATACAAGAAATCCTGGCAGCCTAGAGAGAATAGAATATGCGATCAATGTCTGGCTGGCGAGGTTGAAACAGAAATGCATTTCCTCCTAAAATGCGAAAAATTCAACACATCAAGAAACATATTATTCAACAAGCTAAGCCAAACAACCCCAGATTTCAAGGAATTGGATGATCTGTCAAAATTGAGATTAGTCCTAGGAGAAGGAGACAGACCATACCTTGGGGCCAAATATGTAACAACATGTCACAACCTGAGGACTGTTTAAAATTAAGACTGTTTAAAATTAATATTGAACGTACCAAATGAAGTACAAAGACTGTTTAAAATTAATATTGTTTAAAAGTAATATTGTATGTACCCAACAAATGTCAAATCGATTGACACCTACAGAATGTTGGAAAACTGTACCTTTTTGCTATGTAAGCTTTGGCAATATGGTTCTCTGTAAACTTTCATGCCAATAAAGCATTTTAATTGGAATTGGAATTGGAATTGGTGTGTGTGAGAGAGAGAGATAGAGAGAGTGTGTGAGAGAGAGAGAGATAGAGTGTGAGAGAGAGAGACAGAGAGAGTGTGTGAGAGAGAGAGAGATAGAGAGAGTGTGTGAGAGAGAGAGAGATAGAGAGAGTGTGTGAGAGAGAGAGAGATAGAGAGAGTGTGTGAGAGAGAGAGATAGAGAGAGTGTGTGAGAGAGAGAGAGATAGAGAGAGTGTGTGAGAGAGAGAGAGAGAGAGTGTGTGAGAGAGAGATAGAGAGAGTGTGTGAGAGAGAGAGAGATAGAGAGAGTGTGTGAGAGAGAGAGATAGAGAGAGTGTGTGAGAGAGAGATAGAGAGAGTGTGTGAGAGAGAGAGATAGAGTGTGTGAGAGAGAGAGAGATAGAGAGAGTGTGTGAGAGAGAGAGATAGAGTGTGTGAGAGAGTGTGTGTGAGAGAGAGAGAGAGAGTGTGAGAGAGAGCGTGTGTGAGAGAGAGAGAGATGGAGAGAGTGTGTGAGAGAGAGAGAGATACAGAGAGTGTGTGAGAGAGAGAGAGATAGAGTGTGTGTGAGAGAGAGAGATAGAGAGAGTGTGTGAGAGAGAGAGATAGAGTGTGTGAGAGAGAGAGACAGAGAGAGTGTGTGAGAGAGAGAGAGACAGAACCCGCCGGATGCCACCCCACACGACGACACACCGAAAGCCACAAACCCCGCTCCAACCAGCCCTCAGTCGAATCATGCCCAGACTACTGCTACCCAGTCCTCACACACAGGAACACAAAAACCGACAGATACCCCCCCAAACGAGGACACACCGAAAGCCCCAAACCCCGCTCCTGCCACACAACATATCCCAGAAACCCAGCCAACAACCAGCCACCAGGCGAGTCCTACCCAGACTACTGTTACCCAGTCTGAAAAACCAGCCCCTCAGGCGGTCCTGCTGACCGACTCCAACGGAAAGTTTCTGGACCCCCAGAGGCTGTTCCCAGACCATCAAGTCCTGAAAAAATGGTGCAGCAACACAGACCAAGCAATGAAGATCCTGAACAAAGAATCCCTTGGAAGCCCCAAATGGATTGTGATCCACACAGGCACGAACGACCTACGCACCCTACAGGAAGGCACTGCTAGGGCGGTGAGCAGGATGGCGGAAAAGGCCAGCAGGGAATTCCCCGAGGTGCGGATCGTGATCTCCACACTACTGCCCAGAAAGGACACCCCAGCCTATATAATCCACAACACCAACAGGGAGATCGACACGAGATGTTCTGTCCTCCCCAACGTCTCCCTGGCCCATCATCCAAACATCAACACAAGGGACCTCTATGACGAAATACATCTACTCAAACAGCGGATGTGGGTCTTCGCAAGAAACCTCATAAACACTGCCAAAAGACGCAGCCCTCCCACCCCCTCTACCATTGGGAGCCCAAACAGGACCACCAATGTCCCCCACCCCCCATTACAAAACCAACAACAGAACCGTGCTTTTATACCTGACCCAAGACCCCCCTCTAGACCACAGACTGTAGACCAAGAACTGAGAAAGATCATGACGATGCTGAACAGCCTGATAGAAAGCCGGAGAAATTATTAATATTGTTATTTATCATTATCATTATTGATCAGTATTATTACTATTATTAGATAGATATATGTGAATGCCTCATGAAATTTATACTAAATCATCATTTAGCATTATAGAAAATAGTGTTTCCACACTCATCCCACAAAATAGGTCCATTTTATTTCGTTTTATTGAACTATATAAATGCGTTCTTTCCACATAAGCTGCTGGAATATCCAGGGCCTCCGCTCCTCAACTTTTGGGAGGAAGAGTACAGACCCTGAATTCCTAAAAGATATAAAAGACATTGATATAATTGTGTTAACAGAAACATGGTGCCAAAAGGACGTGCCGACCCACTGTCCTCCAATGTACCATGAAATCATTGTGCCCTCAGTAAAGAACACTAAAACACGCAAGGGCAGAACCTCCGGGGGAATATTGGTGTGGTATAAGGGAGAACTGGACAAACACATCTCACCGGTAAAACAGGGAAAATCACACGTATGGCTAAAACTAGATAAAAATATAGGAATAGCAAAAAAAGATGTTTACTTATGTGCGATCTACATACCTCCAATAGAATCGCCATATTTCGAAGAGGAGTTATTTGATACTCTCCACATGGAAATCAGCCATTTCCAGGCCCAAGGAAAGGTGATAATATGTGGGGACCTAAATGCAAGGACCGGTTGTGAACCTGACTTCATAGACCCACAGGGAAACAACCATGTGTTTGGCCAGACCCCTTTAGATGTCACACCAGCTATCGCAAATCGGAACAACCTTGATCGTGAAATAAATAAAAGCAGTAGGGAGGTAGTGCAACTCTGCCGAGCCTTAGGCCTGTACATAGTTAACGGTAGGTTCAGAGGGGACTCCCTAGGGAGACTCACATACTCCTCAACTCTTGGGTCTAGTGTGGTGGACTATACAATCACTGACCTGGACCCCTGCGATATCAACGCATTCACTGTCAGGCAGCAATCCCCCCTCTCAGACCATAACCAAATAAATGTGTACCTTAAACTTTCTGCCCAAACTACAGACACAAAAAAGGAACCCAGTAAGCTACATAAAATAAACCAGACATACAGATGGGCCCCAGACAGTGGAGATAAATTCATCACAGCACTAAAGTCACCTGATCTCACAAGTAAAATATCAAAATTTAAAGAAAACCCATACGAGATCACCAGAGATGGTGTAAACATGGCCATAGAGGATATAAATATGATCTTCCATGAGGCAGCTGTAAAAGCCGACCTTGTGAAACAGAAGAGGAAGCGTCACAAAAGACAAAATAAAAATAAGAAATGGTTTGACCACGAATGCAAAAATGCCAGAAAAGACCTGAGAAAAATATCAAACCAAAAGCATCGCCAACCAAACAATCCGGACCTACGTACTAGATACAATGAAACCCTCAAAAGATATAAACACACCATTAGGAACAAAACACAAAACTATACCCACAAAATACTCGAAGAAATTGAAAACTCCACCAATCCAAAACAATTCTGGGAAATGTGGAATAACCTGAGTACAACACAATTGCAAGCATTACCAATCCAAGATGGCGACATCTGGAGAACACATTTTGAAAACCTCTACAAAGACATCCCAATAAACGAAACAAACCCAAGTCAACATCAGGTCACAGAAAAACTCCACACATTAGAAGCAACAATTAAAGACAACCAAAACCCTCTAGACTCCCCAATCACATGGAAAGAACTGGCCACAAAAACAAAATCTCTCCACCTAAAGAAAGCCTGTGGCCCAGACAACATCAAAAATGAAATGCTCAAGTTCAGCAATATGGAGATGCAGGGTGCGGTACTCAAATTATTCAACATCATATTACGTTCAGGCTGTTTTCCCGATATCTGGTGCCAAGGACTAATCTCCCCCATATATAAAAGTGGAAACAAATCAGACCCAAATAACTACCGCGGCATCTGTGTCAACAGTTGTCTAGGGAAGTTATTCTGCAGTATTCTAAATAGTAGATTACTTGATTTTCTTAACAAACATAATATCCTCAGAAAAAACCAAATAGGCTTTCTTCCAAAACACCGCACCGCCGACCATATCTATACCCTTCACACCCTCATTGAAAAACATATACACCAAACAAAAAATGGGAAAATATTCGCCTGTTTCATCGACTTCAAGAAAGCCTTTGACTCTATATGGCACGAAGGGCTCTATTATAAACTTCTTCAGTGTGGAATAGGGGGCAAAGTCTATGACCTTATTAAATCAATGTATCTGAAAAACAAATGCGGGGTCAAAATTGGAGACAAACGCACCGATTTCTTCACCCAGAGAAGAGGCGTCCGGCAGGGCTGCAATTTGAGCCCGACCCTGTTCAACATATACATAAATGAATTAGCAGACATGCTGGAGCAAAGCGAGTCACCAGGTCTCCGTCTCCTGGATGGAGAAGTGAAATCCCTGTTCTATGCGGACGACCTGGTTCTGCTGTCTCCCACAGAACAGGGATTACAGCAACAACTAGACCTACTCGACAAATACTGCCAAAATTGGGCTCTAACAGTAAATCTAAAGAAAACCAACATCATGATTTTTCAAAAAAGGCCCAGATGTCAGGAAAACAAATACCAGTTTACCCTCAGTGATACCACTATAGGACACACTATGAGCTACACCTACCTTGGTCTAACTATTACAGCATCAGGGAGCTTCAGCATAGCAGTGAATGCACTAAAAGAAAAAGCACGAAGAGCCCTATATGCAATAAAAAGAAAATTCTACAACATCCAAATCCCAATCAAAATCTGGCTCAAAATATTTGACAGCATAATCCTGCCCATTGCACTGTACGGTAGTGAAGTATGGGGCCCGCTAAATCACCAAAGCTACACTAAATGGGAAAAACACACAATAGAAGTCCTACATGCAGAATTCTGCCGAAGCATCCTTCGCACCCAAAGAAAAACGCCAACAAATGCATGCAGAGCCGAACTAGGCAGATACCCACTGATAATAAACATCCAAAAACGAGCACTAAACTTCCTAAATCACCTCAAATCTAGCTCCCCAGACACCCTTCATTTCAAAGCCTTTCAGACCCAAGAGCTAAACCCAGAAAAGAGTCCCCTGAGTCAGCTGCTACTGAAACTAAGTACTCAGCCGGACCCTGACCAGCCCCAGACCAACACAGCCATCCAAACACCAATCCGAGTGAACCAAATCATTAAAAAATGCAAAGAAACCTACCTGGAACATTGGAACAATATAACCGAAAGCCAAAGCAGATTAGAATGTTACCGGGCCCTAAAAAGAGAATATAAACTGGCAGACTACCTCACGACCATCAGAGACACAAAACAGAGACAGACCCTCACCAGGTACAGACTAAGCGACCACCAACTGGAAATTGAAAAAGGCAGATACAAGAAATCCTGGCAGCCTAGAGAGAATAGAATATGCGATCAATGTCTGGCCGGCGAGGTTGAAACAGAAATGCATTTCCTCCTAAAATGCGAAAAATTCAACTCATCAAGAAACATATTATTCAACAAGCTAAGCCAAACAACCCCAGATTTCAAGGAATTGGATGATCTGTCAAAATTGAGATTAGTCCTAGGAGAAGGAGACAGACCATACCTTGGGGCCAAATATGTAACAACATGTCACAACCTGAGGACTGTTTAAAATTAAGACTGTTTAAAATTAATATTGAACGTACCAAATGAAGTACAAAGACTGTTTAAAATTAATATTGTTTAAAAGTAATATTGTATGTACCCAACAAATGTCAAATCGATTGACACCTACAGAATGTTGGAAAACTGTACCTTTTTGCTATGTAAGCTTTGGCAATATGGTTCTCTGTAAACTTTCATGCCAATAAAGCATTTGAATTGGAAATTGGAATTGGAATTGGAGAGACAGAGACAGAGAGACAGAGAGAGAGAGAGAGTGAACCAAATCATTAAAAAATGCAAAGAAACCTACCTGGAACATTGGAACAAAATAACCGAAAGCCAAAGCAGATTAGAATGTTACCGGGCCCTAAAAAGAGAATATAAACTGGCAGACTACCTCACGACCATCAAAGACACAAAACAGAGACAGACCCTCACCAGGTACAGACTAAGCGACCACCAACTGGAAATTGAAAAAGGCAGATACAAGAAATCCTGGCAGCCTAGAGAGAATAGAATATGCGATCAATGTCTGGCCGGCGAGGTTGAAACAGAGATGCATTTCCTCCTAAAATGCGAAAAATTCAACACATCAAGAAACATATTATTCAACAAGCTAAGCCAAACAACCCCAGATTTCAAGGAATTGGATGACCTGTCAAAATTGAGATTAGTCCTAGGAGAAGGAGACAGACCATACCTTGGGGCCAAATATGTAACAACATGTCACAACCTGAGGACTGTTTAAAATTAAGACTGTTTAAAATTAATATTGAACGTAACAAATGAAGTACAAAGACTGTTTAAAATTAATATTGTTTAAAAGTAATATTGTATGTACCCAACAAATGTCAAATCGATTGACACCTACAGAATGTTGGAAAACTGTACCTTTTCGCTATGTAAGCTTTGGCAATATGGTTCTCTGTAAACTTTCATGCCAATAAAGCATTTGAATTGGAATTGGAATTGGAGAGACACAGAGAGAGAGATAGTACCAAATGAAGTACAAAGACTGTTTAAAATTAATATTGTTTAAAAGTAATATTGTATGTACCCAACAAATGTCAAATCGATTGACACCTACAGAATGTTGGAAAACTGTACCTTTTTGCTATGTAAGCTTTGGCAATATGGTTCTCTGTAAACTTTCATGCCAATAAAGCATTTTAATTGGAATTGGAATTGGAATTGGATAGACTGAGTGACTGTGAGAGAGAGAGAAAGACTGAGTGAGTGTGTGAGAGAGAGAGACTGAGTGAGTGTGTGAGAGAGACAGAGAGAGACTGAGAGAGAGAGAGACTGAGAGAGAGAGAGAGGGACAGAGAGAGAGAGAGAGGGACAGAGAGAGAGGGACAGAGAGAGAGAGAGAGAGAGAGAGACAGAGAGAGAGAGAGAGACACAGAGACAGAAAGAGCGAGACAGAGAGTGAGACAGAGAGAGCGAGGGACAGAGGGACAGAGAGACAGAGAGAGAGAGAGACAGAGAGAGAGAGACAGAGAGAGACAGACTGAGAGAGAGAGACACAGACAGAGATAGAGAGGGGGAGAGGTTGATGTGGGGGGGGAGAGAGGGAGGGGTTGATTGGGGGGAGAGAGGGAGAGGTTGATGGGGGGGAGAGGGAGAGGTTGATGGGGGGAGAGAGGGAGAGGTTGATGGGGGGAGAGGGAGAGGTTGATGGGGGCGGGGGGAGAGGGAGAGGTTGATGGGGGGGAGAGAGGGAGAGGTTGAGGGGGAGAGAGGGAGAGGTTGATTGGGGGGGAGAGGGGGCGAGAGAGAGGTTGATGGGGGGGGAGAGAGGGAGAGGTTGATGCGGGGGGAGAGAGGCAGGAGGGAGAGGTTGATGGGGGGGAGAGGGAGAGGTTGATGGGTGTGGGGGAGAGGGAGAGGTTGATTGGGGGGGGAGAGGGAGAGGTTGTTGGGTGGGGAGAGAGGGAGAGGTTGATGGGGGGAGAGAGGGAGAGGTTGATGGTGGGGGGGAGAGGGAGAGGTTGGTGGGGGGAGAGGGAGAAGTTGATAGGGGGGAGAGGGAGAGGTTGATGGGGGGGAGAGAGGGAGAGGTTGTTGGGGGGAGAGAGGGAGAGGTTGATGGGGGGAGAGGGAGAGGTTGATGGGGGCGGGGGGAGAGGGAGAGGTTGATGGGGGGAGAGAGGGAGAGGTTGAGGGGGAGAGAGGGAGAGGTTGATTGGGGGGGAGAGGGGGCGAGAGAGAGGTTGATGGGGGGGGAGAGAGGGAGAGGTTGATGCGGGGGGAGAGAGGCAGGAGGGAGAGGTTGATGGGGGGGAGAGGGAGAGGTTGATGGGTGTGGGGGAGAGGGAGAGGTTGATTGGGGGGGGAGAGGGAGAGGTTGTTGGGTGGGGAGAGAGGGAGAGGTTGATGGGGGGAGAGAGGGAGAGGTTGATGGTGGGGGGGAGAGGGAGAGGTTGGTGGGGGGAGAGGGAGAGGTTGATGGGGGGGAGAGGGAGAGGTTGATGGGGGGGAGAGAGGGAGAGGTTGTTGGGAGAGAGGGAGAGGTTGTTGGGGGGAGAGAGGGAGAGGTTGATGGGGGGGGAGAGGGAGAGGTTGTTGGGGGGAGAGAGGGAGAGGTTGTTGGGGGGAGAGAGGGAGAGGTTGATGGGTGGGGAGAGAGGGAGAGGTTGATGGGGGTGGAGAGAGGGAGAGGTTGTTGGGGGGAGAGAGGGAGAGGTTGATGGGTGGGGACAGAGGGAGAGATTGATGGGGGGGGAGAGGGAGAGGTTGATGGGGGGGGAGAGAGGGAGAGGTTGATGGGGGCGGGGGGAGAGGGAGAGGTTGATGTGGGGGGAGAGAGGGAGAGATTGATCGGGGGGAGAGAGGGAGAGGTTGATTGGAGGGGAGAGAGGGAGAGGTTGATTGGGGGGGAGAGAGGGAGAGGTTGATGGGGGGGAGAGGGAGAGGTTGATGGGGGGGGAGAGAATTCTGTAAAAGTATCCTCCGGACTCAAAGGAAAACAGTATTCAATGCATGCAGGGCGGAACTAGGCCAATATCCATTCATAATCACTATCCAAAAAAGAGCCACCAAATTTTGGAATCACCTACAAATGAGCAATCCCCAATGCTATCACTACGACGCCCTGAAATGCCAAGAGCTGACCATAAAGAAGAATACCCTCAGTCAACTAGTCCTGGGACTCAGTGAAGTAACTAGTAACAATACTAACAATAACCAGCCCCAGGACAGTGACAGGGTAACACAAAGAATTCGACCCAACACAATCGTCGCTAAGCAAAAGGAAAAATATCTGACATATTGGGCAGAAACAACAAAAACCCAAAGCAAACTCAATTGCTACTTGGCCCTAAACAGACAATACAACATAGCTGATTACCTGACCATGGTAAAGGATAACAAACTGAGAAGAACCTTGACAAGGTACAGACTTAGCGAACATAGCCTAGCGATCGAAAAAGGCAGACACAGGCAGACCAGGCTACCAAGAGAAGACAGGATATGCTCTCACTGCAGTCAGGGAGTAGTGGAGACAGAGATGCACTTCCTCACAGCCTGCGGAAAATATCAGGGCATCAGGGAGAATTTCTACCAAAAATTCTCACAAATATGCCCTGATTTCAGAAATCTGAATGACAACCAAAAACTCCCATTCCTACTGGGAGAGGAGAGAAGCTGTATAACACTGGCGGCACACTATGTTACAGCTTGCCATGAACAGAGGGACAACCAGTAAACTAAGAAAAGAATATATATAAACAATGCGAATGTATATTTATACACTCAGGGATATACCTGTTTATACACTGTATGAATAGAACTGCGTTTATGTGCTAAACCATAAATGTATTTTGATGCTTTGGCAACATAAGATGTAACTTATCATGCCAATAAAGCGATTTGAATTGTGAATTGGGAGAGGTTGATGGGGGTGGGGAGAGGGAGAGGTTGATGAGCAGGGGGGGAGAGAGGGAGAGGTTGATGGGGGCGGGAGAGAGGGAGAGGTTGATGGGGGTGGGGGGAGAGGGAGAGGTAGATGGGCGGGGGGGGAGAGAGGGAGAGGTTGATGGGGTGGGGAGAGAGGGAGAGGTTGATGGGCAGGGGGGGGAGAGAGGGAGAGGTTGATGGGGTGGGGAGAGAGGGAGAGGTTGATGGGGGTGGGAGAGAGGGAGAGGTTGATGGGGGTGGGGAGAGGGAGAGGTTGATGGGCAGGGGGGGAGAGAGGGAGAGGTTGATGGGGGTGGGAGAGAGGGAGAGGTTGATGGGGTGGGGGGAGAGGGAGAGGTAGATGGGCGGGGGGGTAGAGAGGGAGAGGTTGATGGGGTGGGGAGAGAGGGAGAGGTTGATGGGCAGAGGGGGGAGAGAGGGAGAGGTTGATGGGGTGGGGAGAGAGGGAGAGGTTGATGGGTGGGGGGGAGAGAGGGAGAGGTTGATGTGGGGGGAGAGAGGGAGAGGTTGATGGGGGGGGAGAGAGGGGGATGCTGATGGGGGGGAGAGGGAGAGGTTGATGGGCGGGGGGGGAGAGAGGGAGAGGTTGATGTGGGTGGGGAGAGTGGGAGAGGTTGATGGGGGGGGGAAGAGAGGGAGAGGTTGATGGGGGGAGGGAGGGAGAGGGAGAGGTTGATGGGCGGGGAGGGGAGAGAGGGAGAGGTTGATGGGGGGGAGAGAGGGAGAGGTTGATGGGGGGGAGAGAGGGAGGAGGGAGAGGTTGATGGGGGGGAGAGAGGGAGGAGGGAGAGGTTGATGGGGGTGGGGGGGAGAGAGGGAGAGGTTGATGGGGGTGGGGGGGAGAGAGGGAGAGGTTGATGGGGGGAGAGAGGGAGAGGTTGATGCGGGCGGGGGGGAGAGGGAGAGGTTGATGGGCGGGGAGGGGAGAGAGGGAGAGGTTGATGGGGGGGAAGAGAGGGAGGAGGGAGAGGTTGATGGGGGGGAGAGAGGGAGGAGGGAGAGGTTGATGGGGGTGGGGGGAGAGAGGGAGAGGTTGATGGGGTGGGGGGGAGAGAGGGAGAGGTTGATGGGGGGTGGGGGGGAGAGAGGGAGAGGTTGATGGGGGGGGAGACAGCCAGACAGCCAGACAGAGTGAATACACACGCTGAAGATGGGCTGCTGAATTTTTAGTGTTTTTAGTGTTTAAAGTGGGGAAAAAAAAGGTTCATTTCAAGTTTAAAAAGGTTTTAAAGTTAAATTTAGTTCTAGTTAAGTTAGTTTAGTTTGTTTAGTTAAGTTTAAGTTTAGTTTAGTCTAGATTAAGTAAGGAAGGAAAAGACCACCAAAGGAAAAAAAACCAGAGGAAACTAGAAAAAAAAAAGCCAAAGAAAAAAAAAAGAAATAAGGGAAAAAAAAACAAACGGGGCCACAGCAGCAGCAGAAGCAAGGTGACTCGGCCGCATCGGGAACCGAGGCGCGAAGGCCGCACGGAGACGCAGCGGCAGCCGGAGCGAGGAGACTCGGGGAGGCCGCTTCGGGAAACGAGGCGAATCGGGGAGGCCGCACGGAGACGCAGCGGCAGCCGGAACGAGGTGACTCGGGGAGCCCGAGCGGCGAACGAGACACGGCCCGATCGGCGGCCGCAGTCCAGCACCCGAGCGACGACCGCAGTCCAGCACCCGAGCGACGGCCGCAGTCCAGCACCCGAGCGACGACCGCAGTCCAGCACCCGAACGGCGAACGAGGCACAACCCGAGCGGCGGCTGGGCTAGAAAGCCCGGGAAAGGCCCGAGGAGCCAGGCCCAGAGACCTCTGAGGAGAAGGGGAGCAACCAGAAGGCTTCCAGAAGCAAACCAAGACTGTGAGTACAGGGCCCAGGGAGGGAGACTGAAGCCAGGGAAAGGCCCGAGGAGCCAGGCCGAGACAGAGGCACAGAGGCCTCTGAGGGGGAGGGGAACAGCCCGAAGGCACCGGGAAACAGCGGCTCACAGACCCAGACCTGAGAAGGGTGAACCCAGAAGCCGAGGCCCAGGGACCACGGGGTCGGAGAGGGGGACCGGGAAAGCTCGCGAACAGGGAGAGGGAAACACCAAACCCGGGGCCCCAGAAAAGCTTATTCTAAGATCAACAATACTTTACCAAAAATGAGCGAATCAGAAGATCCACAACAGCCCCGCTTCCAGATTCCCCCCAACACTGCAAAAAAAGCTATAAAAGCGATCAAGCATGAGCAGATGAGAGAAAAACCAGAAACACTTTTTGCTGACTGTTACAACAATGGGACAAAAAGTAACCTCATTTTCTACTCAGATCAGCCAGTGGCTTGGATCACAGCAATAAAATCACACTATACCAATGTTAAGCTAGAAAATACCGCAAATGGGTCCATAATGAAAATTAACACACCAGGAGACAGTTCAACTACGACGGTCAACGCGTACAATACCGGGACAATATTAGTGCAAGGCAACCTCGACAAATTTGCAACGGCCTTCAGGACACTGAGAAAATTAACTAAGGGGGGAAGGAACAGCCCCAGAGTGGCCCGCACTCCCCCCAACATTGACAACTTACCAGGAGAAAATCTGCCTGGTCAGGAGGTGAACGAGCCACACAGTTCAAACCAGACACTAACCCCGGGGAACCACAGCCACACGATACAACTGACAAACCCCAGCATAACTACCAGGGAGGAAGCCACACATAGTCCCCCTACCATTCCCAGCTCACCAAGAGAAGAGCAGCATAGCCAGGAAGTGAGTGAGCCCTCCAGGGCCGACCAGCCTAGCCAGGAAGTGAGTGAGCCTACCAGGGCCGACCAGACACATACCCCGGGATCACACAGCCAGATACAACCAAAAGATAAATTTAATCAATTAGAGATAGAGGTGGTTAAACTTAGAGAGGACTTCCTCAAAATGAATGACAATCAAAATCAGGAGAGGGAGAGACACAAGAGAGAGCTGAAGCTACTTGAGAACCAGGTGAATCTACTTAGGAATCAGGTGAAAGAGCTGCAGGAAAAAGAAGAGAGCCATAGAGGAGAGAAAACACCATTAGACCAGCAACCAGAGGCTAGAGATAAGACAAGACAGAGCCGGACGGAACGGCTGCACTCCCACACGGAACAAAAGCAACAGACACACAATACAAGGGGTGCCACACAGACCGACCAGCATACTGATTCTCAATCTTCCCCCACCACCGTGGAACCACAAGCGGGCCGCTCACAAGAGGTACGCACACACCAGACACCCCAGCCCAGCACACACACTATGAGTCCAAGCGAAAGCCACCAGACAGTAAACACAAACAAGGCTGACGTCGTAATACTCATAGACTCAAATGGGAAATTTCTATGGGAGAAAAAGCTATTCCCTAGAAGTAAAGTAGAAAAGATCTGGTGCCCAACAACAAACAGAGCCATGGGATGGCTGACCAAAGCCAGATTAGGCTCCCCCCAACACATAATAATACACACGGGCACAAATGACCTAAAGACCCAACAGAAAGAAGTAGCAACATCGCTCAGAGCAATGATTAGGAAAGCAAGCAGTACATTTCCAAACACTAGAATCACTGTTTCCACAATATTGCCGAGAACAGACTTCAACAACAACACAATTCATGAGATAAATGCCAGCATAGCAAGAGACTGCGAATCAAACCACAACGTACACCTGGCCCAACACCCCACCCTCGATGAGGAATGTCTTTACGACCACGTCCACATCCAAAGGCAAAGAATATCGATCCTTGCTAAAGCCCTGAAGGACGTCGCTTTTAACCGGGTCCATACCCAGACTCCAAGAGGACCCCCCCCCGACCACCAGAGATCAGCGGGGTACATATCAGGAACACTACAAGGACCACCAACACACCAACCGAGACCAGAGAGGATCCCCATGCAAAACAACAATGTCAGACCTGCACCACTCCTGTCCCACAGGGGAATAGGACTGCTCCCAGCCAGACAGAGGGAGAGATGCACAGGACGTACGCAATACCTCAGACAGAAACAATCCATTAAGAGACAATAAGCAGATGTGCAGCAGCATCTACTTCCGCCTTATGGATCAAGGACTAATTAATAGAAAGAACTGTAACCATTGTATTAACTTTTGTAGACAACTGATGTGATCTTTTTTTTTTCCCACACTTAGACACGACAAACACGTACCACTCTTTAACCTATCATAGTAAAAGATCAAACTTAACATGAAATCCTTATATATTTCGACCTGGAATATCCAAGGTCTACGCTCTTCACTGCGAGAAGTGAAAAGTAGGACCCCAGAGTTCATAGATGAAACTAAAGACCTAGATATTATCATTTTACAGGAAACTTGGTATAAAGGAAAAGGACACACTGGCTGTCCCCAAGGGTACACTGAGCTGGTGGTGCCCTCCAATAAATTACCAAGTGTAACCCAAGGCAGAGACTCCGGAGGCATACTGATCTGGTTTAAAACAGAACTTAAGAATTACATCAAATTTATAAAAAAGGGCGAAAACCATATGTGGCTCAAACTTGAGAGGGAGATTATCTCAAACACCCAAGATGTTTACATTTGCGCACTTTATATCCCTCCAATCGATTCCCCGTACTTTAAAGAGGACACCTTCTCCAACATGGAGGGGGAAATTATCCAATACCAGGCCCAGGGGAACGTGTTGATCTGTGGGGACCTCAATTCAAGAACGGGCGAAGAACCAGACTTCACCAATAATCAGGGAAACAATTATGTTTTCGGGAATAACCACTTTGACATCCCTTCCCTTCCATACAGGCATAACTGCGACAAGCAGTCAAATACCAACGGAAAACAGCTACTACAGCTCTGTCGAAACCTGGGTCTGTACATTGTCAATGGTAGGTTCATAGGAGACCTCCTAGGAAGATCGACCTATTGCTCACCTCTTGGCTGCAGCACAGTAGACTATATGATTACAGACTTAGACCCATCCTCTTTCAGAGCATTCACAGTCAAACCACAAACAACACTGTCAGATCACAGTCAAATTACTATGTTCCTCAAAAAGACAGAAACAAACAACATAGAAACACAACCCAGTAAACTGTACAACACCAAAAAATCGTACAGATGGGCCAAAAACGACACGGAAAAATACCAGAAAACAATTAGCAATGCATCAACTCAAGCTCTCTTAGACACCTTTCTGGATAACATATACACTCACAATAAAGAAGGCGTAAACCGGGCAGTTAGTAAACTAAACAATATTTTTGATAATTTGGCAACAAATGCAAACTTGAAAGCTCGCAAGAACAAACCCAAAACAAAAAACTATGAAAAATGGTTTGACCGAGATTGCCATAACATGAGGAAAAAACTTAGAAAAATATCAAACCAAAAACACAGACATCCAGAAAACGAGGAACTACGCCTTACTTATTGTCAGACACTAACACAATACAGAAACACACTCAGAACCAAAAAAGAGCAATATATTAAGAATACACTCAGCTCCATGGAGGAATCCATTGATTCCAATTGTTTCTGGGAAAACTTGAAAACACTACACAAAAAACAACACGACGATTTGGCCATTCAAAATGGGGACACATGGGTAAACCACTTTGAAAAATTATACCAGAAAAAAACACTAAGACCAGAGCAACACCAAATATGCAAAAAACTGGAAAAGCTAGAAATGGCCATAAAAGATAACCAAAACCCGCTGGACGCCATAATAACAGAAAAAGAACTTCTTGAAAAACTCAAGGACCTGCGACCAGGAAAAGCCTGCGGGACAGATGGCATACTAAACGAGATGATTAAACACACAGACAACAAAATGAAACTGGCTATCCTAAAACTCTTCAACTTGGTTCTGAGTGTCGGTTATTTCCCTGATATCTGGAACAAAGGACTCATTACGCCCATATACAAAAGTGGGGACAAAATCGACCCAAACAACTATCGAGGCATCTGTGTAAACAGTAACCTGGGGAAGGTATTCTGTAGCATCATAAACAAAAGACTTATAAACTTCCTTGAGGAGCACAATGTCTTGAGTAAAAGCCAAATTGGATTCCTGCCAAACTATAGAACATCCGATCATATCTTCACCCTACAGACCCTAATTGACAAACACGTTCACAATAACAAAAGCAAAATCTACGCATGCTTTGTAGATTTCCAGAAGGCTTTCGACTCCATCTGGCATGACGGTTTATTCCTGAAACTTATCGAAAGTGGGGTAGGAGGGAAAACATATGATGTAATTAAATCAATGTATACAAACAACAAATGTGCAGTTAAAATTGGAGACAAACAAACAAAATACTTCCCACAGGGGCGGGGGGTGACGCAGGGCTCGCCAATCTCACCGACACTCTTTAATATTTACATAAATGGATTGGCAAAACTACTTGAACAATCTACAGCACCCGGCCTCACCCTATATGAATCCAAGGTTAAATTCCTCCTCTATGCAGACGACCTGGTTCTGCTGTCACCTACTAAAGAGGGGCTACAGCAAAACCTGGACCTGCTGGAGTCGTACTGCCAGACTTGGGCCCTGACAATAAATCCCCAAAAAACCAAAGTCCTTGTGTTCCAGCAAAGATCCAAACATCAGGGACCCAAAATAAATTTCACAGTAGGAACAACCAAAATTGAACAAACCACTAACTACACATACTTGGGCTTAAAAATCAGTTCTACGGGAAACTTCAAACTGGCTGTGAATGAACTGAAAGAGAAAGCAAGAAGGGCTTTCTATGCCATCAAAAAATCAATCCAAATAGAAATCCCAATTAGCATTTGGCTCAAAATTTTCAAATCAGTAATTGAACCAATTGCACTCTATGGCAGTGAGGTATGGGGACCGCTAACTCAACAAGAATTTGCAAAATGGGACAAACACCCAATTGAGATCCTACATGCAGAATTCTGTAAAAGTATCCTCCGGACTCAAAGGAAAACAGTAAACAATGCATGCAGGGCGGAACTAGGCCAATATCCATTAATAATCACTATCCAAAAAAGAGCCACCAAATTTTGGAATCACCTACAAATGAGCAATCCCCAATGCTATCACTACGACGCCCTGAAATGCCAAGAGCTGACCATAAAGAAGAATACCCTCAGTCAATTAGTCCTGGGACTCAGTGAAGTAACTACTAACAATACTAACAATAACCAGCCCCAGGACAGTGACAGGGTAACACAAAGAATTCGACCCAACACAATCGTCGCTAAGCAAAAGGAAAAATATCTGACATATTGGGCAGAAACAACAAAAACCCAAAGCAAACTCAATTGCTACTTGGCCCTAAACAGACAATACAACATAGCTGATTACCTGACCATGGTAAAGGATAACAAACTGAGAAGAACCTTGACAAGGTACAGACTTAGCGAACATAGCCTAGCGATCGAAAAAGGCAGACACAGGCAGACCAGGCTGCCAAGAGAGGACAGGATATGCTCTCACTGCAGTCAGGGAGTGGTGGAGACAGAGATGCACTTCCTCACAGCTTGTGGAAAATATCAGGGCATCAGGGAGAATTTCTACCAAAAATTCTCACAAATATGCCCTGATTTCAGAAATCTGAATGACAACCAAAAACTCCCATTCCTACTGGGAGAGGAGAGAAGCTGTATAACACTGGCGGCGCACTATGTTACAGCTTGCCATGAACAGAGGGACAACCAGTAAACTAAGAAAAAAATATATATAAACAATGCGAATGTATATTTATACACTCAGGGATATACCTGTTTATACACTGTATGAATAGAACTGCGTTTATGTGCTAAACCATAAATGTATTTTGATGCTTTGGCAACATAAGATGTAACTTATCATGCCAATAAAGCGATTTAAATTGTAAATTGTAAATTGAGAGGTTGATGGGGGGTGGGGGGGAGAGAGGGAGAGGTTGATGGGGGGGAGAGAGGGAGAGGTTGACGGGGGGGGAGAGAGGTAGAGGTTGATGGGGGTGGGGGGGAGAGAGGGAGAGGTTGATGGGGGTGGGGGGGAGAGAGGGAGAGGTTGATGGGGGTGGGGGGGAGAGAGGGAGAGGTTGATGGGGGGGAGAGAGGTAGAGGTTGATGGGGGTGGGGGGGAGAGAGGGAGAGGTTGATGGGGGTGGGGGGGAGAGAGGGAGAGGTTGATGGGGGGGAGAGAGGGAGAGGTTGATGGGGGTGGGGAGAGTGGGAGAGGTTGATTGGGGGGGAGAGAGGGAGAGGTTGGGGGGGAGAGAGGGAGAGGTTGATTGGGGGGGAGAGGGGGAGAGAGAGAGGTTGATGGGGGGGGGAGAGAGGGAGAGGTTGATGGGGGGGAGAGAGGCAGGAGGGAGAGGTTGATCGGGGGGGGAGAGGGAGAGGTTGATGGGGGGGGAGAGAGGCAGGAGGGAGAGGTTGATGGGGGGGTAGAGGGAGAGGTTGATGGGGGTGGGGGAGAGGGAGTGGTTGATTGGGGGGGGAGAGAGAGAGGTTGTTGGGTGGGGAGAGAGGGAGAGGTTGATGGGGGGAGAGAGGGAGAGGTTGATGGTCGGGGGGAGAGGGAGAGGTTGGTGGGGGGGAGAGGGAGAGGTTGATGGGGGGGAGAGGGAGAGGTTGATGCGGGGGGAGAGAGGGAGAGGTTGTTGGAGGGAGAGAGGGAGAGGTTGTTGGGGGGAGAGAGGGAGAGGTTGATGGGGGGTGGGGGGGAGAGAGGGAGATGTTGATGGGGGGGAGAGAGGGAGAGGTTGATGGGGGGTGGGGGGGAGAGAGGGAGATGTTGATGGGGGTGGGGGGGAGAGAGGGAGGAGGGAGAGGTTGATGGGGGTGGGGGGGAGAGAGGGAGATGTTGATGGGGTGGGGGGGAGAGAGGGAGAGGTTGATGTGGGGTGGGGGGGAGAGAGGGAGAGGTTGATGGGGGGGGAGAGGGAGAGGTTGATGGGCGGGGAGGGGAGAGAGGGAGAGGTTGATGGGAGGGAGAGAGGGAGAGGTTGATGGGGGGGAGAGAGGGAGGAGGGAGAGGTTGGTGGGGGTGGGGGGGAGAGAGGGAGATGTTGATGGGGGTGGGGGGGAGAGAGGGAGAGGTTGATGGGGGGTGGGGGGGAGAGAGGGAGAGGTTGATGGGGGGGGAGAGGGAGAGGTTGATGGGCGGGGAGGGGAGAGAGGGAGAGGTTGATGGGGGGGAGAGAGGGAGAGGTTGATGGGGGGGAGAGAGGGAGGAGGGAGAGGTTGATGGGGGGGAGAGAGGGAGGAGGGAGAGGTTGATGGGGGTGGGGGGGAGAGAGGGAGAGGTTGATGGGGGTGGGGGGGAGAGAGGGAGAGGTTGATGGGGGGAGAGAGGGAGAGGTTGATGGGGGCGGGGGGGAGAGGGAGAGGTTGATGGGCGGGGAGGGGAGAGAGGGAGAGGTTGATGGGGGGGGAAGAGAGGGAGGAGGGAGAGGTTGATGGGGGGGAGAGAGGGAGGAGGGAGAGGTTGATGGGGGTGGGGGGAGAGAGGGAGAGGTTGATGGGGTGGGGGGGAGAGAGGGTGAGGTTGATGGGGGGTGCGGGGGAGAGAGGGAGAGGTTGATGGGGGGGAGAGGTTGATGGGGGGTGGGGGGGAGAGAGGGAGAGGTTGATGGGAGGGGAGAGAGGGAGAGGTTGATGGGGGGGGAGAGAGGTAGAGGTTGATGGGGGTGGGGGGGAGAGAGGGAGAGGTTGATGGGGGTGGGGGGGAGAGAGGGAGAGGTTGATGGGGGTGCGGGGGAGAGAGGGAGAGGTTGATGGGGGGGAGAGAGGGAGAGGTTGATGGGGGTGGGGAGAGAGGGAGAGGTTGATTGGGGGGGAGAGAGGGAGAGGTTGGGGGGGAGAGAGGGAGAGGTTGATTGGGGGGGAGAGGGGGAGAGAGAGAGGTTGATGGGGGGGGAGAGAGGGAGAGGTTGATGGGGGGGGAGAGAGGCAGGAGGGAGAGGTTGATCGGGGGGGAGAGGGAGAGGTTGATGGGGGGGGAGAGAGGCAGGAGGGAGAGGTTGATGGGGGGGTAGAGGGAGAGGTTGATGGGGTGGGGGAGAGGGAGAGGTTGATTGGGGGGGGAGAGGGAGAGGTTGTTGGGTGGGGAGAGAGGGAGAGGTTGATGGGGGGAGAGAGGGAGAGGTTGATGGTCGGGGGAGAGGGAGAGGTTGGTGGGGGGGAGAGGGAGAGGTTGATGGGGGGAGAGGGAGAGGTTGATGCGGGGGGAGAGAGGGAGAGGTTGTTGGAGGGAGAGAGGGAGAGGTTGTTGGGGGGAGAGAGGGAGAGGTTGATGGGGGGTGGAGAGAGGGAGAGGTTGTTGGGGGGAGAGAGGGAGAGGTTGATGGGGGGAGAGAGGGAGAGGTTGATGGGTGGGGAGAGAGGGAGAGGTTGTTGGGGGGAGAGAGGGAGAGATTGATGGGTGGGGAGAGAGGGAGGGGTTGATGGGGGGGAGAGAGGGAGAGGTTGTTGGGGGGAGAGAGGGAGAGGTTGATGGGTGGGGAGAGAGGGAGAGGTTGATGGGGGGAGAGAGGGAGAGGTTGTTGCGGGGAGAGAGGGAGAGGTTGTTGGGGGTGAGAGGGAGAGGTTGATGGGGGGGTAGAGAGGGAGAGGTTGTTGGGGGGAGAGAGGGAGAGGTTGATGGGGGGATGAGAGAGGGAGAGGTTGATGGTGGGGAGAGAGGGAGAGGTTGTTGGGGGGAGAGAGGGAGAGGTTGATGGGTGGGGAGAGAGGGAGGGGTTGATGGGGGGGGAGAGAGGGAGAGGTTGTTGGGGGGAGAGAGGGAGAGGTTGATGGGTGGGGAGAGAGGGAGAGGTTGATGGGGGGGAGAGGGAGAGGTTGATGTGGGGGGAGAGAGGGAGAGATTGATGGGGGGGAGAGAGGGAGAGGTTGATTGGAGGGGAGAGAGGGAGAGGTTGATTGGGGGGGAGAGAGGGAGAGGTTGATGGGGGGGAGAGAGGGAGAGGTTGATGGGGGGGAGAGGGAGAGGTTGATGGGGGGGGAGAGAGGGAGAGGTTGATGGGCAGGGGGGAGAGAGGGAGAGGTTGATGGGGGCGGGAGAGAGGGAGAGGTTGATGGGGTGGGGTGGAGAGGGAGAGGTAGATGGGCGGGGGGGGTAGAGAGGGAGAGGTTGATGGGGTGGGGAGAGAGGGAGAGGTTGATGGGCGGGGGGGAGAGAGGGAGAGGTTGATGGGGGGAGGGAGGGAGAGGGAGAGGTTGATGGGCGGGGAGGGGAGAGAGGGAGAGGTTGATGGGGTGGGGAGAGAGGGAGAGGTTGATTGGGGGGGGAGAGAGGGAGAGGTTGATGGGGGTGGGGGGAGAGGGAGAGGTTGATGGGGTGGGGAGAGAGGGAGAGATTGATGGGGGAGGGGAGAGAGGGAGAGGTTGATGGGGGTGGGGAGAGAGGGAGAGGTTGATGGGGGGGTGAGAGAGGGAGGAGGGAGAGGTTGATGGGGGCGGGGGGGAGAGAGGGAGAGGTTGATGGGGGTGGGGAGAGAGGGAGAGGTTGATGGGGGTGGGGAGAGAGGGAGAGGTTGATGGGGTGGGGAGAGAGGGAGAGGTTGATGGGGGTGGGGAGAGAGGGAGAGGTTGATGGGGGGTGGGGGGGAGAGAGGGAGAGGTTGATGGGGGTGGGGAGAGAGGGAGGAGGGAGAGGTTGATGGGGGGGAGAGAGGGAGGAGGGAGAGGTTGATGGGGGTGGGGGGGAGAGAGGGAGAGGTTGGTGGGGGTGGGGGGGAGAGAGGGAGAGGCTGATGGGGGGTGGGGGGGAGAGAGGGAGAGGTTGATGGGCGGGGAGGGGAGAGAGGGAGAGGTTGATGGGGGGGAGAGAGGGAGAGGTTGATGGGGGGGAGAGAGGGAGGAGGGAGAGGTTGATGGGGGGGAGAGAGGGAGGAGGGAGAGGTTGATGGGGGTGGGGGGGAGAGAGGGAGAGGTTGATGGGGGTGGGGGGGAGGGAGGGAGAGGTTGATGGGGGGAGAGACGGAGAGGTTGATGGGGGGTGGGGGGGAGAGAGGGAGAGGTTGATGGGGGGAGAGAGGGAGAGGTTGATGGGGGTGGGGGGGAGAGAGGGAGAGGTTGATGGGGGGTGGGGGGGGAGAGAGGGAGAGGTTGATGGGGGGGAGAGAGGGAGAGGTTGATGGGGGGTGGGGGGGAGAGAGGGAGAGGTTGATGGGGGTGGGGGGGAGAGAGGGAGAGGTTGATGGGGGGGGAGAGAGGGAGAGGTTGATGGGGGGGGAGAGAGGGAGAGGTAGATGGGGGCGGAGAGAGGGAGAGGTTGATGGGGTGGGGGGAGAGAGGGAGAGGTTGATGGGGGTGGGGAGAGAGGGAGAGGTTGATGGGGGTGGGGAGAGAGGGAGAGGTTGATGGCGGGGGGCTGGTGGAGAGGGAAGAATCTGCCGTTTGGGACAGGAGTGCAGAGAGTGCAGAGAGACTGAGGTTCTTGGATATTGGTGTGTTGCTCTGCCTCCTGCAATCCAGCTCCGTTAACTGTTCCCATTCTCTCCACAGCTGCACTGCCAGTAACTCCGCAAGGAGCACTCCTACCAGCTCGCCGGCGCTACGCAAGCGGCTGCCGCTCTGCCCGAAGGCCACGGACGGGGAAAGTGTGCTGGAGAAGGGTTCAGATAGCTCCTCAGAAAGGTTGTCCTGTGGCAACCAGTACAGCCACTCCACTCCCGGGCGCAACAGCAAGAACTCGCGGGTAAGAAGCCAGCGTATTTACCACCTACTCTCGGCACTGGGCAGGAAAGCTGTCTCAGACTCTGAATACATTGTCCTTTGCAGCAAATAATAGCTCCCTCAGAAGTCCAAAAGGAATACCAGCTATAGAAGGTGCTTGGCACATCTCTCGGCAGATTCTCTCAGCATCTCTCAAATTCTTGTTGATTAGTCAGAAGAAGATTCTCTTTGTCCTCTCTCGTTGTAATCTTTACCTAGCAGAGGTAGAAGGCACCTTAACAAGTACTAAGTATATCCAGGACACACAGTAAGAGGCTCCTAGACTGATTCCTGGGATGAGAGGACTGTCCTATGAGGAGAGATTGAGTAGATTGGACCGATACTCTCTGGAGTTTAGAAGAATGAGAGGTGATCTCACTGAAACATATAAAATGATTATACGGCTTGACAGGGTAGATGATGAGAGGCTGTTTCCCCTGGCTGGACAGTCTAGAAGTAGGGGTCATCGTCTCGGGATAAGAGGTCGGCTATTTAGGACTGAGCTGAGAAATTTCTTGACTTTGGTGAATCTTTGGAATTCTCGGCCCCAGAGGGCTGTGGAGGCTGAGTCGTTGAGTATATTCAAGGCTGAGATCGAGAGATTGTTGGACTCTCGGGGAATCGAGGGATATGGGGATTGGGCGGCCAAGTGGAGTTGAGGTCGATGATCAGCCGTGATCTCATTGAATGGCGGAGCAGGCTCGAGGGGCTGTATGTCCAACTTGTGCTCATATTTCTTATGTAAATCAGATATTTTTTATTAATTCCCGGTGTTAGATCAAGGTAATTTCAGTGGACCACACTGATCTGAGGTCAACACACTAAAGCTAAAGTTTGCGAGTCCGGTGGTAAGTTTTAAATAGTCGATTTATTGCATCTCTTGATTTACACTGTTTGACTTCCTTTATCCAACTAACAAGGATGCTCAAAATGGCTGGCTTTATACCGCAGCAGATGTACCCGCCCCCTTTATTACCACCGGACTTGCAAACTTTAATTTTGGTGTGTTGACCTCAGATCAGTGTGGTCCACTGAAATTACCTTGATCTAACACCCGGGTTGCAGGTGTCGCTGGCAAGGCCGGCATTTATTGCCCATCCCTAATTGCCCCTTGAGAAGGTGGCGGTGTGCCGCCGCCTTGAACCGCTGCAGTCCGTGTGGTGAAGGTGCTCCCACAGTGCTGTTAGGGAGGGAGTTCCAGGATTTCGACCCAGCGACGATAAAGGATCGGCGATATATAGACAGGATGGTGTGTGACACATCTGCGCCATTTCTCACATTGTGTTCAATAATGTTTGTGAGGAAGTTGTTCACTTTTTTTACCATTTACGTGCTTTTCACTCCAATCCTTTCCCCTCTCCTGCTATTTGATCTATAATCCCATCTTTTCCCCGCTCCTGCTATTTGCTCTGTAATCCAAACCTTTCCCCTCTTCCTTAAACACTTATCAATCACAGATTTATATTTTCTTTTCTTTTATCTTCCAGAAAATGCAGAGCTGGTACAACGTGAGTATAAAGTGCAATTCTTGATTTTTAATTCTGTGTTTTATGTCTGTGTTGCCTTGCGTTGGTTTGTGCTATTGTTAAATTACAGTTCGAGAACCATTGCTGTGGAATTGTGTGTCACGGTGGGATTAACTAATGCTGCTGCAAGACACGCCAGTATCTCTTTCTTGTCCTTTCTGGACATATGTTCTCATCAATGTGTCTCAAATTTGAGAGAATCCATCACGTCATCTGCATGGAATCTAGAGAACCGGGGAGCCCCTGAGCTGAGATTGTCCGATGGGTCAGAGGGTGAAATCTAAAGCTGGCACTGGCCAGAAGGAAGAGCAGCAGAGCCCAAGTCAAGGAGGCCCTTGCCAAAGGAAATGGCAGAGCCTTCGAACTTTTGCCTAAAAAGAGCCATACTGAAATCTCTGGATCTCATTTCCCTTGGGATTCCTGGATACCAAATAAATAGGGGCAATTTTCTTGGTCTAGACTGGATACAATCCCAGGCCCGATAGGTGTGTGCTGGGCTCTACGCCCAGGCACCATTCCACTTTCCTTATATATATCTGATTAGAGAAGAGTAGATCCCAGCTAATCACTTATTGATGAGTAAATAAGTGCAGTACTGAGGGAGGACCGCACTGTCGGAGGGGTAGTACTGAGGGAGCGCCGCACTGTCGGAGGGGCAGTACTGAGGGAGGACCGCACTGTCGGAGGGGCAGTACTGAGGGAGCGCCGCACTGTCGGAGGGGTAGTACTGAGGGAGCGCTGCACTGTCGGAGGGGCAGTACTGAGGGAGCACCGCACTGTCGGAGGGGCAGCACTGAGGGAGCGCCGCACTGTCGGAGGGGCAGCACTGAGGGAGCGCTGCATCGTCGGAGGGGCAGTATTGAGGGAGCACCGCACTGTCGGAGGGGCAGTACTGAGGGAGCGCCGCACTGATGGAGGGGCAGCACTGAGGGAGTGCCGCACTGTCGGAGGGGCGGTACTGAGGGAGTGCCACACTGTCGGAGGGTCAGTACTGAGGGGAGTGCCGCACTGTCGGAGGGGTAATACTGAGGGAGCACCGCACTGTCGGAGGGGCAGTACTGAGGGAGCGCTGCACTGTCGGAGGGGCAGTACTGAGGGAGCAGCGCACTGTCGGAGGGGCAGTACTGAGGGAGCACTGCACTGTCGGAGGGGCAGTACTGAGGGAGCGCTGCACTGTCGGAGGGGCAGCACTGAGGGAGTGCCGCACTGTCGGAGGGGCAGTACTGAGGGGAGTGCCACACTGTTGGAGGGTCAGTACTGAGGGAGCGCCGCACTGTTGGAGGCTCAGTACTGAGGGAGTGCCACACTGTCGGAGGGGCAGTACTGAGGGAGAGCCGCACTGTTGGAGGGGCAGTACTGGGGGAGCGCCGTACTGTCGGAGGGGCAGTACTGAGGGAGCGCCGCACTGTCGGAGGGGCAGTACTGAGGGGGGGCAGTACTGAGGGAGTGCCGCACTGTCGGAGGGGCAGTACTGAGGGGGCGCAGTACTGAGGGAGCGCCGCACTGTCGGAGGGGCAGTACTGAGGGAGCGCCGCACTGTCGGATGGGCAGTACTGAGGGAGTGCCGCACTGTTGGAGGGGCAGTACTGAGGGAGCGCCGCACTGTCGGAGGGGCAGTACTGAGGGGGGGCAGTATTGAGGGAGCGCCGCACTGTCGGAGGGGCAGTACTGAGGGAGCGCAGTACTGAGGGAGCGCCGCACTGTCGGAGGGGCTGCACTGAGGGAGTGCTGCACTGTCGGAGTTGCAGTCTTTCGGATGAGACGTTAACACGAGGGCCCCGCCTGCCATTTCAGGTGGATGCAAAAGTTCCCGCAGCCACTATTTCGAAGAAGCGCAGGATGTTGTCCAGTTGTCCTGGGGCCAATATTTATCCCTCAATCAACGTCGCTAAAACAGAATATTGTTTGTGGGATCTTGTGCGCTAACTGGCCGATGGGCTGAGAGATGGTCACTGCAGTTAATGTGCTGTGATCGCGCTTCTCGTGACTCCAGTTGCATGTTCATTTCTTTTAATTGCCATCCTGCTTAAATTAACGTCGCTCAGTCATGCTAAGTCTGAGGTTTGCTTTGATTTCTGTTACATATTCCATTAGTTTTCCAAAAAGGAGAAGGATTGAACTGTGTGTCTCCTTCATATTGCAAGATGCATGGAAACCATTTTAGAGCCTGCATTTTCAGTGACTTGACAGCTGTGTACGTATTTGTAATAAGGTTGATTGGATAGCAAGAGCGGTGTTTGATCCAGATATTCCTCTGGAGAAATTGTATCTTTCTTCCAGGTGTTGAGCCCCACATACAAACAGCGGAACGAAGACTTTCACAAACTGTTCAAGAAGCTGCCCGATTCAGAGCGACTGATTGAGGGTGAGGCCGATTGTGGGTGTGAGGCGGGTGTTGGGCGGGGCCGGCGGTGGGCGAGGCGGAGTGTAGGTTCGAGTGACAGTAGGGTATTGATGAGAGTCACGTTTTGTTTGAGGGGGAAACAGTGAGCCTCAATGTTGACATCAGAAATACTTGTTCTGACTGTAGATTTTGACCCAGGGGTACAGGCTGGGGCTGACTGTAGATACTGACACAGGGGTACAGGCTGGGGCTGACTGTAGATACTGACCCAGGGGTACAGGCTGGAGCTGACTGTAGATACTGACCCAGGGGTACAGACTGGGGCTGACTGTAGATACTGACGCAGGGGTACAGGCTGGGGCTGACTGTAGATACTGACGCAGGGGTACAGACTCGGGCTGACTGTAGATATTGACCCAGGGGTACAGACTGGGGCTGACTGTAGATACTGACCCAAGGGTACAGACTGGAGCTGACTGTAGATACTGACCCAGGGGTACAGGCTGGTGCTGACTGTAGATACTGACCCAGGGGTACAGGCTGGGGCTGACTGTAGTTACTGACCCAGGGGTACAGGCTGGTGCTGACTGTAGATACTGACCCAGGGGTACAGGCTGGAGCTGACTGTAGATACTGACCCAGGGGTACAGGCTGGGGCTGACTGTAGATACTGACCCAGGGGTACAGGCTGGAGCTGACTGTAGATACTGACCCAGGGGTACAGACTGGGGCTGACTGTAGATACTGACACAGGGGTACAGACTGGGGCTGACTGTAGATACTGACCCAGGGGTACAGGCTGGAGCTGACTGTAGATACTGACCCAGGGGTACAGGCTGGGGCTGACTGTAGATACTGACCCAGGGGTACAGGCTGGAGCTGACTGTAGATACTGACCCAGGGGTACAGGCTGGGGCTGACTGTAGTTACTGACCCAGGGGTACAGGCTGGGGCTGACTGTAGATACTGACCCAGGGGTACAGGCTGGGGCTGATTGTAGATACTGACCCAGGGGTACAGACTGGTGCTGACTGTAGATACTGACCCAGGGGTACAGGCTGGGGCTGATTGTAGATACTGACCCAGGGGTACAGACTGGGGCTGACTGTAGATACTGACCCAGGGGTACAGGCTGGAGCTGACTGTAGATACTGACCCAGGGGTACAGGCTGGGGCTGATTGTAGATACTGACCCAGGGGTACAGGCTGGGGCTGACTGTAGATACTGACCCAGGGGTACAGGCTGGAGCTGACTGTAGATACTGACCCAGGGGTACAGGCTGGGGCTGACTGTAGTTACTGACCCAGGGGTACAGGCTGGGGCTGACTGTAGATACTGACCCAGGGGTACAGACTGGGGCTGACTGTAGATACTGACCCAGGGGTACAGACTGGGGCTGACTGTAGATACTGACCCAGGGGTACAGGCTGGGGCTGATTGTAGATACTGACCCAGGGGTACAGACTGGGGCTGACTGTAGATACTGACCCAGGGGTACAGGCTGGGGCTGACTGTAGATACTGACCCAGGGGTACAGGCTGGAGCTGATTGTAGATACTGACCCAGGGGTACAGACTGGGGCTGACTGTAGATACTGACCCAGGTGTACAGACTCGGGCTGACTGTAGATACTGACCCAGGGGTACAGACTGGGGCTGACTGTAGATACTGACCCAGGGGTACAGACTGGGGCTGACTGTAGATACTGACCCAGGGGTACAGACTGGAGCTGACTGTAGATACTGACCCAGGGGTACAGACTGGGGCTGACTGTAGTCACTGACCCAGGAGTACAGACTGGGGCTGACTGTAGTTACTGACCCAGGGGTACAGACTGGGGCTGACTGTAGATACTGACCCAGGGGTACAGGCTGGGGCTGACTGTAGATACTGACCCAGGGGTACAGACTCGGGCTGACTGTAGTTACTGACCCAGGGGTACAGGCTGGAGCTGACTGTAGATACTGACCCAGGGGTACAGACTGGTGCTGACTGTAGATACTGACCCAGGGGTACAGACTGGTGCTGACTGTAGATACTGACCCAGGGGTACAGACTGGGGCTCACTGTAGTTACTGACCCAGGGGTACAGGCTGGAGCTGACTGTAGATACTGACCCAGGGGTACAGGCTGGAGCTGACTGTAGATACTGACCCAGGGGTACAGGCTGGTGCTGACTGTAGATACTGACCCAGGGGTACAGACTGGGGCTGACTGTAGATACTGACCCAGGGGTACAGACTGGGGCTGACTGTAGATACTGACCCAGGGGTACAGGCTGGGGCTGACTGTAGATACTGACCCAGGGGTACAGACTGGGGCTGACTGTAGATACTGACCCAGGGGTACAGACTGGGGCTGAGTGTAGATACTGACCCAGGGGTACAGACTGGGGCTGACTGTAGATACTGACCCAGGGTTACAGGCTGGGGCTGACTGTAGATACTGACCCAGGGGTACAGACTCGGGCTGACTGTAGATACTGACCCAGGGGTACAGACTGGGGCTGACTGTAGATACTGACCCAGGGGTACAGACTGGAGCTGACTGTAGATACTGACCCAGGGGTACAGACTGGGGCTGACTGTAGATACTGACCCAGGGGTACAGACTGGGGCTGACTGTAGATACTGACCCAGGGGTACAGACTGGGGCTGACTGTAGATACTGACCCAGGGGTACAGGCTGGGGCTGACTGTAGATACTGACCCAGGGGTACAGACTCGGGCTGACTGTAGATACTGACCCAGGGGTACAGACTGGGGCTGACTGTAGATACTGACCCAGGGGTACAGACTGGGGCTGACTGTAGATACTGACCCAGGGGTACAGACTGGGGCTGACTGTAGATACTGACCCAGGGGTACAGGCTGGGGCTGACTGTAGATACTGACCCAGGGGTACAGGCTGGAGCTGACTGTAGATACTGACCCAGGGGTACAGGCTGGGGCTGACTGTAGATACTGACCCAGGGGTACAGGCTGGAGCTGACTGTAGATACTGACCCAGGGGTACAGGCTGGGGCTGACTGTAGATACTGACCCAGGGGTACAGGCTGGAGCTGACTGTAGATACTGACCCAGGGGTACAGGCTGGGGCTGACTGTAGTTACTGACCCAGGGGTACAGGCTGGGGCTGACTGTAGATACTGACCCAGGGGTACAGGCTGGGGCTGATTGTAGATACTGACCCAGGGGTACAGACTGGTGCTGACTGTAGATACTGACCCAGGGGTACAGGCTGGGGCTGATTGTAGATACTGACCCAGGGGTACAGACTGGGGCTGACTGTAGATACTGACCCAGGGGTACAGGCTGGAGCTGACTGTAGATACTGACCCAGGGGTACAGGCTGGGGCTGATTGTAGATACTGACCCAGGGGTACAGGCTGGGGCTGACTGTAGATACTGACCCAGGGGTACAGGCTGGAGCTGACTGTAGATACTGACCCAGGGGTACAGGCTGGGGCTGACTGTAGTTACTGACCCAGGGGTACAGGCTGGGGCTGACTGTAGATACTGACCCAGGGGTACAGACTGGGGCTGACTGTAGATACTGACCCAGGGGTACAGACTGGGGCTGACTGTAGATACTGACCCAGGGGTACAGGCTGGGGCTGATTGTAGATACTGACCCAGGGGTACAGACTGGGGCTGACTGTAGATACTGACCCAGGGGTACAGGCTGGGGCTGACTGTAGATACTGACCCAGGGGTACAGGCTGGAGCTGATTGTAGATACTGACCCAGGGGTACAGACTGGGGCTGACTGTAGATACTGACCCAGGTGTACAGACTCGGGCTGACTGTAGATACTGACCCAGGGGTACAGACTGGGGCTGACTGTAGATACTGACCCAGGGGTACAGACTGGGGCTGACTGTAGATACTGACCCAGGGGTACAGACTGGAGCTGACTGTAGATACTGACCCAGGGGTACAGACTGGGGCTGACTGTAGTCACTGACCCAGGAGTACAGACTGGGGCTGACTGTAGTTACTGACCCAGGGGTACAGACTGGGGCTGACTGTAGATACTGACCCAGGGGTACAGGCTGGGGCTGACTGTAGATACTGACCCAGGGGTACAGACTCGGGCTGACTGTAGTTACTGACCCAGGGGTACAGGCTGGAGCTGACTGTAGATACTGACCCAGGGGTACAGACTGGTGCTGACTGTAGATACTGACCCAGGGGTACAGACTGGTGCTGACTGTAGATACTGACCCAGGGGTACAGACTGGGGCTCACTGTAGTTACTGACCCAGGGGTACAGGCTGGAGCTGACTGTAGATACTGACCCAGGGGTACAGGCTGGAGCTGACTGTAGATACTGACCCAGGGGTACAGGCTGGTGCTGACTGTAGATACTGACCCAGGGGTACAGACTGGGGCTGACTGTAGATACTGACCCAGGGGTACAGACTGGGGCTGACTGTAGATACTGACCCAGGGGTACAGGCTGGGGCTGACTGTAGATACTGACCCAGGGGTACAGACTGGGGCTGACTGTAGATACTGACCCAGGGGTACAGACTGGGGCTGAGTGTAGATACTGACCCAGGGGTACAGACTGGGGCTGACTGTAGATACTGACCCAGGGTTACAGGCTGGGGCTGACTGTAGATACTGACCCAGGGGTACAGACTCGGGCTGACTGTAGATACTGACCCAGGGGTACAGACTGGGGCTGACTGTAGATACTGACCCAGGGGTACAGACTGGAGCTGACTGTAGATACTGACCCAGGGGTACAGACTGGGGCTGACTGTAGATACTGACCCAGGGGTACAGACTGGGGCTGACTGTAGATACTGACCCAGGGGTACAGACTGGGGCTGACTGTAGATACTGACCCAGGGGTACAGGCTGGGGCTGACTGTAGATACTGACCCAGGGGTACAGACTCGGGCTGACTGTAGATACTGACCCAGGGGTACAGACTGGGGCTGACTGTAGATACTGACCCAGGGGTACAGACTGGGGCTGACTGTAGATACTGACCCAGGGGTACAGACTCGGGCTGACTGTAGTTACTGACCCAGGGATACAGACTGGGGCTGACTGTAGATACTGACCCAGGGGTACAGACTGGGGCTGACTGTAGATACTGACCCAGGGGTACAGGCTGGGGCTGACTGTAGATACTGACCCAAGGGTACAGACTGGGGCTGACTGTAGATACTGACCCAGGGGTACAGACTGGTGCTGACTGTAGATACTGACCCAGGGGTACAGACTGGGGCTGACTGTAGATACTGACCCAGGGGTACAGACTGGGTCTGACTGTAGATACTGACCCAGGGGTACAGACTGGGGCTGACTGTAGATACTGACCCAGGGGTACAGGCTGGGGCTGACTGTAGATACTGACCCAGGGGTACAGGCTGGGGCTGACTGTAGATACTGACCCAGGGGTACAGACTCGGGCTGACTGTAGATACTGACCCAGGGGTATAGACTCGGGCTAGGTGATGTTTGCAGTGTGATATAACATGTATTAATTGTCTTTCATGAATGGGGAGTGATGTTACAATTGGTTGATATTTTCCTGTGCGCGGTATTTAGTGTACTGATGGATGCGTCCGCATCAAATTCCGTTTTTTGTTGCTCCTTTTGACCTCTGTTGAGCCCAGCGCTGCTCGGGCCTCTCAGCGCTGCTCGGGATCCTTGGTGCTCACTCGTCCGACAGCTGCCTGTGGACGGAAGCTACTTTCACCTCTCCTGTGACTTGTGTCAGGTGTAAATCAAGGATCTGGTGAGAAAAGGAGCCGAATGATTCTGGTGCAACCCAAATTGAACAAAGGTCTTCGTTGCATTTGCTGCTACCTGCCCACAATTTATCAGACACTGAATTCACCCTGGCGTGATGGGATTTTAAATCTTGACTTTAAATGGCTGTTCACTCCTCCTCTATAACCATGTCCCAAATAACAGGACTCCCGTCCTCTATAACCATGTCCCTAGTAACAGGACTTCCGTCCTCTATAACCATGTCCCCAGTAACAGGACTCCCGTCCTCTATAACCATGTCCCCAGTAACAGGACAACCGTCCTCTATAACCATGTCCCTAGTAACAGAACTCCCGTCCTCTATAACCATGTCCCCAGTAACAGGACTCCCGTCCTCTATAACCATGTCCCCAGTAACAGGACTCCCGTCCTCTATAACCATGTCCCCAGTAACAGGACTCCCGACCTCTATAACCATGTCCCCAGTAACAGAACATAAGAAATAGGAGCAGGAGTAGGCCAGTCGGCCCCTCGAGCCTGCTCTGCCATTCAATAAGATCATGGCTGATCTGATCCTAACCTCAAATCTACTTCCACTCTCCATCCCACCCGAACCCATGTGATCTCCCGGGAGAGGCGAAAAACCAGATAAAAAAACCAGTGGCCAATTTGGGAGAAAAAATCTGGGAAATTCCTCTCCGACCCATCTAGGCGATTGAAACTCGTCCAGGAGATCACTCTGTCCCTGTATTTCCTGCAGTACTTACCTTCTGTAAAAGGTGATCTCCACCCAAGTCAGGAACAGGCCCAATTTACTCTTGAAGGACTAACACAGAATTAGAACACAAGAAGTAGGAGCAGAACCAGGCTACACGGCCCCTGGCCCGCTCCGCCACCCACAGGGCCATGACCATTCCGAACCTAGACTCATGTCCAATTTCCTGCCCGCTCCCCGTAACCCCTAATTCCCTTTACTTCTAGGAAACTGTCTATTTCTGTTTTAAATTTATTTAATGATGTAGCTTCCACAGCTTTCTGGGGCAGCAAATTCCACAGACCTACTACCCTGTGAGTGAAGATGTTTCTCCTCATCTCAGTTATGAAAGAGCAGCCCCTTATTCTAAGATTATGCCCCCAGTTCTAGTTTCACCCATCATTGGAAACATCCTCACCGCATCCACCCGATCAAGCCCCTTCACAATCTTATATGTTTCAATAAGATCGCCTCTCATTCTTCTGAACTCCAATGAGTAGAGTCCCAATCTACTCAACCTCTCCTCATATGTCCACCCCCTCATCCCCGGGATTAACCGAGTGAACCTTCTTTGTCCTGCCTCGAGAGCAAGTATGTCTTTTCTTAAGTATGGACACCAAAACTGTATGCAGTATTCCAGGTGCGGTCTCACCAATACCTTGTATAACTGCAGCAATACCTCCCTGTTTTTATATTCTATCCCCCTAGCAATAAAAGCCAACATTCCATTGGCCTTCTTGATCACCTGCTGCACCTGCATACTAACTTTTTGAGTTTCGTGCACCAGGACCCCCAGATCCCTTTGTACTGCAGTACTTTCCAGTTTCTTGCCATTAAGATAATAACTTGCTCTATGATTTTTCCTGCCAAAGTGCATAACCTCACACTTTCCAGTATTGTATTCCATCTGCCAAATCTCTGCCTACTTACTTAGCCTGTCTATGTCCCCTTGCAGGTTTTTTATGTCCTCCTCACTCACTACTTTCCCTCCCATCTTAGTATCATCTGCAAACTTTGATATGTTACACTCGGTCCCCTCCTCCAAATCGTTAATATAGATTGTAAAGAGTTGGGGACCCAGCACTGACCCCTGCGGAACACCACTAGTTACTGATTGCCAGTCTGAGAATGAACCATTTATCCCAACTCTCTGCCTTCTGTTAGATAGCCAATCCTCTATCCATGCCAGAATATTACCCCCAATCCCGTGATTTTTTATCTTAAGCAATAATCTTTTGTGTGGCACCTTATCAAATGCCTTTTGGAAGTCTAAATACACTACATCCACTGGTTCCCCTTTATCCACCCTATATGTTACTTCCTCAAAGAACTCCAGCAAATTTGTCAAACATGACTTCCCCTTCATAAAACCATGCTGACTTTGTCTTATTAAATTATGATTATCCAAATGTCCTGTTACTGTCTCCTTAATAATGGACTCCAAAATTTTACCTGCCACAGATGTTAGGCTAACCGGTCTATAGTTTCCAGCCTTCTGTCTACTGCCTTTTTTAAATAAGGGTGTTACATTAGCAGTTTTCCAGTCTGCCGGGACCTTTGCCGAGTCCAGGGAGTTTTGGAAAATTATTACCAATGCATCCACAATCCCTACCGCCACTTCCCTCAAGACCCTAGGATGTAAGCCATCAGGTCCAGGTGATTTATCCGGCTTGAGTCCCATTATTTTACCGAGTACCACTTCCTTAGTGATTTTTATCGTGTTTAGCTCCTCCCCCCCTTTAGCCCCCTGTTTGTCCAGTGTTGGGATATTCTTAGTGTCTTCTACTGTAAAGAGTGATATAAAATATTCATTCAGTGTTTTTGCCATCTCCATATTTCCCACCATTAATTTCCCGGTCTCATCCTCTAAGGGACCAACATTTACTTTAGCCACCCTTTTTCTTTTTATATAACTATAAAAACTTTTACTATCTGTTTTTATATTTTTTGCCAATTTACTTTCATAATCTATCTTCCCTTTCTTAATCTTTTTGTCATTTTTTGCTCTCTTTTAAAGTTTTCCCAATCCTCTATCCTCCCACTAGATTTGGCTACCTTATATGCCCTTGTTTTTAGTCGAATACTATCCTTAATTTCTTTACTTAGCCACGGATGGCTGTCTTTTCTTTTACACCCTTTTCTTCTCAGTGGAATATATTTTTTTTGGAAGTTGTAAAATAACTCCTTAAATGTACACCACTGATCATGTATCGTCTTACCCTTTAATCTATTTTCCCAATCCACTCTACTCAATTCCGCTCTCATACCTTCATAGTCTCCTTTATTCAAGCTTAGCACGCTTGTTTGAGATCCAACCTTCTCACCCTCGAATTGAATATGGAATTCAACCATGTTATGTCCAAGGGGATCCTTTACTAGGACATTTTTAATTAATCCTGTCTCGTTACACAGGACCAGATCTAAGGTTGCTTGCCCCCTGGCCGGTTCAGTTACATACTGCTCAAGAAATCCATCCCTAATACACTCAATTAACTCATCCTCAAGGCAGCCCTGCCCAATTTGATTTGTCCAATTAATATGATAGTTAAAATCCCCCATAATTATAGATGTTCCCTTATTACAAGCCTCAACTATTTCCTGATTGATACTCCGTCCAACAGAGTTGCCACTGCTCGGAGGCCTATAGACTACGCCCACTAATGTTTTTTTCCCCTTATTATTCCTTACCTCCACCCAAACTGTTTCATTATCCTGATCTTTTGACCCAATATCATTTCTCTGTATTACAGTGATTCCTTCCTTTTGGACTCCCCAGCCTTCGGGAACATCCTTCCTGCATCTAGTCTGTCTAGTCCTGTCAGAATTTTATAAGTTTCAATGAGATCCCCTCTCATTCTTCTAAACTCCAGCGAGTATAAGCCCAATCGACCTAATCTCTCCTCATACGTCATTCCTGCCATCCCAGGTATCAGCCTGGTGAATCTTCGCTGAACTCCCTCCATGGCAAGAACATCCTTCCTCAGATAAGGCGACCAAAACTGCACACAATACTCAAGATGTGGTCTCACCAAGGCCCTGTACAACTGCAGCAAGATATCCTTGTTCCTGTACTCGAACCTTCTTGCTATGAAGGCCAACATACCATTTGCCTTCTTAACCGTCTGCTGCACCTGTTACCTGGGGAGAAAGCTAGTTATCACCGGCAAGCTCCAAATAATGCAGATTGTCAACAGGTTAGATGAGTGTACCTTTGTCGTCAGTGTGTGTGAACTAACAGCTCCCTCCATTTCCGGTTATTTATTTGATTAGGCACATGATACTGATGCAGAGTCTCTTGTCGGGTTTCTCGAAGGCATCAAATGGATTCTTCGGGAAGTTGGGAGATTGTGAACCATTTGAGTGATAGCTGGGACTTGACGGAGAAGGAGACCATCAATGGGGAATGACGTTAGACCTAAGCAGCTCAGCTAGCCTGAATCTCCCACCTCTGTCAGGACAAACTGCTCATGACACTGCACTATATCTCAAGGAGGTGGATGGATACTGGCGAGATGATGTACTTCGCTGATGCACTGGTCATCAATCAGTCTTGTGCATCTATGTTGATTTTCCTTCTATGCTGGATTATGAAGTAGTATCGATAAGTATTTCTGGTGTGTTTTTAGCTGCCATTCTGAACTGTTCCCTTGAGCAGTATTTATTTGCAGGGTGGAGCCAATACAATGCATCAATACATGGGTGCCATGGAGTGGAGGGGAACAGGCTTGATTTTCCCCTCCCTTTGTTTCCCACTATGCAGTAAGGCTCTAGGAAAGAATCAGGCCATGGGTGGAGGCCGGACATCTCTACCTAAGGACACAATAAAATAGGACAGAGCGTAATGACCTTGGTCCCAGGAGAATGCCTGCGTCCATAGCCCCGTCCGTGACCCAGTGACAACAGGGGACAAAATAGGAGAATCCATCAAATCACAAAAAACGTGCAGTGCATATTAATTGTGCTGTGGTGCTCTTCACCACCCCCCGCCCCGCAGATTTTACACTGTCTTCAGAATCTACTCTTCCAGCTTATGAACATTTCTGTTTGAATTTATCCAGTGAAATGTCTTCATTAAAATGAACTGTGAAAGGAAACACCTCTTCAACCTTCTTTTCCAATTTTTTACATTTGATACTTGTGTGATATTTGGGTTGTTTATTGACCAGTGTCTGAGAGAACAGAATTTGGATTTCCTTTTCTCCCTGTGCCAGGTCCTCTGACAAATTTCCCTTTCGCCTCTTTGCCCATCCTCTCTCCACCCTCTTTGTATCTAGCTTCCGACTCTGTGCCCAGCATGGTCTTGGCACTTTCAACATCATGCCCGTGTCCCGTGATGACAAGTGAAAGTCTGCATTTGAAGTTTTGCATTCTTTGTTTATTCTGAAATATATGGTTGGAGCGGTTGAGTCTCTCATTGATGGTATCGATTGTGTTATTAATTCATGTTTATCTGAGAGGGAACACAAAAGCAAGAAGAGCAGAAAAAGGATTAACTTAGAGGAGGGATCCCCTGGAAAGGCTGTACCACTCTTTGGAGGAGACAAACATTCCTGCATTTAGGCACACAGCCTTATTTTCAAAGGCTGCATTCCATCAGCAGAGCTTTGTACACTGCCAACATGTGTCGGGAAACTAGTTGGATCTCGAGTGTAAGAAGCTCTCTGTATCTGATTTTCCTGGCAACATTTTGGGTTGGTTTTAGAGACTTGCTTCTGGCATCTACCCACCCATTTAATCTCCTCCCACAGCCCATGTACACTCTACACTATCATGGGCTCTATCCACCCATTTAATCTCCTCCCACAGCCCATGGACACTCTCCCCTATCATGGACTCTACCCACCCATATAATCTCCTCCCACAGCCCAGGTACACTCTCCCCTATCATGGACTCTACCCACCTATTTAATCTCCTCCCACACCCCATGTGCACTCTCCCCTATCATGGACTCTACCCACCCATATAATCTCCTCCCACAGCCCAGGTACACTCTCCCCTATCATGCACTCTACCCACCTATTTAATCTCCTCCCACAGCCCAGGTACACTCTCCCCTATCATGGACTCTACCCACCCATTTAATCTCCTCCCACAGCCCATGTACACTCTCCCCTATCATGGACTCTACCCACCCATTTAATCTCCTCCCACAGCCCAGGTACACTCTCCCCTATCATGGACTCTACCCACCCATTTAATCTCCTCCCACAGCCCAGGTACACTCTCCCCTATCATGGACTCTACCCACCCATTTAATCTCCTCCCACACCCCATGTACACTCTCCCCTATCATGGACTCTACCCACCCATTTAATCTCCTCCCACAGCCCATGTACACTCTACACTATCACAGACTCTACCCACCCATTTAATCTCCTCCCACAGCCCAGGTACACTCTCCCCTATCATGGACTCCACCCACCCATTTAATCTCCTCCCATAGCCCATGTACACTCTCCCTATCATGGACTCTACCCACCCATTTAATCTCCTCCCACAGCCCATGTACACTCTCCCTATCATGGACTCTACCCATCCTTTTAATCGCCTCCCACAGCCCAGGTACACTCTCCCCTATTACAGACTCTACCCACCCATTTAATCTCCTCCCACAGCCCAGGTACACTCTCCCCTATCATGGACTCTACCCACCCATTTAATCTGCTCCCACACCCCATGGACACTCTCCCCTATCACGGACTCTACCCACACATTTAATATCCTCCCACAGCCCATGTACACTCTCCCCTATCATGGACTCTACCCACCCATTTAATCTCCTCCCACAGCCCATGTACACGCTCCCCTATCATGGGCTCTACCCACCCATTTATAGAAACACTAGCTGAAGTGCCTGGCGGTGCCGAGGCTTTTTCGAGGGCATGTTGTTGTTGGAAGAGAGAGAGAGAGCGACTGGGGGGAGGAGAGAGAGCGACTGGGGGGAAGAGAGAGAGCGACTGGGGGGAAGAGAGAGAGCGACTGGGGGGAAGAGAGGGAGGGGAGGGGAGGGGGGCAGGGCGGGGGGGGAGGGAGGGAGGGGAGGAGGAGAGAGGAGGGGGGGAAGAAGGGGCGGGGGAGAGAGGGGAGGAGGGGGGGAGGAGGAGAAGGGGGAGAGTCCACGAGCCCCCTGATCCCCGTCCCCCCAAACTCCCGAGCCCCCTGATCCCCACCCCCCGAACTCCAGAGGTTGGCCCCCCCGAGACTCGCACCCCCACCCCCGAGGCTCGCCCACCACCCACCCCCACCCCCGAGGCTCGCCCACCACCCACCCCCACCCCCGAGGCTCGCCCACCACCCACCCACCAACCAAGCACCGAACTCCGGAGGCGCGATCTTCCGAGCACCGGCCTCCCGAGCCGGCTTCAACATTGCGGTTGTGCGAGACGGCCGGAGGGCCCGGTTGCCAGGGTAACCGTGACGCTGACCAAGCCCCGCCCCCCGGCCGAGCCAGAGAGAGAGACGCCGCGTCTCAGCTGCTCCTGCTGCGCGTGCGGCCTCCCCCCCCCAAGGGTCGCGCCCCCCCCCGTGGGTCGCGGCCCCCCCCCCCGAGGGTCGCGCCCCCCCCCCCCCCCCGAGGTGAAGACCGCCGATTGCGGCTGTGCGAGACGGCCGGCGGGCCCGGTTGCCAGGGTAATGCTTGATGCTCAGCAAGCCCCGCCCCCCGGCCGAGCCAGAGAGAGACGCCGCGTCTCAGCTCCTGCTGCGCGCGCACCCTAGCGGCGCTGGGCTGAGGCTCGGCCCTCCATCCTTCGAGTGGGTCCGGGAGGTGCCTTGCTCGGGCGTGGGTGCGGAGGAGACGCCGAGGCTTCTAGGCCTACCTGGATAAACGGGGAAAGGTAGGAAAATTAATGAGATTAGATAAGTTAATTACTTTCTGAATCATTTTTCTTAAAAACAATATATGTTTTAAAAGCAACATTTTTTTTTAAGACGCAGAAAGCGGGAAAAAAAAAGGAAAAGTTTGGAATCAAGATGGCGGCGACTCACCTCGGTTCAGAAGGATAAGGCCCGGCCACACACGCACCGATTGGCCCGGCGGCACACGCCAGCAACCCGGCGTACGATTGGTCGAGCTCGAGGTCACTCTGTAGCTAATGAGCGGATAGTGAGATGCTAATGAGCGGAATGTTAAGGTTTTTGGGATACCGCGGGCGCGATTTTAGCCCGGCCGAAACGTAAATATGCTTAAAACCGTCTCGGATGCGTAAGCTTTCTTTGGAGGTAACGCGCGCGTAGGTACGCCCTGTAACTTTCGAGCGCATACCCGACAGACGCACACGCGATGACAGACAGACAGACAGAAGTACCGATTTTATATATATAGATAGATAGAAACATAGAAGATAGGAGCAGGAGTAGGCCATTTGGCCCTTCGAGCCTGCTCCGCCATTCAATGAGATCATGGCTGATCATCCAAATTCAGTACAATGTCCCTGCCTTCTCCCCATATCCCTTGATCCCTTTAGCCTCAAGTAATATATCCAACTCTTTCTTGAATATATTTAATAAACTGGCCTCCACCGCCCTCTGTGGCAGAGAATTCCACAGGTTCACCACTCTCTGGGTGAAGAAGTTCCTCCTCATTTCAGTCCTAAATGGCTTACCCCTTATCCTTAGATTATGATCCCTGGTTCTGGACTCCCCGGCCATCCGAAACATCCTTCCTGCATCTAGTCTGTCCAGACCTGACAGAATTTTATGCGTTTCGATGAGATCCCCTCTCAATCTTCTAAACTCCAGTGAGTATAAGCCCAATCAACACAATCTCTCCTCATACGTCATTCCTGCCATCCCAGGTATCAGCCTGGTGAATCTTCGCTGCACTCCCTCCATGGCAAGAACGTCCTTCCTCAGGTAAGGTGACCAAAACTGCACACAATACTCAAGGTGTGGTCTCACCAAGGCCCTGTACAACTGTAGCAAGACATCCTTGTTCCTGTACTCGAACCCTCTTGCTACGAAGGCCAGCATACCATTTGCCTTCTTAACCGCCTGCTGCACCTGCATGCTTACCTTCAGCGACTGTTGCACAATAACGCCCATGTCTCTTTGCACTTCCCCTTCTCCCAATCTATTGCCATTGAAATAATAATCTGCCTTCCTGTTTTTGCCACCAAAGTGGATAACCTCACATTTATCCACATTATAGTGCATTTGCCATGTTTCTGCCGAATCACCCAACCTGTCCAAATCGTACTGGAGTTTCACGACATCCTCCTCGCAGCTTACCCTCCCACCCAGCTTTGTGTCGTCTGCAAATTTGGAGATATTACATTCAATTACCTCGTCCAGATCATTAATATATATTGTGAACAGCTGGGGTCCTAGGACCGATCCTTGTGGTACCCCACTAGTCACTGCCTGCCACTCGGAAAACGACCCGTTTATTCCAACTCTTTGCTTTCTGTCCGCCAACCAGTTCTCTATCCAAGTCAATACCTTGCCCCCAATCCCATGTGCCTTAATTTTGCACACTAATCTCTTATGTGGGACCTTATCGAAAGCCTTCTGAAAGTCCAAATACACCACATCCACTGGTTCTCCCTTATCTATTTTACCAGTTACATCCTCAAAAAATTCCAGCAGATTAGTCAAGCATGATTTACCTTTTGTAAATCCATGTTGACTTTGTCCGATCCTGTCACTGCTTTCCAAGTGCTCTGCTATTACATCTTTTATAATAGACTCCAGCATTTTCCCCACTACCGATGTCAGGCTTACCGGTCTATAATTCCCCGCTTTTTCTCTACCACCTTTTTTGAATAGTGGGATAACATTAGCTATCCTCCAATCCATGGGTACCGTTCCAGAGTCTATCGAGTTCTGGAAGATGACCAGCAATGCATCTACTATCTCTAGGGCCACTTCCTTAAGTACCCTGGGATGTAGACCATCAGGCCCTGGGGATTTATCAGCCTTCAGTCCCATCAATTTTCCTAACACCATTTCCCTACAAATACTGATTTCTTTCAGTTCCTCCCTTTCATCAGACCCTATGTTCCCCGACATCTCTGGGAGGTTATTTGTGTCCTCCTTTGTGAAGACAGAACCAAAGTATGTATTTAGTTGGTCTGCCATTTCCTTGTTTCCCATTATAAATTCCCCTGATTCTGACTGTAAGGGACCTACGCTTGACTTCACCAATCTTTTTCTCTTCACATATCTATAAAAGCTTTTACAGTCAGTTTTTATGTTCCCTGCAAGCTTACTCTCATATTCTATTTTCCCTTTCTTAATTAATCCCTTTGTCCTCCTTTGTTGAATCCTAAACTGCTCCCAATCCTCAGGATTATTGCTTTTTCCAGCCAATTTATATGTCCTCTCCTTGGATCTTATGCTATCCCTAATTTCCCTTGTTAGCCACGGTTGAGTCACCTTTTTTGTTTTATTTTTATGCCAAACTGGGATGAACAAATTCTGTAGCTCATCCATTCGGTCTTTGAATGTTTGCCATTGCCTATCCACCATCAACCCTTTGAGTGCCATTCCCCAATCAATCCTACCCAACTCGCTCCTCAGACCATCGTAGTTTCCTTTATTTAAATTGAGGACCCTTGTCTCTGAGTCAACGGCCTAGAAATTGAGTGCCCTTAGCGCCGATTTTGCGGAGCTAGAGGGCCTAGCGCTGCATTTGGCGCCGGCGCCGAAATTGCCTGGGGCCCTTACGCCGCGGTAGACCGGTAGCGCTGCGCCGGCACCGATGATGTCATCGGTGTGCGCAGCGTCCCGGTTGCCATGCCGACGGGCCCCAGCGCCGAAATTCAGTTGCGGCCGCCTCGCCCGTGACAGCCGCAACTAAGACTCTGGCAACAGAGTCTTACGAGTCTTTGCGCCGGCGCATTAAAGGCCCCGTGGCGGCCGGCCGCTTTCCCGCCGGCCGCCTGGCCGCAGCTCCCTCCCCGGACTTCCCCCCCCCCCCCCGGAACAGAAGCAAGCCCGGCACTTGTCCGAGGTGCCGGGCTCATTTTTTAAAAGATTTTCGCGGGCCGCGATCGGGTGCAGGCAGCTCCTCCTTAAGGGAAGGAGGAGGCCTGCACTTCCCGAGCCTGCCACACCGCATCGGGTGCCGCAGCGCCGGAATTGCGGCGCGAAACGGCAGTTAGCGCCGATTTACCGCCGCAAAGACCCTTCAGTAGCGCCGGCAGCCGTTTGGGCGCGGCCCTGCTGAATTTTTGGCGCGCGCAGGGGGACTTAGCGCCGGCACTAACTTCCGGCGCTAAAGCCCTGGCTAAGCCAAAACTCAATTTCTAGGCCAACTACTTCATTCTCCATCTTAATGCAGAATTCGATCATATTATGATCGCTCCGACCCAAGGGGCCTCGTACAACAAGATTGCTAATTAATCCTTTCTCGTTATCTAATACCCAGTCTAAGATGGCCTGATCTCTGGTTGGTTCCTCGACATATTGGTCCAGGAAACCATCCCGTAAACACTCCAGGAATTCCTCCTCCACAGTATTGTTACTAATTTGGTTGGCCCAATCTATATGTAGATTAAAGTCACCCATGATGACTGCTGTGCCCTTATTGCACGCTTCTTTAATTTCCCTTTTAATGCCATCCCCAACCTCCACCTTACTGTTTGGAGGTCTATATACCACTCCCACTAATGTTTTTTTCCCCTTAGTATTTCACAATTCTACCCATACAGATTCCACGTCATCAGAGCTAATATCCTTCATTACAATTGTATTAATCCCTTCTTTAACCAGTAATGCTACCCCACCTCCCTTTCCTTTTTGCCTATCTTTCCTGAATATTGAATACCCCTGGATGTTGAGTTCCCAGTCTTGGCCATCCTTGAGCCACGTTTCCGTAATCCCAACCAAATCATATCTGTTTACTTCTATTTGCGCAGCCAATTCATCCACCTTATTACAAATGCTCCTCGCATTAAGACACAAAGCCTTCAGGCTTGTTTTTTTAATGCTCTTAGACCTATTAGAATTATTATTTACTGTGGCCACGTTTGATTTAAACCGTTGATTTCTCTGACTGCCACTTTTGTTTTTCTCCTTCCTATCTTTTGCTTTTATCCCTGTTTTCCTTTCCTCTGTCTCCATGCTCAGGTTTCCAACCCCCTGCCATTTTAGTTTAAACCCCCCCGAACAGCACTAGCAAACACTCCCCCTAGGACATCGGTCCCGGTCCTGCCCAGGTGCAAACCGTCCCGTTTGTTCTGGTCCCACCTCTCCCAGAACCGGTTCCAATGTCCAAGGAATTTGAATCCCTCCTCCTTGCACCATTCCTCTAGCCACGTATTCATTTGAAATATCCTCCTATTTCTACTCTGACTAGCACGTGGCACTGGTAGCAATCCTGAGATTACTACCTTTGAGGTCCTATTTTTTAATTTACCTCCTAACTCCCTATATTCTGCTTTTAGGACCTCATCCCGTTTTTTACCGATATCGTTGGTGCCTATGTGCACCACGACAACTGGCTGTTCACCCTCCCCCTCCAAAATGTTCTGCAGCCGCTCCGAGACGTCCTTGACCCTTGCACCAGGGAGGCAACACACCATCCTGGAGTCTCGATTGCGGCCGCAAAAACGCCTATCTATTCCCCTTACAATTGAGTCCCCTATCACTATAGCTCTTCCACTCTTTTTCCTCCCAGCCTGTGCAGCAGAGCCACCCATGGTGCCAGGAAGTTGGCTGCTGCTGCCTTCCCCTGATGAGTCATCCCCCCAACAGTATTCAAAGTGGTATATCTGTTGGAGAGGGGGATGTCCGCAGGGGATTCCTGCACTACCTGCCTGCGCCTCTTACTCTGCCTGCTGGTCACCCATTCCCTTCCTGCCTGTACACCCTTTACCTGCGGTGTGACCAACTCGCTATATGTGATATTCACGACGTCCTCAGCATCGCAAATGCTCCAAAATGAATCCATCCGCAGCTCCAGTGCCGCAATGCGGTCTGTCAGTAGCTGCAGCTGGACACACTTCCTGCACACATGGTCGTCAGGGATGCAGGAAGCGTCCCTGATTTCCCACATAGAGCAGGAGGAGCACACTACGGGGCTGGGCTGTCCTGCCATGACTTACCCTTTAACTAATTAATTAAAATGAAATGAATCCCACCAATTTCACCACAGTTAAATGATATATTTAAGGGCCCTGGTTTACAAACTGTCCCCGCTACACCACAGCAACCTTAAAAACTATAAACCACAGACTTAAAGTTTTAAAACGAGAGAAATACTCCAACCAATCACCTACCTGTTTTGTGGTGACGTCACACCTCGAATACTTTTTACACCTCTCCTTGCCTGAGATTGGAGATTGGTACGCCTACCTGAGCCTCTGGGGCCTTTTGTAGTCGCTCTGCCACTCTGCTCCGCCTCCACCCGCTGCCGATGCCGCACTGAGGCCTACCTGAGCCTCTGGGGCCTTTTGTAGTCGCTCTGCCACTCTGCTCCACCTCCACCCGCTGCCGATGCCGCACTGAGACCTACCTGAGCCTCTGGGGCCTCTTGTAGTCGCTCTGCTCCGCCTCCACCCGCTGCCGATGCCGCACTGAGGCCTACCTGAGCCTCTGGGGCCTTTTGTAGTCGCTCTGCCGCTCTGCTCCGCCTCCACCCGCTGCCGATGCCCCTCCCCTATCATGGACTCTACCCACTCATTTAATCTCCTCACACAGCCCATGTACACTCTACCCTATCGTGGACTCTACCCACCCATTTAATCACCTCCCACAGTCCATGTACACTCTCCCCTATCATGGACTCCATCCACCCATTTAAACTCCTCCCACAGCCCATGTATACTCTCCCCTATCATGGACTCTACCCACCCATTGAATCTCCTCACACAGCCCATGTACACTCTCCCCTATCACGGACTCTACCCACCCATTTAATCTCCCCCCACACCCCATGTACACTCTCCCCTATCACAGACTCTACCTGTTAGATCCGTGGTTCAGTGGATAAATAATTACACGGATGCTGTACATAAAAAAATAACAGGTCTTTATTGGAGGAGGGTCATCTCTAGACTGGAGTACAGAGGCATGCGCACAGCTTATATACCGGTGTGGTTACTGCCGGTACTACAGTATACAGGAGCTGTAAAAAGTAGTTCTGACTTAAAGCACATACACTACAATTCCTCCCTTTTTAGATTAATAATACCCCCTTAATATTCAAATAACAATTACATTTTTACTTGTACATTCAATAACAAAAGTCCATTTATAGATTCAGTCTTTGGGGCGGCTTCCTGACCCTTTCGGGATAGCGCCTTTCCGGAGGTTCTTGTTCTTGGTGCAGAGGCGATTCTGACCCCCTTTCATGGGGTAGTTCATCGGGTTCCACTGCTACTGGGTCTGAAGTAGATACTACCGGTATGTCGGGTTCATCCCCAGGTACTCGAGACATGGGGTTGACGCATTCCTGTGATGCTAAGATCTGATCGACGTGGTGTCTCACAATGTTCTCCCCGACATCCACTGTGTACATTAATGGCCCCTGCCTTGTACATATCGTTCCGGGTTGCCACTTCTCTGTTCGATAGTCCCGGGCCAAGACTGGTTGCCCTACATTGAAGCTCCTTGTCGGCTTCTCGTTGATGTGCTGGAATTGTTTGTCCTCAACATTTCTTCGCACATTTGGTCTGAGCAAGTTCAGATGAGATCTCAACCTTCGGTTAAAGAACATCATGGCCGGGGTCTGGTTGGTAACTGTATGTGTCGCGTTTCGGTAGGCAAATAAGAAATTGTCCACCTTATGCTGTAGTGGAATTTCATCGTCGCACATGGCCTTTATCGCCTTCTTAAAGGTTTGTACGAACCTCTCAGCCAATCCATTGGTGGCTGGATGATACGGGGCGGATGTGTAATGCCTTACCCCATTCCTTTTCATGAATTTTTGGAATTCATCGGACACAAACTGTGGTCCATTATCAGAGCAGATCTGCTCTGGCAAACCGTTTTTGGCAAATATGGTCCGTAGGACTGCAATCATTTTCTCTGTAGTGGTTGAAGACATCTTTATCACCTCAGGCCACTTTGAATGAGCATCCACTGCTATTAAGAACATTGAGTCCATGAATGGACCAGCGAAATCAATGTGCACCCGTTGCCATGGAGAGGAGGGCCACTCCCATGGGTGTAGAGGGGCATGTGGTGGTGCATTTTGGACCTTCTGGCATCCTAAGCAGCTTTTAGTTAGGTCTTCGATTTGTTGATCGATTCCCGGCCACCACATATAAGCCCTAGCAAGGCTTTTCATTTTCACTCCCCCCCCAGATGACCTTCATGTAGCTCCTTTAGCACTCTCTCCCTTAACTTGGGTGGAATCACCACTCTGGATCCACACATCACTGTCCCCTGGCATACTGACAGCTGTTCTCTTCTGGATGAGAATGCTGGCAACAGTGAGTTGCCATGTGCTGGCCATCCCCTCACCGTCAATTCATATACCCGTGACAGCGTCGGATCATTGCGGGTCTCCTTCTCTATATCCGCGTTTGTTACTGGCAATCGTTCAATTATCGACGAATAAAATATCTCGATAGGGTCCACTGCTGGTGCTTCCTCCACCGTAGGCAGTGGCAGATAGCCCATCAGCGTTCCCATGCTGTTTCGTGCCTTTATATTCTATTTCATATTGATTCGCCCCTAGAAACAAGGACCATCTTTGTAACCGCTGTGCAGTCATTACTGGCACGCCCTTCTTAGGATTAAAGATGGAGACAAGTGGTTGGTGGTCCGTCAGCAAGGTGAACTTCTGTCCATGCAGATAGTGGTTGAATTTTTTTACTCCCCATACTAGGCTGAGGGCCTCCCTGTCAATCTGGGCGTAGTTGCGCTCGGCTGAGGTTAGTGACCGAGACGCAAAGGCTACTGGCCTCTCCAAACCGTCCGGGAATTTGTGCGACAGCACTGCTCCAATGCCGTAGGGTGATGCATCACATGCCAAACGAATTGGTAGTGTTGGGTTGAAATGGGCCAACACCTCTTTTGATGTGATCAATTCTTTAGACTTCTGGAAAGCTGGTCTACGTTCGTCATCCCACTTCCATGGTACCCCTGTTTGCAGTAGGGTGTTCAGCGGGTGTAGTACCGTAGACAAATTTGGTAAGAACTTGTGGTAATAGTTTACCAGCCCGAGGAACGACCTCAGTTGTGACACGTTTTCCGGTGCTGGAGCCTTGACTACTGCCTCAATCTTGTCAGGGGACTTATGTAACCCCTCTTCATCGATGACGTGGCCGCAAAACGAGATCTGTTTCTGGAAAAACTCGCACTTGTGGCGATTAGCTCGTAGCCCATATTCCTTTAATCTGGCGAGCACCTTCTCCAAGTTAGCGAGGTGATCACCGTTATTTTCGCCCGTGACCAAGATGTCGTCCAAATAACACTGGGTCCCTGGAATCCCTTGCAGGACCTGATCCATCACCCTTTGCCAGATAGCCGGAGCCGAGGTTACTCCAAACACCAGCCGGTTGTATTGATAGAGACCTTTATGGGTGTTGATCGTAAGGTAATGTTTCGAAGCTTCTTCTACCTCCATTTGCAAGTATGCCTGGGCTAGATCAATTTTTGTGAAGCGTTTACCACCAGATAACGAGGTGAAAATATCCTCAATTCGTGGAAGCAGATATTGCACCGTGTGAAGGACTGGGTTCACTGTCACCTTAAAATCCCCACAGATGCGGACCTTCTTTGGTTCCCCAGGCGTATTACTCAACGACCTCTTCATTACAGGAATGATGGGTGTAGCCCACTTGCTCCAGTCCACTTTGGACAGTACTCCTGAACATTCCAACCCTTCCAGCTCTGCTTCAACCGCTGGTCTGATCACATAAGGCACTGGTCTGGCCTTCAGAAACTTTGGGCTTGCATTATCCTCTATTTTAATTGTTGCTGTTATTCCTTTTAGTGTTCCTAGTCCCTCCTGGAACACTTCTTTTGCATCAGTTAGCATTTTTGACAGTCGTCCAGGTGTGACGTCGTCATCCTTTTTGGCCTCCACCTTCAGTGCCTGTGTGGAATGCCAATCTAAATGTATCTTCCAGATCCATTCACGTCCTAGCAGTGGTGGTCCTCCATTTGGCAATACACATATATCCATTTTAGGTATTTCCTGACCTTTATATGTCACTTTCACCCTTATTTTTCCTTTGGGGACTTTTTGCCCCGTATACGTCTTCAAGACATTCTCTGTAGCTTTCAAGGGTATGTGTGAAAATAGCCGCTTGTAGTCTCTTTGATTTATGACTGTTAGAGCTGACCCTGTGTCCAATTCCATTTCCACTTGGACTCCGTCTATCTTGAGTGTAACCCAGATAGTCTGGTGATCCTCCATTTTGGTTACATTATGTAGTTTCAGACAACCCAGCTCCTTGCTTCCGGAGTCTGTGTCACTTTTCTGTTCGTCTGAACCACTGTCCATCACCTGGTGTACCTTTTTTGTACTTCTCCTGTGGAGATTTCTTACTGTTGGTTTTCTCCCCAGACCTGCAGACTCTTGCTATGTGTCCTGCTTTCCCACACTGTCTGCACACTTGGTCCTTGAACCAACAATCTTTCTGGTCATGTGTTGTTCTGCCGCAGCAATAGCAATGACCTGTTCCATAGGTCATTTCGTTGGTGCCATATTCTTGCGGTCTCCGTTGTATCTCTGCAGCGCCCCTTGAGGCTGCTTCGTGTGATACTGCCATACTGAAAGCTTTGTCCAGCGTAAGGTCCTTTTCTGATAGAAGCCGTTTCTGGGTTCCTTCACTTTGTAGCCCACATACAAACTTGTCCCTTAACGTGTCTGCTAGTCCCGCTCCAAACTGGCAGTATTTCGATGGCTTGCGCAGTTCCGTTAGGTACTCAGCATTGCTTTCGTCTTTGTGTTGGTTCCTTTTATGGAACTTAAATCGTTCTGCTATCAGCAGCGGTGTGGGGTTTAAGTGGTCCTGTAGGATTTCTACTATGCTTTCAAAATTCTTGTTTACCGGCTTCTCTGGGGTTATTAGATTTCGCAGTAACCCATAAGTTTTTGCACCCATGGAATTTAACAGAACCAGTGCTTTATTAGCATCTGGCACTTCATTCGCCCTACAGTACACCTCAATACGTTCCACATATGTCGCCCAATCTTCGACTTCATTGTCGAACGTAGAGATACTGCCACTCTTCGGCATCCTTGGTTGTGCGTTAACTATCACCAATGGCGCCTCCCGCGCTGCCCCTTCTTCTCCGCTGGCACAAAATGGCGTCTCCCGCGCTTTCCTTCCTTCCCGCGCTCGCCCGTCTTCTCCGCTGCGGCTTCGCAAAATGGCGTCTCCCGCGCTCTTCTTCTCCGCGGCTCAATGGCGCCTCCCGCGCTCTCCCTGCTTCTCCGTGGCTCAATGGCGTCTCCCGCGCTCTCCCTGCTTCTCTGCGGCTCAATGGCGTCTCCCCTTGCTTCGCCCCACGGACCCTGATCAGCCCGTGATCCCTGGCTGTGCTCTGCGCGTTCTTCTCTTGATATTTGTCGACGCCGCTCAGTCTAGAACCCGGCTGTTTGTTACCCTCTCTCTCTCCGGTTTTGCAGTATTTTTCTTCGACGCCGCTCGGTGATCAACCCCCAGCTGCGCCCTGCTCTCTTCACCCTTTTTCTTACCCCGTCGACGCTGCCCAGCTCTCTCTCTCTGCCGTCGGTCGGCTCCAGCCGCCGCTGCTCAGGAAGGGTCTGCTCTGGACCTGTCGTCGGTCTCTTACTGCTCGTTGTGGCTGGGGAACCAAGCCCGGCTCTCCACAGCCTCCCCAGTGAAGTTGGATCTCTGCCTGACTGCTGGGCGGTTGCTCGCGGTCGACGCCCGTGTTCCTGGACTCGACTATTTATTTTTTTTGTTTGTTTAATGTTGCAGGTAGATTCGCATCAACACTCGTCGCCACTGTTAGATCCGTGGTTCAGTGGATAAATAATTACACGGATGCTGTACATAAACAAATAACAGGTCTTTACTGGAGGAGGGTCATCTCTAGACTGGAGTACAGAGGCATGCACACAGCTTATATACCGGTGTGGTTACTGCCGGTACTACAGTATACAGGAGCTGTAAAAAGTAGTTCTGACTTAAAGCACATACACTACACTACCCACCCATTTAATCTCCTCCCACAGCCCATGCACACTCTCCCCTATCACGGACTCTACCCACCCATTTAATCTCCTCCCACAGCCCATGTACACTCTCCCCTATCACAGACTCTACCCACCCATTTAATCTCCTCCCACAGCCCATGCACACTCTCCCCTATCACGGACTCTACCCACCCATTTGATCTCCTCCCACAGCCCATGCACACTCTCCCCTATCACAGACTCTACCCACCCATTTAATCTCCTCCCACAGCCCATGTACACTCTCCCCTATCACGGACTCTACCCACCCATTTAATCTCCTCCCACAGCCCATGCACACTCTCCCCTATCACAGACTCTACCCACCCATTTAATCTCCTCCCACAGCCCATGTACACTCTCCCCTATCACAGACTCTACCCACCCATTTAATCTCCTCCCACAGCCCATGTACACTCTCCCCTATCACGGACTCTACCCACCCATTTAATCTCCTCCCACAGCCCATGTACACTCTCCCCTATCACGGACTCTACCCACCCATTTAATCTCCTCCCACAGCCCATGTACACTCTCCCCTATCACGGACTCTACCCACCCATTTAATCTCCTCCCACAGCCCATGCACACTCTCCCCTATCACGGACTCTACCCACCCATTTAATCTCCTCCCACAGCCCATGTACACTCTCCCCTATCACGGACTCTACCCACCCATTTAATCTCCTCCCACAGCCCATGTACACTCTCCCCTATCACGGACTCTACCCACCCATTTAATCTCCTCCCACAGCCCATGTACACTCTCCCCTATCACAGACTCTACCCACCCATTTAATCTCCTCCCACAGCCCATGTACACTCTCCCCTATCATGGACTCTACCCACCCATTTAATCTCCTCCCACAGCCCATGTACACTCTCCCCTATCACAGACTCTACCCACCCATTTAATCTCCTCCCACAGCCCATGTACACTCTCCCCTATCACGGACTCTACCCACCCATTTAATCTCCTCCCACAGCCCATGTACACTCTCCCCTATCACAGACTCTACCCACCCATTTAATCTCCTCCCACAGCCCATGTACACTCTCCCCTATCACGGACTCTACCCACCCATTTAATCTCCTCCCACAGCCCATGTACACTCTCCCCTATCACGGACTCTACCCACCCATTTAATCTCCTCCCACAGCCCATGTACACTCTCCCCTATCACAGACTCTACCCACCCATTTAATCTCCTCCCACAGCCCATGTACACTCTCCCCTATCACGGACTCTACCCACCCATTTAATCTCCTCCCACAGCCCATGTACACTCTCCCCTATCACAGACTCTACCCACCCATTTAATCTCCTCCCACAGCCCATGTACACTCTCCCCTATCACGGACTCTACCCACCCATTTAATCTCCTCCCACAGCCCATGTACACTCTCCCCTATCACGGACTCTACCCACCCATTTAATCTCCTCCCACAGCCCATGTACACTCTCCCCTATCACAGACTCTACCCACCCATTTAATCTCCTCCCACAGCCCATGCACACTCTCCCCTATCACGGACTCTACCCACCCATTTGATCTCCTCCCACAGCCCATGCACACTCTCCCCTATCACAGACTCTACCCACCCATTTAATCTCCTCCCACAGCCCATGTACACTCTCCCCTATCACGGACTCTACCCACCCATTTAATCTCCTCCCACAGCCCATGCACACTCTCCCCTATCACAGACTCTACCCACCCATTTAATCTCCTCCCACAGCCCATGTACACTCTCCCCTATCACAGACTCTACCCACCCATTTAATCTCCTCCCACAGCCCATGTACACTCTCCCCTATCACGGACTCTACCCACCCATTTAATCTCCTCCCACAGCCCATGTACACTCTCCCCTATCACGGACTCTACCCACCCATTTAATCTCCTCCCACAGCCCATGTACACTCTCCCCTATCACGGACTCTACCCACCCATTTAATCTCCTCCCACAGCCCATGCACACTCTCCCCTATCACGGACTCTACCCACCCATTTAATCTCCTCCCACAGCCCATGTACACTCTCCCCTATCACGGACTCTACCCACCCATTTAATCTCCTCCCACAGCCCATGTACACTCTCCCCTATCACGGACTCTACCCACCCATTTAATCTCCTCCCACAGCCCATGTACACTCTCCCCTATCACAGACTCTACCCACCCATTTAATCTCCTCCCACAGCCCATGTACACTCTCCCCTATCATGGACTCTACCCACCCATTTAATCTCCTCCCACAGCCCATGTACACTCTCCCCTATCACAGACTCTACCCACCCATTTAATCTCCTCCCACAGCCCATGTACACTCTCCCCTATCACGGACTCTACCCACCCATTTAATCTCCTCCCACAGCCCATGTACACTCTCCCCTATCACAGACTCTACCCACCCATTTAATCTCCTCCCACAGCCCATGTACACTCTCCCCTATCACGGACTCTACCCACCCATTTAATCTCCTCCCACAGCCCATGTACACTCTCCCCTATCACGGACTCTACCCACCCATTTAATCTCCTCCCACAGCCCATGTACACTCTCCCCTATCACAGACTCTACCCACCCATTTAATCTCCTCCCACAGCCCATGTACACTCTCCCCTATCACGGACTCTACCCACCCATTTAATCTCCTCCCACAGCCCATGTACACTCTCCCCTATCACAGACTCTACCCACCCATTTAATCTCCTCCCACAGCCCATGTACACTCTCCCCTATCACGGACTCTACCCACCCATTTAATCTCCTCCCACAGCCCATGTACACTCTCCCCTATCACGGACTCTACCCACCCATTTAATCTCCTCCCACAGCCCATGTACACTCTCCCCTATCACAGACTCTACCCACCCATTTAATCTCCTCCCACAGCCCATGTACACTCTCCCCTATCATGGACTCTACCCACCCATTTAATCTCCTCCCACAGCCCATGTACACTCTCCCCTATCACAGACTCTACCCACCCATTTAATCTCCTCCCACAGCCCATGTACACTCTCCCCTATCACGGACTCTACCCACCCATTTAATCTCCTCCCACAGCCCATGCACACTCTCCCCTATCACAGACTCTACCCACCCATTTAATCTCCTCCCACAGCCCATGTACACTCTCCCCTATCACAGACTCTACCCACCCATTTAATCTCCTCCCACAGCCCATGTACACTCTCCCCTATCATGGACTCTACCCACCCATTTAATCTCCTCCCACAGCCCATGTACACTCTCCCCTATCACAGACTCTACCCACCCATTTAATCTCCTCCCACAGCCCATGTACACTCTCCCCTATCATGGACTCTACCCACCCATTTAATCTCCTCCCACAGCCCATGTACACTCTCCCCTATCACAGACACTACCCACCCATTTAATCTCCTCCCACAGCCCATGCACACTCTCCCCTATCATGGACTCTACCCACCCATTTAATCTCCTCCCACAGCCCATGTACACTCTCCCCTATCACAGACTCTACCCACCCATTTAATCTCCTCCCACAGCCCATGCACACTCTCCCCTATCACGGACTCTACCCACCCATTTAATCTCCTCCCACAGCCCATGTACACTCTCCCCTATCACAGACTCTACCCACCCATTTAATCTCCTCCCACAGCCCATGTACACTCTCCCCTATCACAGACTCTACCCACCCATTTAATCTCCTCCCACAGCCCATGTACACTCTCCCCTATCACAGACTCTACCCACCCATTTAATCTCCTCCCACAGCCCATGCACACTCTCCCCTATCACGGACTCTACCCACCCATTTAATCTCCTCCCACAGCCCATGTACACTCTCCTCTATCACGGACTCTACCCACCCATTTAATCTCCTCCCACAGCCCATTTACACTCTCCCCTATCACGGACTCTACCCACCCATTTAATCTCCTCCCACAGCCCATGTACACTCTCCCCTATCACAGACTCTACCCACCCATTTAATCTCCTCCCACAGCCCATTTACACTCTCCCCTATCACAGACTCTACCCACCCATTTAATCTCCTCCCACAGCCCATGTACACTCTCCCCTATCTTTGGCCGTGATTTTGCCAGTGGAGGTGGGGTCGCGGTGGGAGTGCTGATTGGCGGGTTCCGGTCCCACTCCTGGCTGCATCCGTTCTGTAAAAAGGATTTTCCGTTAATAGAACTTGTTAAACCCGCCCTTGGGGGTTCCCGGCCAATTAAAAGGAAGCGTGTCTGATGATGTCGCAGATGACACGAAAATTGGTGGGGTGGTAAATTGCGAGGAGGAAAGCCTCCGGCTACAGGACGATATAAACGGGTTGGTCAGATGGGCGGAAAAGTGGCAAATGGAATTTAACCCTGAAAAGTGCGAGGTGATGCATTTTGGACGGACAAATAAGGCAAGGGAATACACAATGAGTGGTAGGACCCTAGGAAGTACAGAGGGTCAGAGGGACCTTGGTGTACATGTACATAGATCTCTGAAGGCAGCGGAACAGGTAGATAAGGTGGTTAAAAAGGCATATGGGATACTTGCCTTCATTAGCCGAGGCATAGAATATAAGAGCAGGGAGGTTATGATGGAGCTGTACAAAACGCTGGTAAGGCCACAGCTGGAGTACTGTGTGCAGTTCTGGTCGCCTCACTATAGGAAGGATGTGATTGCTTTGGAGAGGGTGCAGAGAAGATTCACCAGGATGTTACCTGGGATGGAGCGCCTCAGCTATGAAGAAAGACTAAACAGGCTGGGGTTGTTTTCCTTGGAGCAAAGAAGGCTGAGGGGGGACCTGATTGAGGTGTACAAAATGATGAGGGGCATAGATAGGGTAGATAAAGAGGAACTTTTCCCCTTAGTAGGGGGGTCAATAACAAGGGGGCATAGATTCAGGGTAAGGGGCAGGAGATTTAGAGGGGATTTGAGGAGGAACTTTTTCACCCAGAGGGTGGTTGGAATCTGGAACTCACTGCCTGAAAGGATGGTAGAGGCAGGAACCCTCACAACATTCAAGAAGCATTTGGATGAGCACTTGAAATGCCATTGCATACAAGGCTATGGACCAAATGCTGGAAAATGGGATTAGACAGGACAGGGATGGATGGGCGGCGCGGACACGATGGGCCGAAGGGCCTCTTTCTGTGCTGTAAAACTCTATGACTCTATGACTCATCATCAGCCGGTTTCCTTAAAGGGGCCACGGCCACTTTGATTTTGACAGTTGTGCTGTCAGTGTTCTGCAGCATTCAGGTGCTGCAAACACTGACAATCACTGCACAGAGGTGCGCGGCTGCACCTAGGCTCTCTCATGACTCCCTCCATATGCTTATGGAGGGAGTCACAGCACGCAGGGAAGTTCTCTTCCCTCCCAATGGGCGGAAGAGACCGGCCCAGGAGACCAACGCAGCCTGGTTGCACATTGCATAGGAGTACACAAGCAGGGATGTGTCAGGAGGACCAGGCTGCAGTGGTGCAAACCTTTCAATGATCTCAGTAGATCACGATACGTTAGTACAAAGCCACACTCAACCTCATCCTGCTTTGCCACTCATCACATCCCCATCACTCTGCCTTCCCTACCCTACTCCTGCACATCCTTACTCACACCAACTTACCTTGTACCTCCACCCATGCCTCTCTATCTACATTATCACATCCCCATCTCACTAGCCATCCCTCACACTCACCCTCATCCTAGTCCAATCATACCAACTAACAACACAGAAGGGTAGGCACTTGGGTGTTTTATGCAGTGTTCATGTAAATTTTCGGTTAATGTGTTGTCAAACATTGAAATCTTTATTTTCAGCACTTTGCCTTATTGGACAGATCTGTGCTCGCCTTTGGAAGTGTCTTAGTGAGTTGCAGTGAATGGTGAGACATAACGATATCCCCCGCAATGGTGATGAGTATGAAAGGAATGGCTTGGTCATTGTAGGAATGCTTTATGGTGATGGTGTGGGGTGGTGTTAATCTGGTGCATCATGTGGCAGCCAGGGTGTACAGCGTCAAGTGAAGTAAATCTGGCCATGGTAAGGCCATTGCTGGCCTCCCGGGCAGCAATGTGGTCGGGTGCTGATGCCCTGTGTCCTGTGCAGCATCAGATGATTGCGGAGAAGGTTGGTATTGTTGTTGGTGATGTTGGTGTGCCTGGTGAAGTTGGTGCTGGGGCTGATCGTGGAGGGATTCAGAGGACCAAGGTGAGATTTTTTCAAGGGCACCGATGTTGCTGGAATAGATGGCAGCTGAAGTTGAGATGACAGAAGCGATCTGTCAATGGTGAGAGAGCTTGATCCAAGGAGGTGACAGTGGATAGAGAGTTTACTCCAAACACTTCCAAACTGCATACAGCTCAAAAATGTCCTCCAAGCCCTGACGCCTCAAGCTTCTGACACTGGAAAGTGACCAGCTGTGAAATGGTAGCTTTCAGGCCACTTTTGCAGCCCTCACCTATTCACAGCAAAGGGGAGACACAGAGAACCCGACCTACTTACCTGACGTGATCTCCGAAGGACGTGAACCCCGTAAAAAATGTGGTTAAATAGAAATAGGCTGGCAAAATAGTAGTTAACAAGCACTTAACAAGCAGTGAAATATCTTAAATGCCTCCCCTGCCGCTTGGTGTCTGGTCATAGACATAGAAGATAGGAGCAGGAGTAGGCCATTCGGCCCTTCGAGCCTGCTCCACCATTCAACGAGATCATGGCTGATCATCCAAACCCTAGCACCCGGTCCCTACACCGACAGCCATCCCACCCAAGCCCTATCCCCGTAACCCTTAACCCCGCGTATTTAATCCCCCCTAACACTAAGGGCCAATTTTTATCATGGCCAATCAACCTAACCCGCACATCTTTGGACTGTGGGAGGAAACCGGAGCACCCGGAGGAAACCCACGCAAACACGGGGAGAATGTGCAAACTCCACAGTCACCCGAGGCCGGATTTGAACCCGGGTCCCTGGCGCTGTGAGACAACAGTGCTAACCACTATGCCACTGTGCTGCCCTGAAATCACAGACCTGACACTTTGGAAACTTACATGGAGGCGGGTTCCCAACCCGCTGTCAATCATTTCGATTTTGACAGCAGACCCGCCTCCAAACACACCCTCTGAGCGCCGGCAAAACTCAGCCCATGGACTCGACCCACCCGTTTAATCTCCTGAGGGGAAGAACTGCAATTCTCTCTGTCCAAAATGTTAATGAATCAAAGCTCTAGAATATTCAATGCAACCTCACATCCTCCATTCTTAATGCTGACGTGAAAATTCCACAATCCCATCATATTCCACACAACATTTCATTATCCTTCACTTTGCCCCTTGTACTGGTGTCTCTGCCAGGTTTCCACTGCTCCATCTGGTTTGAAGAATACTGAGCTGACAGCACAGATAAATTACCTTGTGAGATAAACAAGACGGTGGGCACCTCTTAACATATTAAGGAGGCAAGAGAGGAAAGTTTGAATCATTTAGATTCAAAATATCCTTTCTTGATGGGATGACAAAAACAATACAGCTCAGCTTTCAAACTTCTGTCAGGAAGGATATTGCCAGTCTACGCAGCTCAGTGCAAAGTTGTGTGTTATGACCATGCCAGGCCACAAGATGGTGATGTGGGATTTAATAATGAGCGAGGTTTTCAGTGTAATCAGCTGAGGAACAAAACAACAACCCTTCTTGGCAACCAAGCGGGTGATTAGGCAAAGCCATGTGAGTTCAGGCCTTGCGCCATTTTTCTTATTGATTCATCGAGTTATGTGGAACTAGGTTTTCCACAGCAGGTGTCAGTATTGCCAACTCTCGCGAATCCATCGTGAGAGACGCGGTTTCGGAGTGAAACATAGAAGATAGGAGCAGGAGTAGGCCATTCGGCCCCTCGAGCCTGCTCCGCCATTCAATGCGATCATGGCTGATCATCCAAATTCAGTACCCGGTCCCTGCTTTCTCCCCATATCTCTTGATCCCTTTAGCCTTAAGAATTATATCTAACTCCTTCTTGAATATATTTAATGAATTGGCCTCCACTGCCTTCTGTGGTAGAGAATTCCACAGGTTCACCACTCTCTGGGTAAAGAAATTCTTCCTCATTTCTGTCGTAAATGGCTTACCCCTTCTCCTTAGACTGTGACCCCTGGTTCTGGACTCCCCCTGCTGGCGAGGTGACAGCGTGGCCACCGATCCACCTGCTCCTGCTCCTATTTCTTATGTTCTTGTGTCAGAAAGAAAGCATCACTCGCGATGGAACGCCTAAATCTCGGCACACGCGCTTTGCGCATGCGCGAAGAAGAAATACGCCGATTGATGCTATTAGTGAAATCACAAACAAGTTCTTTTGCATTTGAAACTTTGCTGAAATGCCTGCCAGAGGAAATCTTTATCACGGCATTTACGTCATTGCACATCGCGACCAGAGCAATACACCTTCTGTTGGCTACCATATATGCCTTTAATCTCTGATTCCAACCTACTGACCTATCAGTGGTCATTAACAGCAGTCTTCTAGAAGCCCTTTCAAAGCTGACAAATTTCTGCCTTCTAGTAAACCAGAGACGATTATCAAATAAAATTTGACAGCAAGCCACATAAGTAGATATTAGGGCAGGTGACCAAAAGCTTGGTCAAAGAGGTCAGTTTTAAGGCGCGTCTTAAAGGAGGAGAGGTTTAGGGAGGGAATTCCAGAGCTTAGGGCCCGGGCAGCTGAAGACACGGCCGCCAATGGTGGAGCGATTAAAATGGGGAATGCGCAAGTGGCCAGAATTGGAGGAGCGCAGAGATCTCGGAGGGTTTTAGGGCCGGAGGAGGTTGTGTTCTGGAATGAGTGACGGTCTGGCCTTGCATTGTGTCATCAAAAACTACGAACAGGCTCAGCAATTTGAACAAGGCAGGTTGGTAAATGCCTTCAGAAAAAGTGATCGGTAGCAAACTGATTTAAATAACTTGGTGAAATACACAAAGAGCTGTCAATTTTTTTTATTTGTTCCCGGGATGTGGGCGTCACTGGCAAGGCTGGCATTTGTTGCCCATCCCTAGTTGCCCTTGAGAAGGTGGTGGTGAGCCGCCTTCTTGAACCGCTGCAGTCCGTGTGGTGAAGGTGCTCCCACAGTGCTGTTAGGGAGGGAGTTCCAGGATTTGGACCCAGCGACGATGAAGGAACAGCCAATATACTTCCAAGTCAGGACGTTGTGTGACTTGGAGGGGAACTTGTTCCCATGCACCTGCTGCCCTTGTCCTTCTAGGTGGTAGAGGTCACGGGTTTGGGAGGTGCTGCCGAAGAAGTTCAGGCGAGTTGCTGCAGTGCATCTTGTAGATGGTACACACTGCAGCCACGGTACGCCGGTGGTGGAGGGAGTGAATGTTTAAGGTGGTGGATGGGGTGCCAATCAAGCGGGCTGCTTTGTCCTGGATGGTGTCGAGCTTCTTGAGTGTTGTTGGGGCTGCACTCATCCACACAAGTGGAGAGTATTCCATCACACTCCTGACTTGTACCTTGTAGATGGTGGAAAGGCTTTGGGGAGTCAGGAGGTGAGACACTCACCGCAGAATACCCAGCCTCTGACCTTTGCTGGTTGCCACTTTATTTATGAGGCTGGTCCAAGTAAGTTCCAGTTAAATTAAACACATTTGAACAAATCCCAAAAGATGTCTGCATTTGAATTCAAAATGTTTGGTCATTCAGAGTAAGGTCCCTCTGCAATGTTCCATTAAATACTCACAGTTCACACAGCATAATCAGCTGACACCTGTAACAGTGGTATCAGCTAGGGCCTGATTTTTGAGAGTGAAGCTGGTTTTAAACCTCTTATGTACTGGACAGAATTAAAGAAGCCTATACTAAAAACGCTTCATTTTTTTTATCATAACCTCGATACTATCTCAACCATTTCCCCAGGAATCAAGGATCCAAGGCCTATACAGTATTATTCCACTGCTTTAAGTTAAGTGTCAGCCATGGCTCAGTGGGCAGCATTCTCGCCTCTGAGCCAGAAGGTTGTGGGTTCTAAATCCCACTCTAGAAACTTGAGCACAACAATCTAAGCTGACACTCCAGTGCAGTGCTGAGGGAGCGCTGCACTGTCGGAGGTGCTGTTTTTCGGCTGAGACATTAAAACAAGGCTCCGTCTGACCCCTCAGGTGGATGTAAAAGATCCCCATGGCACTGCTTGAAGAAGAGCAGGGGAGTTTTCCCCAGTGTCCTGGCCAATATTTATCTCTCAACCAACAGCACTGGCCATTTATCTCATTGCTGTCTCTGGAATCTTGCTGTGCACAAGTTGGCTGCCACGAATTCCCGACATTACAACATTGACCACACTTCAAATTGCACTTTATTGGCTGTAAATCGCTTGGGACGTTCTGAGGTGCTATATAAATGTGTGTTCTATCTTTCCGCTTTACTTATTCCCCTATAATGGGAAATGACTACCTCTGTCCGCTGTTGACAGTGAAATGGAGAATAGCTTTAAGAAGAATGTGTCTATGATTTTACTGTCAATCTATGGCCAATTTTCCTTCACATTGTCTGTTTAATGATTCAGCAACAACAACGTGTATTTATATAGTACCTTTAACGTAGTAAGACGTCCCAAGGCGCTGCACAGGAGTATTATAAGACAAAAAATTTGACACCGAGCCACATAAGGAGAAATTAGGGCAGGTGACCAAAAGCTTGGTCAAAGAGGTCAGTTTTAAGGAGCGTCTTAAAGGAGGAAAGAGAGGTAGAGAGGCGGAGAGGTTTAGGCAGGGAATTCCAGAGCTTAGGGCCTAGGCAACCATCTACAAAGTAGTTAACAACCCGTCTGAAAAAGAAACATTCATCAAAACTGCTGCAGGCAAAGAGAGGACAAATGGGGATAGAAATTACTTCGCTGGATCCAAAGTGGGCGCCACAAAGTTGAATTCTGCAGCTCGACGTTCCTTGCTGGAAGCGCGCCTGACATCATATTGGTTTGGGTGCTCAAAAGGTATCCTTGGTGGTCACCAGCAACAAACACAGGCATCAGTTACCTGTTCTAGTGCTACTAGAGGTGGCTCCCCAGTGGCTACAGCTTGGGAGGTGGAAGGTTGCTGAATCTCCAGTGAGAGTCCTTGAGATGGCCACAGTGGACCACCTCAAGGAGCTGTGACCGGTGGTAACTGCTGAGACTCGGCTTCAGCTGTCCCAGGTGGCTGTCTGGCACCAACAAGGGCACTGGTTGAAAGGCTTGTGGGGAGCAGGCGTGTTGTCCTCCTGAGAGAGGACAGCAGGTGCCTCTCCCATGGAGCCAATGCTATTCTTAAGCTGTTGAGCCTCAGCACTATCACTGCTCTGCGCAAGAAGAGAGTGCAGGTGTGCTGGGAGGCTCTTGAAGCATCTATCCATGCTCTCCTTCAGGTTTTGCTTTGAGGACATGAATGTCAGGGTAGAATAGAGTGTGAAAGGTGGCAGAGGTGTGAGCAGGTGAAGGAAGTAAGAGCGAGGAGAGTAGCAGATGTAGAGTGTTGCAGTTGGAGCAGAAGGAAGTGGAGTAAAGTGTGCTGCAGTGATTGGAGGAGAATGGTAATTGTCCCTAACCCGCGGCTTCTACCACCTAGAAGGACAAGGGCAGAAGGTGCATGGGAACACCATCACCTTCAAGTTCCCCTCCAGGTCACACACCATCCTGTCTTAGAAATACATCGGCCGTTCCTTCACCGTCGCTGGGTCAAAATCCTGGAACTTCCTCCCTAACGGCACTGTGGGAGCACCTTCACCTCAGATAAGGCGACCAAAGCTGCACACAATACTCAAGGTGTGGTCTCACCAAGGCCCTGTACACCTGCAGCATAGTTTGTCTATTATGTCGGATTCAGCAACCGCAAGACAGGTGGCTGTCATGAGTTCCCTAATATATACTAGAGTATATTTGTTTTTTTTTTGGTGAGTTAACATTAACTAATAATCATTAAATCTTTATGTACCTGGTCGATTGCGGGTGAATATCGTGAGCGATGACTTTGTTTAAACTGGGCTGTGCTGTACGTGAGGGCTCACCACACAGACCAGATGAGGGGATTTGGATGAGGGAAAGTTCCTGAAACGGGATTTTGAAAGAGTGATTCTCTTTCACTGGGGGTTACAAGATCACAAGATAGTTATGGATGAGTTATGGATCCATGCAGAAACTTTAATGTCTCCCGCTCGCAGCATTCCATTGTCACTTAAATAATTTCACCGATTTTGCCTCCACAACCCGATCTGGGTCTTCATCCCATGTGTTGTTCACTCTTATGTGAAGATCTTCGTACTACCAGTCCTAAGTTTCCCAATTACTAGTGTACTCTTGTCTTAATCTCACAATTTCAAGAGTGAAGTTAGGAAACACTTCTACACACAAACGGTGGTAAAAGTTTGGAACTCTCTTCCGCAAACGGCAATTGATGCTCGATCAATTGTTAATTTTAAATCGGAGATTATCTTTCTGTTAACCAAAGGTATAAAGGGATATGGGGCAAAGTGGGTAGATGGTGTTAGGTCGCAGATCAGCCATGATCTCAGTGAATGGCGGAGCAGGCTCGAGGAGCTGAATGAAACATGGAAACATAGAAGATAGGAGCAGGAGTAGGCCATTCGGCCCCTCGAGCCTGCTCCACCATTCAATGAGATCATGGCTGATCATCCAAATTCAGTACCCGGTCCCTGCTTTCTCCCCATATCCCTTGATCCCTTTAGCCTTAAGAAATATATTTAACTCCTTCTTGAATATATTTAATGAATTGGCTTCAACTGCCTTCTGTGGTAGAGAATTCCAGAGGTTCACCACTCTCTGGGTGAAGAAATTCCTCCTCATCTCTGTCCTAAATGGTTTACCCCTTAGACTGTGACCCCTGGTTCTAGACTCCCCCGCCATCGGGAACATCCTTCCTGCATCTAGTCTGTCTAGTCCTGTTAGAATTTTATGCGCTTCAATGAGATCCCCTCTCATTCTTCTAAACTCCAGCGAGTATAAGCCCAATCAACCCAATCTCTCCTCATACGTCATTCCTGCCATCCCAGGTATCAGTGGCTGCACTCCCTCCATGGCAAGAACATCCTTCCTCAGATAAGGCGACCAAAACTGCACACAATACTCAAGGTGTGGTCTCACCAAGGCCCTGTACAACTGCAGCAAGACATCCTTGTTCCTGTACTCGAACCCTCTCACATACCATTTGCCTTCTTAACCGCCTGCTACACCTGCATGCATATCTTCAGTGACTGGTGCACAAGGACACCCAGGTCTCGTTGCACTTCCCCTTCTCCCAATCTATTGCCGTTCAGATAATAATCTGCCTTCCTGTTTTTGCCACCAACGTGGATAACCTCGCATTTATCCACATTATACTGCATCTGCCATGCTTCTGCCCAATCACCCAACCTGTCCAAATCATCCTGTAGTTTCTCGGCATCCTCCTCACAGTACACACGCCCACCCAGCTTTGTCTGCAAACTTGGAGATATTATATCTAGTTCCCTCGTCTAGATCATTACTATATATTGTGAATAGCTGGGGTCCTAGGACCGATCCCTGCGGTACCCCACTAGTCACTGCCTGCCACTCAGGAAAAGACCCGTTTATTCCAACTCTTTGCTTCCTGTATGCCAACCAGTTCTCTATCGAAGTCAGTACCTTGCCCCCAATCCCATGTGCCTTAACTTTACACGATTCTTTTTCCGAGTGGCAGGCAGTGACTAGTGGGGTACCGCAGGGATCGGTCCTAGGACCCCAGCTATTCACAATATATATTAATGATCTGGACAAGGGAACTAGATGTAATATCTCCAAGTTTGCAGATGACACAAAGCTGGGTGGGCGTGCGTGCTGTGAGGAGGATGCCAAGAAACTCCAGGATGATTTGGACAGGTTGGGTGATTGGGCAGAAGCATGGCAGATGCAATATAACATGGATAAATGCGAGGTTATCCACTTTGGTGTCAAAAACAGGAAGGCAGATTATTATCTGAATGGCAATAGATTGGGAGAAGGGGAAGTGCAACGAGACCTGGGTGTCCTTGTGCACCAGTCGCTGAAGGTAAGCATGCAGGTGCAGCAGGCGGTTAAGAAGGCAAATGGTATGTTGGCATTCGTAGCGAGAGGGTTTGAGTACAGGAACAAGGATGTCTTGCTGCAGTTGTACAGGGCCTTGGTGAGACACCACACCTTGAGTATTGTGTGCAGTTTTGGTCGCCTTATCTGAGGAAGGATGTTCTTGCCATGGAAGGAATTCAGCGAAGATTCACCAGGCTGATACCTGGGATGGCAGGAATGACGTATGAGGAGAGATTGGGTCGATTGGGCTTATACTCGCTGGCGTTTAGAAGAATGAGAGGGGATCTCATTGAAACTTATAAAATTCTGACAGGACTGGACAGACTAGATTCAGGAAGGATGTTCCCGATCGTCGGGGAGTCCAGAACCAGGGGTCACAGTCTAAGGATAAGGGGTAAGCCATTTAGGACAGAAATGAGGAGGAATTTCTTCACCCAGAGAGTGGTGAACCTGTGGAATTCTCTACCACAGATGGCAGTAGAGGTCAATTCATTAAATATATTCAAGAAGGAGTTGGATACATTTCTTAAGGCTGAAGGGATCAAGGGATACAGGGAGAAGGCAGGGACAGGGTACTGAATTTGGATGATCTGCCATGATTTCATTGAATGGCGGAGCAGGCTCGAGGGGCCGAATGGCCTACTTCTGCTCCTATCTTCTATGTTTCTATGAAGGAGGGTGTGTCTTATGAAGAAAGGTTGAGCAGGTTGTACCTATACTCATTGGAGTTTAGAAGAATGAGACGGAATCTTATTGAAACATATAAGATTCTGAGGGGGCTTGACAGGGTAGATGCAGAGCGGATGTTTCCCCTCATGGAGGAATCTAGAACTAGGGGGCATAATTTCAGAATAAGGGGGCACCCTTTTGTGGTAAACCACTTTTATCGTTCACTATCGTTACACTATGGTTATCACTGTTTATGTCGTTACACTATGGTTATCACTGTTTACACTGTTGTATCACTACACAAGGTCACCTCTTGCCATGCTGTTATACCTGGGCTGACCACAGCTGACTCCGCCCATGGCTCCGCCTGCTTCCCAGGTATAAAGGTGGTCGACTGGCTGGTTTTCCTCCTTGTTGGATCCGATCACCCACGAGGGTGGGCTCTGTTATTTAGCCAATAAAAACCTATAGTTACTAACTTAACTCGTCGCTTTTCATGAACTGAATTGATAGGTATATCAATTTTATTGGCTAAATTTTGAAATGTCTACAACGGAGCAGCCAAACGGCCAGTCAGACGTACAGCCTCAGCCAAACGGCCATCTACAACAGCCCCAGCAGCCTGCCTGGCTACGAGCCCTCCGGCCGCCGTACCTGGATCTAAACCCACAGGCTGCGAATTCAGCCCTCGACTTCGAACACTGGCTGAGCTGCTTCGAAGCCTACCTGGGAGAATCCGGCGTGCCTCCGGCATCCAAACTAAGAGTTCTGACCGCTCAGGTGAGCCCTAAAGTATTTGCACTCATCCGGGACATTGCCACATATGAGGACACCCTCAACCTGTGTGGTAAACCACTGTTTGTATTCCACTGTGTACATGCCTGGACATGCCTCAGCTGACTCCTCCCACAAGTCCTAGTATAAAGGTGACTGCTCCCCAGCCCTTTGTATTTCTGGACCGGTCGACCACTCGAGGCAGACCTTCATTCTTTTGTTAATAAAAGCCTTTAGTTACTCTCTTAACTCTCAGTCTTTTATGAGTAATTGATAGCGCATCAATTTTATTAACAAAATTTTTATAATGGAGAAGATCCTCACACCAGCATGCCTGGACTTAGATCATCGGGAGGCGGATTCATCCACCAAGTTTACTCACTGGCTTAAGTGTTTCGAAAAATTCCTGACCGCCTCCGCAGCAATCAAATCGGACGAGGACAAACTGGATGTCCTGACCTCCAAAGTGAACCACCGAGTGTACTCGGTCATCCAAGACGCGACCTCGTACGCGGACGCTATCAAGCTCCTCAAGGACCAGTACACGCGCCCAGTGAACGAAGTGTATGCCAGGCACCTTCTGGGGAGTCGTAAACAACAACCTGGGGAATCGACCGTGGAATACCTTCAGGCACTGTCTGTGCTTGGCCGGGCCCGTGGTTGTAAGGATGTAAAGGCCGCCGTGTACACAGAGGAACTTATCCGGGACGCTTTTGTAGCGGGCCACAGATCCAATTACACCCGACAGCGACTGTTGGAGCAGAGTGACCTCGACCTCAACAAGGCCTCTGAACTCGCACTATCATTGGATGCAGCCTACCGGGGCATGGATGCCTACTCCTCTGCACCGTGGACGCCGCGGGGAATGACAGCCTGGGACACGGTAGGACCGCCTCATAGCGCCGTGCCACCCCAGCCACACCCCAGCAACGGCCCAACTACAGCAGCAGTGTCCCAAGGCCAGACAGCAGTGCCCCAAGGCCAGAAATGCTACTTCTGTGGCCAGGCAAAACACCCCAGAGCGCGCTGCCCGGCAAAAAACGCGATCTGCTCGGGCTGCGGGAAGAAGGGACACTACGCTAACGTCTGCAGGGCCAAAGCCACCCCGAACCCCAGCAGCGCCGCGTGTGGGCCGCGCGGGCCGCCATCTTGGGCCTCCCCGGCCATGTGCGAACCACCGGTACAGCAGCCATTTTGGATGCCTCCAGCCACATGGGGATCATGGACGCCGCCATCTTGGATGACAGCCGGAACGCAGCAGGCCCCCAACACCGCCTCATCTGATACCCACAGCGACACACCGACCCCTACGCTGGCATCCGTTACACTGGACCAAGCGAGACCGCACCAGCTGGCCAGTTCCACAATGGACATTAAGGTAAATGGCCACGATACAATCTGCCTTTTTGACTCTGGGAGCACAGAGAGCTTCATCCACCCCGACACGGTGCGGCGTTGCTCTCTCCCAGTCCTGCCTGCGCACCAGCGGATTTCTATGGCCTCCGAGTCCCAGTCGGCGGACATCGGCGGCTACTGCGTAGTGACACTCGTAGTAGACGGGACCGTGTACGATCATTTTAAACTTCTGGTCCTGCCCGACCTCTGCGCTGCCGTCCTGCTGGGGTTAGATTTTCAGTGCCACCTTAAAAGTGTTACGATGGCGTACGGTGGACCCCTACCCCCACTCACAGTCCGCAGCCAGCAGCTCCCAAATTGCCCGCCGCGCACCAGGTGCAACCTCTCCACACTCAGAGTCACCCCCCCCCCACTGTTTGCTAACATCACCCCCGACTGTAAGCCCATCGCCACAAAGAGCAGGCGATACAGTGCCGGGGACAGGGTTTTCATTAAAACCGAAGTGGAGCGGCTCCTGAAGGAAGGGATTATTGAGGGCAGCACCAGCCCCTGGCGAGCCCAGGTTGTGGTCGTTAAGACCGGCGAGAAGCAGCGCCTGGTCATCGACTACAGCCAGACAATAAATCGCTACACCCTGCTGGACGCCTACCCACTCCCCCGTATAGCTGATATGGTCAACCAGATCGCGCAGTACCGCGTCTTCTCGACCATTGACCTGAAATCAGCGTACCACCAGCTCCCTATCCGCCCTGAGGACCGCCAGTATACTGCCTTTGAGGCCAACGGCCGCCTCTACCACTTCCTTAGGGTTCCCTTTGGCGTCACCAACGGGGTCTCTGTCTTCCAAAGGGAGATGGACCGGATGGTAGATCAAAATGCGTTGCAGGCCACTTTCCCATATCTGGACAATGTGACCATCTGCGGCCGTGACTTGCAGGACCATGACGCAAACCTCGAAAAATTCCTCCGCACCGCCCAACTCCTGAACCTGACATATAACAAGGAGAAGTGCATATTCCGCACAAACCGCCTCGCCATCCTTGGCTGTGTTGTGGAACACGGAGTCATCGGCCCCGACCCCGACCGGATGCATCCCCTTATGGAACTCCCACTGCCTCAAGGCCCTGAAGAGGTGCCTAGGGTTTTTCTCCTATTATGCCCAGTGGGTCCCCTACTATGCGGACAAGGCCCATCCGCTGATCAAGTCCACCTCTTTTCCCTTGACGGCAGAGGCCTGCTTAGCCTTCCACCGTATCAAGGAAGACATTGCCAAAGCCACCATGCACGCAGTGGACGAATCCATCCCCTTCCAGGTGGAAAGCGACGCGTCCGACTTTGCCCTGGCCGCTACCCTCAATCAGGCGGGGAGACCCGTGGCCTTCTTTTCACGAACCCTCCAAGGCCCGGAGACCAGACACTCCGCTGTTGAGAAGGAGGCCCAGGCGATTGTGGAGGCTGTGCGTCATTGGAGGCACTACCTGGCCGGAAAACGATTTACCCTGCTCACTGACCAACGTTCAGTTGCTTTCATGTTTAACAACAAGCAGAGGGGCAAAATCAAAAATGACAAGATCTTGAGGTGGAGAATCGAACTTTCCACCTACAATTACGAGATCTTGTACCAGCCCGGGAAGCTCAATGAACCCCCGGATGCGCTATCGCGTGGCACCTGCGCCAGCGCGCAGATCGATAGACTGCGGGCCCTCCACAATGACCTCTGCCACCCGGGGGTCACCAGGTTCTTCCACTTCATCAAGGCCTGCAACCTGCCTTACTCTATTGAGGAGGTCAGGACCATGACCAGGAACTGCCAAGTCTGCGCTGAGTGCAAACCGCACTTTTATAGACCAGACAGGGCCCACCTGATAAAAGCCACTCGCCCCTTCGAGCGCCTGAGCGTTGATTTTAAAGGGCCTCTCCCCTCCTCTGACCGCAATGTGTACTTCCTCAATGTTATTGATGAGTACTCCCGTTTCCCGTTCGCCATCCCCTGCCCGGACATGACCAGTGCCACGGTCATTAAATGTCTGAACGACCTCTTCACCCTGTTCGGTTTCCCCAGCTATATCCATAGCGACCGGGGCTCATCGTTTATGAGCGACGAACTCCGTCAGTACCTGCTAACTAGGGGTATTGCCACAAGCAGGACCACCAGTTACAACCCCCGGGGGAACGGACAGGTGGAAAGAGAAAATGCGACAGATTGGAAGGCCGCCCTGCTAGCCTTAAAGTCTAGGGGCCTTCCAACCTCCCGCTGGCAGGATGTGCTCCCCGATGCGCTCCACTCTATTCGGTCACTGCTCTGCACTGCCACTAACGCCACCCCTCATGAGAAAATGTTTGTCTTCCCAAGGAAGTCCACATCGGGGACATCGCTACCGCCGTGGCTGACGTCCCCAGGGCCGGTCCTACTGAGAAGGCACGTGAGGACCCATAAAACGGACCCCCTGGTCGAGAGGGTCGACCTCCTCCACGCCAACCCCCAGTATGCTTACATTGCATACCCGGACGGGCGGGAGGACACAGTCTCCATAAGAGACCTTGCACCCTCGGGGGCCGCAGTAACCCACTACTCACTACCACCCCCCCCCCACGATCCGATATCCAGCCCCAGTAGACGGCAGGCCGGGGCCCCGCGACCCGCTCGACATCTACGAGGACGACACGCCTGTGCCACAGCCCACGCAGGACTCGACACCGGAAGCTCCACTACCCCTGCCGTCGCCACGCCGATCACAGCGGCAGACAAGACCTCCGGAGAGACTCCAATACACTAACTTTTAATACACTTCACCCCGCCGGACTCAATTTTAAACAAGGGGTGAATGTGGTAAACCACTGTTTGTATTCCACTGTGTACATGCCTGGACATGCCTCGGCTGACTCCTCCCACAAGTCCTAGTATAAAGGTGACTGCTCCCCAGCCCTTTGTATTTCTCGACCGGTCGATCACTCGAGGCAGACCTTCATTCTTTTGTTAATAAAAGCCTTTAGTTACTCTCTTAACTCTCAGTCTTTTATGAGTAATTGATAGCGCATCAACCTGCTAAAAGAACAGTATCGGAGCCCTGTAAACTCAATGTACGCCAGGCATCTCCTAAGATCCCGCTCGCAACAGCCAGGAGAGTTGGTTGATGATTGCTTACGGGCGCTGCAAATACTCGGCAGGGACTGTGACTTTAAAGCCGTAACAGCTGCAGAACATACAGATGGAAACATCCGAGATGCCTTCGTGAAAGGCCTTCGGTCAGACTACTCACGGCAAAGACTGCTGGAATCAAAGGACCTCGACCTGAAAACAGCTGCTATCCTCGCTCGCTCCTTGGAAGTGGCCCATCGGGACCTCGAGGCGTACTCCAGGTACTGTGCTGCGCGACCCTGGGACTCGGGCCCGACCCCAGCCGCAATACCCCTCACACCGCCGCCTCTGGGACCTACCATAGCGTCGGTGCCCCGGAACCGTTCGGGACCGCCACCCCCGGTACCGGCTGCGACATCGGAGCCCCGCGATCAGGCCGCCGGCTGCTTCTTCTGTGGCCAGGTGAAACATCCGAGGGCGCGCTGCCCTGCAAGAAACACGACCTGCTCCGACTGCCACAAGAAAGGCCACTTCGCGAAGGCCTGCAGGGGGAAAGCCACAGACGCCAGCAGTGCCTCATGCGAGTTGTGGGGGCGGCCATCTTTCATCAAGGCCACAGATGCCAGTATCCCCTCGTGTGAGTCGTGGGGGTGGCCATCTTTGATCAAGGCCACCGACGCCGGCAGTGCCTCATGTGAGTTGTGGGGGCGGCCATCTTCTCCGCCATTTTATTCAACGTCGTGGGCGCCGCCGTTTTGTTCACCACACTCGACCACCACCTTGTCTCCAGACCTGACCACCGCCTCACCCGCAGACTACAGCAGCTCGCTCAGCCATACACTAGCCTCCGTCACACTTGACCAAGCTCGCCCGCATCACCTGTCCAAGTCCATGATGGACATCAAAGTAAACGGCCACGCCACGACCTGCCTGTTCGACAGCGGAAGCACGGAGAGCTTCATCCATCCAGACACGGTGAGCCACTACTCCCTCACTGTCCGGCCAACGCGCAACCGGATCTCGATGGCGTCGAGGTCCCATTCTACAGACATCAGCGGCTACTGTGTTGTGACCCTGTCGGTTAGGGGCACGGAGTATAAAAATTTTAAACTTCTCGTCCTGCCCCAGCTCTGCGCTGCCATCCTACTAGGGCTGGATTTCCAATCCCACCTTCAAAGTGTCACTTTGGCATACGGTGGACCCCTCCCCCCACTCACAGTCTACAACCAGCAGCTTTTAAACCGCCCACCGCCTACCACCTGCGGCCTATCCACCCTCAAGGTCCCGCCCCCCTCCCTGTTCGCTAACCTCACCCGCGACTGTAAACCCGTCGCTACCAAGAGCAGGCGGTACAGCGCCGGGGACAGAGCTTTTATTAGCTCCGAGGTGCAGCGACTCCTGAAGGAGGGCATCATCGAGAGAAGCAACAGCCCCTGGCGTGCCCAGGTCGTAGTCGTTAAGACCGGCGATAAACACCGCCTGGTCATCGACTACAGCCAAACCATAAACCGGTACACCCAGCTGGACGCATATTCCCTTCCCCGCATATCTGATATGGTCAATCAGACTGCACAGTACCGGGTATTCTCTACCATCGACCTTAAGTCGGCCTATCACCAACTCCCTATCCGCCCTGAGGACCGCCAGTATACTGCCTTCGAGGCGAATGGCCGCCTCTACCACTTCTTTAGGGTTCCCTTCGGCGTCACCAACGGGGTTTCGGTCTTCCAAAGGGAGATGGACCGGATGGTTGACCAGAACGGGCTGCATGCCACGTTCCCTTATCTAGATAACGTCACCATCTGCGGCCGCGACCGGCAGGACCATGATGTTAATCTGGAGAGATTCCTCCGTACGGCCCAACGGCTGAACCTCACCTACAATAAGGAGAAATGTGTGTTTAACACCTCGTGCCTTGCCATCCTCGGCTGCGTAGTAGAGAATGGAGTCATCGGCCCCGACCCCGAAAGAATGCGCCCCCTCATGGAGCTTCCCCTCCCCCACTGTCCAAAGGCGCTGAAGAGAACCCTGGGGCTCTTCGCCTACTATGCCGAATGGGTGCCCAATTATGCGGACAAAGCCAGACCCCTCATGAAGTCCACCTCCTTCCCCCTGACGGCAGAAGCATGCGCAGCCTTCTCCCTCATAAAGGGAGACATTGCTAAGGCCACAATGCACGCGGTGGATGAGTCTATCCCTTTCCAAGTGGAGAGCGATGCATCCGACTTCGCCCTAGCTGCAACCCTTAACCAGGCAGGGAGACCTGTGGCCTTCTTCTCAAGGACCCTCCAGGGCCCTGAGATCCGACACTCTTCGGTCGAGAAGGAGGCCCAGGCGATCGTGGAGGCAGTACGACGCTGGAGGCATTACCTGGCAGGCAAACGATTTACCCTCCTCACCGGCCAGCGCTCGGTCGCTTTTATGTTTAACAACAAGCTGAGGGGCAAAATCAAGAACGACAAGATCTTGAGGTGGAGAATCGAGCTCTCCACCTACGATTATGATATCTTGTACCGGCCTGGTAAACTGAACGAACCCCCAGATGCTCTATCACGAAGTACATGCGCCTACGCGCAAATTGATAGACTGCAGACCCTCCACAACGACCTCTGCCACCCCGGGGTCACCAGACTTTACCACTTCATTAAGGCCCGCAACCTGCCCTACTCCATCGAGGAGGTCAGGACCATGACCAGGAACTGCCAAACCTGTGCCGAATGCAAACCGCATTTCTTTAGGCCGGACAGAGCAAGCCTGATCAAGGCCACCCGCCCCTTCGAGCGCTTGAGCATCGATTTTAAGGGGCCCCTCCCGTCCTCTGACCGTAATGTGTACTTCCTCAACATTATTGATGAGTACTCCCATTTCCCCTTTGCCTTCCCCTGCCCAGACATGACCAGTACCACGGTCATCAAATGCCTGAACGACCTCTTCGCCTTGTTCAGGTTCCCGAACTATATACATAGCGACCGGGGCTCATCCTTCATGAGCGAGGAACTTCGCCAGTTCCTACTAGCGAGAGGTATTGCTGCAAGCAGGACCACCAGCTACAACCCCCGAGGGAACAGCCAGGTGGAAAGAGAGAACGCGACTGTCTGGAAGGCCGTTCTCTTAGCCTTAAAGTCTAAGGGCCTCCCAACCTCTCGCTGGCAGGAAGTCCTCCCGACAGCGCTGCATTCCATCCGGTCACTGCTTTGCACTGCCATTAACGCCACCCCCCATGAATGAATGTTTGTTTTCCCCAGGAAGTCGACTACGGGAACCTCGCTACCAACATGGCTGACTTCTCCGGGGCCCGTCTTGCTGCGAAAGCACATGAGGGCCCATAAAACGGACCCCCTGGTCGAGAGGGTGGACCTCCTGCACGCCAACCCCCAGTACGCCTATGTGGCATACCCAGACGGGCGGGAGGACACAGTCTCCTTACGAGACCTCGCACCCTCGGGCACCCCTGAGACACCACCGTTACCCCCCCACCACCCCCCCAAATCCAGCCCAGGTAGACGGCATGCCGGAACCCCACGAGCCTTCGCCGACCACGCAGACACCAGCATTAACATCGGATACTGCACCACCGCCGCCGCTGCTGCGCCGATCAGAAAGGCTTACGAGGCCTCCGGACAGACTGACATACCCGAACTGGTAGTACACTTCACCCCGCCGGACTCAAATTTAAACAAGGGGTTTATATCGTTACACTATGGTTATCACTGTTTACACTGTTGTATCACTACACAAGGTCACCTCTTGCCACGCTGTTATACCTGGGCTGACCACAGCTGACTCCGCCCATGGCTCCGCCTGCTTGCCCAGGTATAAAGGTGGTCGACTGGCTGGTATTCCTCCTTGTTGGATCCGATCACCCACGAGGGTGGGCTCTGTTATTTAGCCAATAAAAACCTATAGTTACTAACTTAACTCGTCGCTTTTCATGAACTGAATTGATAGGTATATCACCTTTTAAATCAGAAATGAGGAGGAATATCTTCTCGCAGAGGGTCGTGAATCTTTGGAATTCTCTTCCCCAGAGAGCTGTGGAGGCTGGGTCATTGAATATATTTAAGGTGGAGATAGACAGATTTTTGAATTGTAAGGGAGTCAAGGGTTATGGGGTGTGGGCAGGGAAGTGGAGTTAAGGCCAAGATTAGATCAGCCTTGATCTTATTGAATGGCGGAGCAGGCTCGAGGGGCTGAATGGCCTACCCCTGCTCCTACGTCTTATGTTCTTATGTTCTTTGCTTTGTGAAGGGAACATGAACAATGAAAACATCATCAACCAGCTGATTGGACAGAAGCTGGTGAACTTGGAAAGGTTTGTCTTAACCTGTTGATCATGTATTATTAGTGAAAGTCGCAGTGAGCAATATGAACAGTTTAACAGATACAGTAATATTGGTGCACAGTCGGGTGGAATAGTTCATTGTTATTGGTAGATCTTCCATGGCGTTGCTCACAGGCAGTCTGGGGCCGAGAGCTTGGTTACTGAGCCCCACTCTCAGCTCCTCACTGTTGACCGGCTCCTCCCAGCCCTTGATTTTGGTGCTCACTCCCTGATCTGTAAATGTAGACAACCACTTATCATTGGTAGACCTCCCATGCCATTGCTCATAGGTAGTCAATGAGTGTCAGCATGGATTTGTGAAGGGCCGGTCATGTCTGACTGATCTAATAACCTTTCGGAGGCGGTCAGTAACATGGACAAGGGAGTGTCTCTGGATCTTGTATGTGTGGACTTCCAGAGGGTTAAATTATGAGGACAGGTTGCACAGACTGGGCTTGTATTCCCTCTAGTATAGAATATTAAACGGTGATATAATTGAGGTGTTTAAGATGTTCAAAGAGTTGGTAGGGTAGATCGATAAAAACGATTTCCTCTGGCGGGGAAATCCAGAACAAAGGGGCATGAGATTAAAATTAGAGTTAGCCTGGTCAGGGATGTGATGTCAGGAAGCACTTCTTCTCCCAAAGGCTAGCGGAATTGTGGAACTCTCTCCCCCCATATCTATTGAGGCTGGGGGTCAATTGAAAACTTCAAAAATGAGATTGATAGATTTTTGTTAGGCAAGAGTTTTAAGGGATGTGGAACCAAGGCGGGGAAATGGAGTTAACATACAGGTCAGCCATGCTTTGGCAGAATAGACTCGAGGGGCTGAAAGGCCTCCTCCTGTTCCTAAGTTGATCAAGAGATATCAATCAAAGACAGGTAAATGGATTTGAGGTGCAGAGCAGCCATGGTCTAATTGAATACTGGAGCAGGCTCGAGGGGCTGAATGGCCGGCTCCTGTTGCTTTAAATGTATGCAATTACTTAACATAATTGGTAGAAGGCAAACAATCCCATCACTGCCCATCGCCCACGCACCCTGTGCTATGGGTCATAACCACATGGAAACCTGTTATTGCTTTCTAGCGAAACAAGTCAGTTTAACTTAAGTAAAGCCCAAAGGTTTTTCCCATATATGGTTTCAAGGTGAGGTCAAACCGTGACATCACCGAGTAAGCCCCACCCTCACACTGCGCATCACACTGAGATGAGACATCACAATAGCTTTGTAAAGTAGATAAATATTAGCCAGGCTGAGATAACAACAGTTTGTAAAGGCAAGGGAACTGCACTGAGTCTGATCTGTCTAGGACTGAATGCGGTCGGCTCGAACATCTGAACAGCTTTGCTCTGTGAAGACAACACGAACAATTGAAACATCATCAACCAGCGGCTTGGACAGAATTCGTGAACTTTGAAAGGTTTGTCTTTCTGGGATCTCAGGAATGGACGTATGAGGAGAGATTGGGTTGATTGGGCTTATATTCGCTGGAGTTTAGAAGAATGAGGGGATCTCATTGAAACTTATAAAATTCTAACAGGACTAGACAGACTAGATGCAGGAAGGATGTTCCCGATGGTTGGGGAGTCCAGAACCAGGGGTCACCATCTAAGGATAAGGGGTAAGCCATTTAGGACAGAGATGAGAAGGAATTTCTTCACCCAGAGAGTGGTGAACCTGTGGAATTCTCTACCACAGAAGGCAGTTGAGGCCAATTCATTAAATATATTCAAGGAGTTGGATATATGTCTTGAGGCTAAAGGGATCAAGGGATATGGGGAGAAAGCAGGGACAGGGTACTGAATTTGGATGATCAGCCATGATCTCATTGAATGGCGGAGCAGGCTCGAGGGGCCGAATGGCCTACTCCTGCTCCTATCTTCTATGTTTCTATGTTCCTATGTCTTAACCTGTTTATCTTGTATTATTAGTGAAAGTCATAATGAGCAATATGAACAGTTTATCAGATACAGTAATATTGATGCACAGTCAGGTGGAATAGTTCAGTTTGTTATTGGTAGTTCTTCCATAGCGTTGCTCATAGGTAGTCTGAATCCCGGAGCCTGGTTACTGATGGTTACTGAGCCCCACTCCTCACTGACCGTCTCCTCCCAGTCCTGGAGTTTAATGCTCACTCCCTGATCTGTAAATGTAGACAACTATTTACTGACTGTGACTAACTGTGTTTGGAGCTGTACTTCCAGCTTGTATCATTCCCCGTGAAAGTCAGAGTCAGTTACAGCAAAATCCGTGCAGATATAAAGGCTCAAATCCTGGAAACTGAAAGCAGGTCAGTTCATGCTGGTTGTTCTGATCAACTTGTCCTGGACACGGGGATAGTCTGTGGGACAGCTCAGCCCGACCATTTAAAAAGTCAAGAGCGTCCCTCTTGAAACCGCTGATTGGTGTTGAATGAACGGCTCTAAATAAGAGGAGAGGCTGACAGGGAGAGTGAACAACTGAATAATCAGTTTCTCAAAGTGTTCACCAGTACTGAGAGCTCAGGGTTAAGACTCGAAGAATGTACTCCTGGGCAGTAATGCCACTGGAGCTGCCTTGACCGAGCTTGGTACCTGCCCACACAGCTCGACGCTGGCCCAGGTGTTGACATTTTAAAGGGAGTTTGATAAATCCTTTTACAGGTTATATGGTTTACTATACGAGGGGAGCGATAAAATGCCTGTCGTTGTCCTTGTTGCAATCCAGTGATTTTTGTCATTTCTTCTTCTGCCACAGGTACAGGTTGGTGTCAGGACGAGTGAGAGGAAATGGACGGTTTCATCAAACTACCAACAGGCTAAAGTTGTCAGTAACAAAACCACAAAGACACCTGGATCACACATCCTGACATCACATCAATGCCAGCAGAGATACCACAAAGGAGGAAACAGCAACACTGAAATACCCCTCAACCCATCCATTTCTTTAGTGTCAACTGTACATCTTTTAATTTCTTTATTTGACGGCCAATAACAGATCCATTTAAACTCGCAGCCAATGATTGGAGATGGTGCTAAACCAACTCTTTCCCTTCTGGCATGTTTCTTTCCCATTTTTAAAAATTTCCCACGCCCCTCTCCCTCCTCCCTAGTTCTCCCCTGGGCTGGACCTTCACGTCCAGCACTCAGGTCCCCGCATCGGCATCAAGCACCAACCCTGCTCCAACTCCAGGCTCAGTTCGGCATTGCTCGGGGTTAACTGCACTGGCACTGGATAGGGCCCAGTCCATACAGTCATCTCCGACCGATGTCGACCGGTGGTCCAAGTGTTGGGACTGAACAGGAAAGTCTCAAGGGTGGACGCTCCGGTTGTTGCCTCGATGGTGTGGAATGGGATGAGCTGGTTAAAGCCAATCCATCCCAGTCAACTACATCGGGTGAAACCCCGGTACCATTTGTACTGAGGCCTCCCAGGATAGAGGGAGAGTCCTCCTCTGGCACCAGCTGGTTCGGAGGTGTCCGTGCCTACTGGTGCCAGAATCAGGCTGGTTCCCCCAAGCGCCACCAGCTACTGTTGGTGTGTCCTTCCCCAGAGGCATCCGTCCCCTCTGGTGACACCAACGCAGCCCCGGGACATTGTCTCCAGTTGGCGCCAGCTCATTTGGGGGCACCACCCTCGGTGGACTCGACCCTACACAGGGTCACCTATGCTGTGGGTGACATCCACTTTGGTGAGTGCAGCTGCAGATCTCTATTTATAGATCTGTAGCTCCCACCCACCACTGTGGACCCACCTTCAGCCGCTCCCTACGACACTCGAGAGGCACTCCCAGGGAGGGTGCGTGCGCTCCAGAAACCAAACTGGGAGCCTGAGTTGACCACGGCTTCCGTGCGTTGAGGTTTTTCCATGTATTCAAAACAAGGGTGACTTCGAGTCTGAAACTGTGAGTTCTGGAAGTCCCATCACTTGTGGGGGTTGAGTCTTTACCTGGGGTCTTGCAAAGGCCTCAGGCATCGACCTTTGTTGGATTCCCCCTCCCAATTTCCAAGGCGGTTTGGGCAGACTTGATAGGCGCGCCCCAGTTATGGCCAAGGTTGACAGCCCCGCCACTCTGCCTCACAACTTAAGGTTCGCCGGTACAGCTGGTGAACTTCAGTCGTGAAAGCCTCAGAAGGAAGGGAACTGCCCAGGAAACTAGTCCTGTTCCACCCACCAGAATCCAAATGGTGGGACATGTGGGTCTGGCGGACCTTCCTGCAGTGTTCGGCGCATATCCCGAATTCCCTGCCATCAAATCCACTGGGGCTGGCTTCACTGACCAGTAGGTGAGTTGAGGGAGCAATCCCTGCCAGAGAGGACCACCTTCAGAGAGTATCTGCTGCAGCAGCAGACTGTGTGGGTGCTCTCAATGTAGGAGCAGGATCTATCATCCAGTGGATCTTGCATCGCCACTTAGTTTGCCCTCACACCTTGGGGATCCTTCAGGTTCTGCAGATGCCCATTGGTGCTGAGGTCTTCTTTGGCGAGCAAGTGGAGGATCTGCTGTAGCAGAACCTTCAGGCATTCCCAAATTGACACACAAGGGTGGGAGGGCACTGCTCACTTTGTAGCTTAGCCCACCCCATCTACAGGCCCCTTCCACTCGCCAACACCAGTCCACTCACCATCACCAATCCATTCACCACCACCATCCACTCACCAACACCAGTCCACTCACCATCACCAATCCATTCACCACCACCATCCACTCACCACCACCAATCCATTCACCCCCACCAGCCTATTCAAGGCCTTATCCGGAGCACAATGTCCTTTGTATCTTGCTAGCCCGTCATTCCAGATTAGGACCTGGAATGCAGGTAGCTCACAAGTAACACTCGAGACCCTGTCCAGCTCCACCTCCCCCAGCAGTGATCATGCCTGGATAGCCCACCTCAGAGTTGTGTGGGTGGGCTATTTCCAGTACTTCCCTGTGGAAGTGGATCACTCTGGATGTTTGGTTTGTCCATCAGAGGAACCATCTACTAGTGGGCATACTGGCAGGTCTTCTACCATCCACACTGAGAGCGAGTGATCGTCATCCAGAAGGCTCAACTGTTGGGGGTATTTCTCCAGTTGAGCCTTTTGGATGACCATCACTCTGCCAGTAATGTATCCACAGGTCTCCTTTGTCGCAGCATCTGAACTAGAGCTGGTGGTCCTGGGAGCACAGTGTTCTCCATACATTGGTGCTACAGCCATCAGCTGAATGCTTTGACATATGGGTGGGAGCCACATTCAGGATGAATGGTCTTCTCGGCCAGTGATTTCACTTGGCATTTCAACAGGCTCGGGGTGTGAACGGTATAATAGGACATCTCCACTTTCAGACTCGGTGCAGGGTAAGTCAGTGTGTCTGCAGACAGACAATATGACAAGGGTCCGGTAAGTCAACAAACAGGGTGGGACCCTCCTTCCTGGGTCCCTCTGTCAAGTTGACGCATTGCTTCCCATTGGTGCTTGAACGACGGGGTGACACTCTTGGTGCCACATTTGGCCCGGGGAGGACAACACAACAGTCGGCACACTCAGCTGCTCTGTAGTCCACCCTAACTAGTGGATGATCCACACTGAGGTAGTCCAGAACATCTTCAGGACTTGGGGGGTTTACCAGGTCGATCGACTTACTCGCATCACCGGATAATCACCAATCTGCTGGAGGACCTCAGGCTGTCGGGGCGGAGGCCCGGCAGTCTTTCGTGCTTTTGTTTCTGGATTCTGTTGCTCAGGGTTGCCTGATCTCCAGGATGCTCCAGGAAATTGCAGCAGGTGGTGGTTCTGGTTAACCCTTTGGTTACCTCACAAACCGTGCTTCAGGGACACCCGGGTGTTGAATACACACTTTGATTTCAGGAGCCCACGGGAGAAATCCATGTCATTTTTAGAGTATAGAGGACCCTACCTTTTTTAGGGAATTTTTCATTCTGACATCCTCCACACACTGCTGGACACTGTCCAACTGGTACTCAGGGTGAGGAGGGCGGACCGTACCTGCAAGCGAACAGATTCTCCGGCTCCCAGGACAAATAGATCAAAGTGGGTTGTTATTCATGGGTGCCAGCGCCAGATCCAAACAGTAAGCTGAACCGTCAGGATCTGGATTTGGATCCTGCCAGCTTCTGATTGATGGCCTGGCAGTTGAGATGGAATGCCCGTCAGATTAGGGTATACCAGCAGTGCGGCACTCATGGGTAATGCTCACTTTATTGTGTCTGTCCTGGCCATTTAAGCCTCTGTTCCCATACAAGTACCTCCACCCTCTTCGTCCTCTGTACTACTTGGTTAGTCGCCAGCTGTGTGTGCAGAATGCCTGAATGAAGATCACAGCTCCCTTGTCAGCTGTTCCCATGTCAGCTGCTCCCTTGTAAGCTCCTCTTCATTCTTCAAGTGACGCGGCATTTGCCACCCACCTGGTTGTCTCTTGGGTCTAGTGGGGAGTGTTGGTATGTCTTTTCCTCGTTCTGGGTTTTCTTTGGGTGTCAACAAACTGGGTTCTGGGGTGTGCTAAAAGTTAACACTGCACGGGAGTCGGGGAGGGAGGGGAAAAACAAGTGGGTTTGTCCTTCAAAGTTAGGATGTCTTAACAAAATGTCTTAACAGGGAAGGTCACGCCTTAAGAGATTTTCCCCAGGCAAATTGTGCCGATGCATCCCAGTAATTAGATCCACGTTCCACCCCCAATTCGGCCTGTCAATGTTTAGGAACGGATGTTCCCAGCAAATTAAATGGTGTCACAGTTAACACTTTAAAGAAAAGATTGGGGACAGTTTTCGTTCAACCTGGAACGACAGAAATGGAAACACTAGACAACCTGCCAACCAGTTTCTCGTCATCGCTGAATATTGGGTTTGTGACTGCTGCTACAGAACTAGACAGGAGATTGTTGAAGACCAGGCTCTCGGGGATTGTGTTCAATTGATGTTAGCAGAGTTGAAGTGAGAAAGTAATTGTCTTAGAATATTTGGGCCATAATGATCTCCTGGACTAGTTTCGATCGCCTAAGGGGGTCGGAGAGGAATTTCCCAGATTTTTTTCCCAAATTGGCCTGGGTTTTTATGTCTGGTTTTTCGCCTCTCCCAGGAGATCACATGGTGGGGGGTCTATATATTGCGATGGACAAGGCTGGATGGACCAGAGAGTCTTTTCGTGTACAAGTCATCTTTCAATAACTGAAATGTGAGAAGTTTAACATCTGAAAATAAACATGGATTGAAAAATGAACAAACTTACTGTGTGTCTCCTGATTTGTGCACGGATCATTGAAGGGAACAGAAAGGGGAAGAGATGAGTTCTGATTGTCCCTGGGCTCAGTTACTGACTGGGTGAACTCTTTGAGCCACACACTAGGCTGGACCCAGATTGATTCCCCAGTCTGCTCATACAAACATACAAAAAGACATACAAAAGTAGATGAAGACTATCAGGCCCATTAAGCTCACCCCATCCAGTAGACAGTAGGGCCGCACATGCTGCTGTCCCACCTACCAGTTACGCTATCTCTGGAAACAGACAAAGAAACATGGCCAATTCAGGAAAACCCTCTGGCCAATTGTGTTACGTCCGTGAATAATTGAGACACGGACAGCAGGAGTGAACAAAATAAGTCTTTACTGGTGGAAGTCAATAGTGAAAACTAAAAACACAGAGGCTCACTAGCGCCTTTTATACAGGGGTGGTCACTGCCGGTACTGCAGTCTGAGACCAGTTATTCTCTTAAAGGTACATACACAAGAAATTGCTCTCCAACTCCCAACACATGACAATCTAAACTAACCACTAACTCTCGCTATAACTGGTAATGTCCTCTCAGGGACTGGCCAAGGCCATACAGCACAGAAGGAGGCCATTCAGCCCATCGTGCCTCTGCCAGCTCTTTGAATGCACTATCCAATTAGTCCCACTCTCCCGCTCTTTCCCCGTAGCCCAGCAAATTTTTCCTTTTCAAGCATTTACCTAATTCCCTTCTGAAAGTTGCAGTGGGTGGAATTATAAGTTGGTGGAATTCTGTCATGTGATCCCCAAAGTTCCAGTAACTAAATTGCCAAATCCCCCAGTCAGTAAAACCTGGATTGGGCTTATTCAGTCACTTAAACACCAGTGGCACTTTCAAAGTCCCAGGCCACGTCAAGGAACTCCTCCAAACACAATTAACCAACAAAGTAGTGAATTGGTACAAAAACAAATACTAGTGGGGAGGGGCTGGGGGTGATGAATTGAGTGGGGGAAACAAGACAACACTTGGCATGTACTGAGAGGCAGAGTCGTGTGTTGGGTTTCCAACTCTGCAGGATGTCCCGGAGTCTCCAGGAATTTAATCTCCTGGATTTTTTTTTATTCGTTCATGGGATGTGGGCTTCGCTGGCAAGGCCAGCATTTATTGCCCATCCCTAATTGCCCTTGCGAAGGTGGTGGTGAGCCGCCTTCTTGAACCGCTGCAGTCCGTGAGGTGAAGGTGCTCCCACAGGGAGCACATATAGGCCAGCAGGGTCTGGAGTCACATATAGGCCAGCAGATTTCCTTCCCTAAAGGACATTAGTGAACAAGGTGGGATTTTAGTGCAATCCAATAGTTTCATGGTCATCATTACTGATGGTAGCTTTTTATTCCAGATTTATTTACGTGACTGAATTTAAATTCCCCAGCTGCCATGTGGTGGGATTTAAACTCATGTCTCTCAGATTGTTTAATCTAAGTCTGTCTCTGGATTGCTAGTCTGGTAACATAACCACTATGCTATCATTCCCAATTGCAGCTTTGAGCAAACCTGGGATAAAAGTCACCAGGGCATTAAAGAAAATGATTTTTTATTTCCATTTTCTTTGACCACTTTCATTCATTTATAAAAATATTGGAGACGGGGGAAAAAGGCGGTTGGATCCAGCAGGTCACGTGATGAAAGCGCCAGGAATACGTCCAATCAGAGATGGCGACTCGTGTTGTGTGACTCACGCCATTTATATACCAAGACAAAATAAAATAATAGTAGGCGTTGATAATTGTGGGTGGCACCAAGACACACACGTGCAGAATGTGAAGCCTGTTGAATAATCACTGACTACTGAGGCACAAGTGGGTCTAAATAACACTTTAACAAACAGAATGGCTGCACATTAATGGCACAGTAATTAACTTGGGATATAATAGGCTTTATTTTGGAAGTACTTAACTCCCAAACTCTCATTACCACACGGCTTGCCAAGAAACAACTGGATCGCCTTTCAATCACAGGTGTTAGAATTCACAACCAATCAGCACAGTGTTAACCCTTCGCTCCCCAGAAGTTAAAAGAACTTTCATTTTCAATTGACATTGAGAATGACTATTTTGGGAACTGCCTCCCCGGTTTAGTGCCACGATTTTCCCCAGCTAAACTGGGTTTATAACACACTATTCACATGGTTAATGCACTGAGGCACTTTAGAGAGTAGAATGAGATGCCAGTTAGTAATACTAAGAAAGAAGCAATGGACACAAGTAACACTGCACCTTCACTGGACAGCTGCTGACGATAACCTTCAAACCGCCCTCACAACAGATGTCAAGCCAGCTCGTTCTTCAAGGTGAGAAATGACCCTGGATGATAATCCTGAGATTTATTCTCCTTTTTGTTTCTTACCCGGCTCCCAACATTAAATTACTTGGTTTTATTACCCCATTGTCTTCTATTTGCAAATGTGAGCTATTGGAGCTTGATAGACAAACATGCTCACACGTGTCGCCTAGAAACACAAACAAATTGATTTTTTGTTAAACAGTGAGGATATTGCACCTTGAGATCCAATCCATGTGCTGCCGTCAAAAATGGGTGAATAGTTTAGGGTCTGGTCATTACAAGGACAATGTTGAAGGATAAAGGACCGACTGAAAGGTTGCTGCTGAATTTAGCAAAGACCAACTTTCCAATGTTGATACCAGGTAAACAATAGCACAAGGCAATTTTGATTTACGCCCTCCAATTTCTCAGTAGTGCATCAAGAACTTGCATTGATAGACCTTTCACAACATCAGGACATCCCAAAGCACTTTACAGCCAATCAAACACTTCCTTAAAGTGTAATCGCTGCTGCAATGTAGGAAACGTAGCAGCCAATTTGCGCACAGCAAGCTCCCACAAATAGCGATGAAATAATGACCAGATAATCTGGTTTTTTTAGTGATGTTGGTTGAGGGATAAATGTTGGCCCAGGGGAACTCCCCTACCCTTCTTCAAAATACTGGCCATGGGATCTTTTAAGTCCACCTGAGAGGACAGATGGAGCCTCGGTTTAACGTCTCATCCGAAAGACGGCACCTCCGACAGTGCCGCACTCCCTCAGTATGGCACTGAAGTGTCAGCTTAGAGTACGTGCTACCACTGGGCCACGCAGGCACCTAAATCAAACAGCTAGATGATTTTAAAAGCACGGGATAATGGAACAAGAAACCTGAATGGGTTTCTTGAAGGAACTAGACAGGTTCTTATCAACAAATGGGATTCAGGGTTATTAGAAACACACCAAGGGATTACAGTGGATAGGTGGGCTCATCAGAACATAAGAACATAAGAAATAGGAGCTGGAGTCGGCCATTCGGCCCCTCGGGCCTGCTCCGCTGTTCAATAAGATCATAACTGATCTGATCTTGGCCTCAACTCCACTTCCCTGCCCGCTCCCCATAACACTCGACTCCCTTATCGTTCAAAAATCTGTCTATCTCCACCTTAAATATAATCAATGACCCAACCTCCACAGCTCTCTGTGGAAGAGAATTCCAAAGATTCACCACCCTCTGAGAAGAAATTCCTCCTCATTTCCGATTTAAAAGGGTGCTCCCTTATTCTGAAATTATGCCCCCTAGCAGGCAGGTAGTGCAGGGGTCCCCTGTGACCATCCCCCTTTCAAACAGATATACTGCTTTGGATATTGGTGAGGGAGATGCTTATCAGAGGAAGGCAGCAGCAGCCAACTTCCTGGCACCGTGGGTGGTTCTGCTGCACAGGACGGGAGGGAAAAGAGCGAGAGAGCTATAGTGATAGGGGATTCTATTGTAAGGGGAATAGATAGGCGTTTCTGCGGCCGCAAACGAGACTCCAGGATGGTATGTTGCCTCCCTGGTGCAAGGGTCAGGGATGTCTCGGAGCGGCTACAGAGCATTTTGGAAGGGAAGGGTGAACATCCAGTTGTCGTTGTGCATATAGGTCCCAACGATATAGGTAAAAACCAGGATGAGGTCCTAAAAGCTGAATATAGGGAGTTAGGAGGTAAATTTAAAAAGCGGCCAGGTCTCTCCAGACGTTGCCGATAACCCAGACCCTTGAATCTGGGAATTCGATTCGTGCCTCTTCTCAGCATCATCTGCAGCACTTGAATATCTTCCTTGTGTCTCGGTAACCAGAACTGGACACAGTGATCAAGGTGGGTCTGACCGGAACTGGACACAGTGCTCAAGGTGGGACTTACCAGAACTGGACACAGTGCTCAAGGTGTGACTGACCAGAACTGGACACAGTGCTCAAGGTGGGACTGACTCAAGGGGGCAAGCACTTTGCTGGGAGTGTACTATAGGCCCCCAAACAGTCAGGGGGAGATAGAGGAACAGATATGTAGGCAAATCTCAGAAAAGTGCGAAAATAATAGGGTAATAATAGTGGGGGATTTCAACTTCCCCAATATAAATTGGGATAGTCAGAGTGTGAAAGGCTTAGAGGGTGCAGAATTCTTAAAGTGCATCCAGGAGAGCTTTTTGAGCCAACATGTAGAAAGTCCTACAAGAGAGGGGGCGATACTGGACCTAATTCTGGGGAATGTAGCCGGGCAAGTGGTGGAAGTGTCAGTAGGAGAGCATTTTGGCGATAGTGACCATAATTCGGTGAGATTTAAGGTGGTCATGGAAAAAGACAAAGACGGCCCGGAAATAAGGGTTCTAAATTGGGGGAGGGCCGATTTTAATATGATAAGGCAGGATCTGGCCAAAGTGGGCTGGGAGCAGCTACTTATAGGAAAATCCACATCAAGACAGTGGGAGACTTTCAGAAGGGAAATAGAGAGAGTACAACGCCAACATGTTCCTGTAAAGGTCAAGGGTGGGACCAACAAGCAAAGGGAACCTTGGATGACAAGGGATATACAAAAATGCATTAGAAATAAAAGGGGGGCTTTTGGCAGTTACAAAAGACTAAAGACGGAAGGAGCCCTAGAGGAGTATAAAAAGTGCAGGGGCATACTTAAAAAAGAAATTAGGAGGGCGAGGAGGGGCCATGAAATAACACTGGCGAGCAAAATAAAGGAAAATCCTAAGATGTTTTATAAGTATATTAAGGGCAAGAGGATAACCAGGGAAAGGGTAGGGCCCATTAGGGACCAAAGTGGCAATCTGTGTGTAGAGCCAGATGATGTAGGCGGGGTTTTAAATGAATTTTTTGCATCTGTGTTCACTATGGAGAGAGACGATGCAGACATAGTAAACGGGCAAGGGGACTGTGACATACTTGAACATATTAGCATCGAGAGGGAGGAGGCGCTAGCGGTTTTAGCAGGCCAAAAAGTGGATAAATCCCCAGGCCCGGACGAGATGTATCCCAGGCTGCTGTGGGAGGCAAAGGAGGAGATTGCAGGGGCTCTGACACAAATTTTCAGAACCTCTCTGGCCACAGGGGATGTACCAGAGGACTGGAGAACAGCTAATGTAGTACCATTATACAAGAAGGGTAGCAGGGATAAACCAGGGAATTACAGGCCAGTGAGCCTAACATCTGTGGTAGGGAAATTATTGGAAAAAATTCTGTGGGACAAAATTAGTCTCCACTTGGAGAGGCAAGGATTAATCGGGGATAGTCAGCATGGCTTTGTCAAGGGTAAATCATGTCTGACAAATCTGATTGAATTTTTCGAGGGGGTGACTAGGGGGGTGGATGAGGGAAATGCTGTGGATGTGGTTTACATGGACTTCAGTAAAGCTTTTGACAAAGTCCCGCATAGGAGACTGGTCAAGAAGGTAAGAGCCCATGGGATCCAGGGTGCCTTGGCGCGTTGGATCCTAAACTGGCTGAGTGGCAGGAGGCAGAGGGTGATGGTCGAAGGATGCTTTTGTGACTGGAAGCCTGTGTCCAGTGGGGTACCTCAGGGATCGGTGCTGGGTCCCTTGTTGTTTGTGATCTACATAAATGATTTGGATGAGAATGTAAAAGGTATGATCAGTAAGTTCGCAGATGACACGAAAATTGGTGGGGTGGTAAATTGCGAGGAGGAAAGCCTCAGGCTACAGGACGATATAAACGGGTTGGTCAGATGGGCAGAATAGTGGCAAATGGAATTTAACCCTGAAAAGTGCGAGGTGATGCATTTTGGACGGACAAATAAGGCAAGGGAATACACAATGAGTGGTAGGACCCTAGGAAGTACAGAGGGTCAGAGGGACCTTGGTGTACATGTACATAGATCTCTGAAGGCAGCGGAACAGGTAGATAAGGTGGTTAAAAAGGCATATGGGATACTTGCCTTCATTAGCCGAGGCATAGAATATAAGAGCAGGGAGGTTATGATGGAGCTGTACAAAACGCTGGTGAGGCCACAGCTGGAGTACTGTGTGCAGTTCTGGTCGCCTCACTATAGGAAGGATGTGATTGCTTTGGAGAGGGTGCAGAGAAGATTCACCAGGATGTTACCTGGGATGGAGCGCCTCAGCTATGAAGAAAGACTAAACAGGCTGGGGTTGTTTACCTTGGAGCAAAGAAGGCTGAGGGGGGACCTGATTGAGGTGTACAAAATGATGAGGGGCATAGATAGGGTAGATAAAGAGCAACTTTTCCCCTTAGTAGGGGGGTCAATAACAAGGGGGCATAGATTCAGGGTAAGGGGCAGGAGATTTAGAGGGGATTTGAGGAGGAACTTTTTCACCCAGAGGGTGGTTGGAATCTGGAACTCACTGCCTGAAAGGATGGTAGAGGCAGGAACCCTCACAACATTCAAGAAGCATTTGGATGAGCACTTGAAATGCCATTGCATACAAGGCTATGGACCAAATGCTGGAAAATGGGATTAGACAGGACAGGGATGGATGGGCGGCGCGGACACGATGGGCCGAAGGGCCTCTTTCTGTGCTGTAAAACTCTATGACTATGACTCTATGTCCCGAACTGGACACAGTGCTCAAGGTGGGTCTGACCAGAACTGGACACAGTGCTCAAAGTGGGTCTGACCAGAACTGGACACAGTGCTCAAGGTGGGACTGACCAGAACTGGACACAGTGATCAAGGTGGGACTGACCGGAACTGGACACAGTGCTCAAGGTGGGTCTGACCGGAACTGGACACAGTGATCAAGGTGGGTCTGACCAGAACTGGACACAGTGATCAAGGTGGGACTGACCGGAACTGGACACAGTGCTCAAGGTGGGTCTGACCAGAACTGGACACAGTGCTCAAGGTGGGACTGACCAGAACTGGACACAGCGCTCAAGGTGGGTCTGACCAGAACTGGACACAGTGCTCAAGGTGGGACTGACCAGAACTGGACACAGTGATCAAGGTGGGACTGACCTGAACTGGACACAGTGATCGCGGTGGGACTGACCGGAACTGGACACAGTGCTCAAGGTGGGTCTGACCAGAACTGGACACAGTGCTCAAGGTGGGTCTGACCAGAACTGGACACAGTGCTCAAGGTGGGACTTACCAGAACTGGAGACAGTGCTCACGGTGGGACTGACCAGAACTGGAGACAGTGCTCACGGTGGGACTGACCGGAACTGGACACAGTGCTCAAGGTGGGACTTACCAGAACTGGAGACAGTGCTCAAGGTGGGACTGACCAGAACTGGAGACAGTGCTCAAGGTGGGACTGACCAGAACTGGACACAGTGCTCAAGGTGGGTCTGACCAGAACTGGACACAGTGATCAAGGTGGGACTGACCAGAACTGGACACAGTGCTCAAGGTGGGACTGACCAGAACTGGACACAGTGCTCAAGGTGGGACTGACCTGAACTGGAGACAGTGCTCAAGGTGGGACTGACCAGAACTGGACACAGTACTCAAGGTGGGTCTGACCAGAACTGGACACAGTGCTCAAGGTGGGTCTGACCAGAACTGGACACAGTGCTCAAGGTGGGTCTGACCAGAACTGGACACAGTGCTCAAGGTGGGACTGACCAGAACTGGACACAGTGCTCAAGGTGGGTCTGACCAGAACTGGACACAGTGCTCAAAGTGGGTCTGACCAGAACTGGACACAGTGCTCAAGGTGGGACTGACCAGAAATGGACACAGTGATCAAGGTGGGACTGACCAGAACTGGACACAGTGCTCAAGATGGGACTGACCGGAACTGGACACAGTGCTCAAGGTGGGACTGACCAGAACTGGACACAGTGCTCAAGGTGGGACTGACCAGAACTGGACCCAGTGCTCAAGGTGGGACTGACCAGAACTGGACACAGTGCTCAAGGTGGGACTGACCAGAACTGGACACAGTGCTCAAGGTGGGACTGACCAGAACTGGACACAGTGCTCAAGGTGGGTCTGACCAGAACTGGACACAGTGATCAAGGTGGGTCTGACCAGAACTGGACACAGTGCTCAAGGTGGGTCTGACCAGAACTGGACACAGTGCTCAAGGTGGGTCTGACCAGAACTGGACGCAGTGCTCAAGGTGGGTCTGACCAGAACTGGACACAGTGCTCAAGGTGGGTCTGACCAGAACTGGACACAGTGATCAAGGTGGGACTGACCAGAACTGGACACAGTGCTCAAGGTGGGTCTGACCAGAACTGGACACAGTGCTCAAGGTGGGTCTGACCAGAACTGGACACAGTGCTCAAGGTGGGACTGACCAGAACTGGACACAGTGCTCAAGGTGGGTCTGAGCAGAACTGGACACAGTGCTCAAAGTGGGTCTGATCAGAACTGGACACAGTGCTCAAGGTGGGACTGACCAGAACTGGACACAGTGATCAAGGTGGGACTGACCAGAACTGGACACAGTGCTCAAGGTGGGACTGACCAGAACTGGAGACAGTGCTCAAGGTGGGACTGACCAGAACTGGACACAGTGCTCAAGGTGGGACTGACCAGAACTGGATACAGTGCTCAAGGTGGGTCTGACCAGAACTGGACACAGTGCTCAAGGTGGGTTTAACCAGAACTGGACACAGTGCTCAAGGTGGGTCTGACCAGAACTGGACACAGTGCTCAAGGTGGGTCTGACCAGAACTGGACACAGTGCTCAAGGTGGGTCTGACCAGAACTGGACACAGTGCTCAAGGTGGGTCTGACCAGAACTGGACACAGTGCTCAAGGTGGGTCTGACCAGAACTGGACACAGTGCTCACGGTGGGACTGACCTGAACTGGGCAAAGTGCTCAAGGTGGGTCTGACCAGAACTGGACACAGTGCCCAAGGTGGGACTGACCAGAACTGGACACAGTGCTCAAGGTGGGACTGACCAGAACTGGACACAGTGCTCAAGGTGGGTCAAACCAGAACTGGACACAGTGATCAAGGAGGGTCTAACCAGAACTGGACACAGTGCTCAAGGTGGGACTGACCAGAACTGGACACAGTGATCAAGGTGGGTCTAACCAGAACTGGACACAGTGATCAAGGTGGGTCTAACCAGAACTGGACATAGTGATCAAGGTGGGACTGACCAGAACTGGACACAGTGCTCACGGTGGGACTGACCAGAACTGGACACAGTGCTCAAGGCGGGACTGACCAGAAGTGGACACTGTGATCAAGGTGGGTCTGACCAGAACTGGACACAGTGCTCAAGGTGGGTCTGACCAGAACTGGACACAGTGCTCAAGGTGGGACTGACCGGAACTGGACACAGTGATCAAGGTGGGTCTAACCAGAACTGGACACAGTGATCAAGGTGGGACTGACCAGAACTGGACACAGTGCTCAAGGTGGGTCTGACCAGAACTGGACACAGTGCTCAAGGTGGGACTGACCAGAACTGGACACAGTGCTCAAGGTGGGTCTGACCAGAACTGGACACAGTGCTCAAGGTGGGTCTGACCAGAACTGGACACAGTGATCAAGGTGGGACTGACCGGAACTGGACACAGTGCTCAATGTGGGACTGACCAGAACTGGACACAGTGCTCAAGGTGGGTCTGACCAGAACTGGACACAGTGCTCAAGGTGGGTCTGACCAGAACTGGACACGGTGCTCAAGGTGGGTCTGAACAGAACTGGACACCGTGCTCAAGGTGGGACTGACCAGAACTGGACACAGTGCTCATGGTGGGTCTGACCAGAACTGGACACAGTGCTCAAGGTGGGTCTGACCAGAACTGGACACAGTGCTCAAGGTGGGTCTGACCAGAACTGGACACAGTGATCAAGGTGGGACTGACCGGAACTGGACACAGTGCTCAAGGTGGATCTGACGAGAACTGGACACAGTGATCAAGGTGGGACTGACCAGAACTGGACACAGTGCTCAAGGTGGGACTGACCAGAACTGGACACAGTGATCAAGGTGGGACTGACCGGAACTGGACACAGTGATCAAGGTGGGACTGACCGGAACTGGACACAGTGCTCAAGGTGGGTCTGACCAGAACTGGACATAGTGCTCAAGGTGGGACTGACCAGAACTGGACACAGTGATCAAGGTGGGACTGACCGGAACTGGACACAGTGATCAAGGTGGGGCTGACCGGAACTGGACACAGTGCTCAAGGTGGGTCTGACCAGAACTGGACACAGTGCTCAAGGTGGGTCTGACCAGAACTGGACACAGTGCTCAAGGTGGGACTGACCAGAACTGGACACAGTGCTCACGGTGGTTCTGACCAGAACTGGACACAGTGCTCAAGGTGGGTCTGACCTGAACTGGACACAGTGATCAAGGTGGGATTGACCAGAACTGGACACAGTGCTCAAGGTGGGACTGACCAGAACTGGAGACAGTGCTCAAGGTGGGACTGACCAGAACTGGACACAGTGCTCAAGGTGGGACTGACCAGAACTGGACACAGTGCTCAAGGTGGGTCTGACCAGAACTGGACACAGTGCTCAAGGTGGGTCTAACCAGAAATGGACACAGTGCTCAAGGTGGGACTGACCAGAACTGGACACAGTGCTCAAGGTGGGACTGACCAGAACTGGACACAGTGATCAAGGTGGATCTGACCAGAACTGGACACAGTGCTCCAGGTGGGTCTGAGCAGAACTGGACACAGTGCTCAAGGTGGGACTGACCAGAACTGGACACAGTGCTCACGGTGGGTCTGACCAGAACTGGACACAGTGCTCAAGGTGGGTCTGACCAGAACTGGACACAGTGCTCAAGGTGGGTCTGACCAGAACTGGACACAGTGCTCAAGGTGTGTCTGACCAGAACTGGACACAGTGCTCAAGGTGGGTCTGACCAGAACTGGACACAGTGCTCAAGGTGGGTCTGACCAGAACTGGACACAGTGCTCACGGTGGGACTGACCTGAACTGGGCAAAGTGCTCAAGGTGGGTCTGACCAGAACTGGACACAGTGCCCAAGGTGGGACTGACCAGAACTGGACACAGTGCTCAAGGTGGGACTGACCAGAACTGGACACAGTGCTCAAGGTGGGTCTAACCAGAACTGGACACAGTGATCAAGGTGGGTCTAACAAGAACTGGACACAGTGATCAAGGTGGGACTGACCAGAACTGGACACAGTGATCGAGGTGGGTCTAACCAGAACTGGACACAGTGATCAAGGAGGGTCTAACCAGAACTGGACACAGTGATCAAGGTGGGACTGACCAGAACTGGACACAGTGCTCACGGTGGGACTGACCAGAACTGGACACAGTGCTCAAGGTGGGACTGACCAGAACTGGACACAGTGCTCAAGGTGGGTCTAACCAGAACTGGACACAGTGATCAAGGTGGGTCTAACCAGAACTGGACACAGTGATCAAGGTGGGACTGACCAGAACTGGACACAGTGATCAAGGTGGGTCTGACCAGAACTGGACACAGTGCTCAAGGTGGGTCTGACCAGAACTGGACACAGTGATCAAAGTGGGACTGACCGGAACTGGACACAGTGATCAAGGTGGGTCTAACCAGAACTGGACACAGTGATCAAGGTGGGACTGACCAGAACTGGACACAGTGCTCAAGGTGGGACTGACCAGAACTGGACACAGTGCTCACGGTGGGTCTGACCAGAACTGGACACAGTGATCAAGGTGGGTCTGACCAGAACTGGACACAGTGCTCAAGGTGGGACTGACCAGAAATGGACACAGTGCTCAAGGTGGGACTGACCAGAACTGCACACAGTGATCAAGGTGGGTCTGACCAGAACTGGACACAGTGCTCAAGGTGGGTCTGACCTGAACTGGACACAATGATCAAGGTGGGACTGACCGGAACTGGACACAGTGCTCAATGTGGGACTGACCAGAACTGGACACAGTGCTCAAGGTGGGTCTGACCAGAACTGGACACAGTGCTCAAGGTGGGTCTGACCAGAACTGGACACAGTGCTCAAGGTGGGTCTGACCAGAACTGGACACCGTGCTCAAGGTGGGACTGACCAGAACTGGACACAGTGCTCATGGTGGGTCTGACCAGAACTGGACACAGTGCTCAAGGTGGTTCTGACCAGAACTGGACACAGTGCTCATGGTGGGTCTGACCAGAACTGGACACAGTGCTCAAGGTGGGTCTGACCAGAGCTGGACACAGTGCTCAAGGTGGGACTGACCAGAACTGGACACAGTGCTCAAGGTGGGTCTGACCAGAACTGGACACAGTGATCAAGGTGGGACTGACCGGAACTGGACACAGTGCTCAAGGTGGATCTGACGAGAACTGGACACAGTGATCAAGGTGGGACTGACCAGAACTGGACACAGTGCTCAAGGTGGGACTGACCAGAACTGGACACAGTGATCAAGGTGGGACTGACCGGAACTGGACACAGTGATCAAGGTGGGACTGACCGGAACTGGACACAGTGCTCAAGGTGGGTCTGACCAGAACTGGACATAGTGCTCAAGGTGGGACTGACCACAACTGGACACAGTGATCAAGGTGGGACTGACCGGAACTGGACACAGTGATCAAGGTGGGACTGACCAGAACTGGACACAGTGCTCAAGGTGGGTCTGACCAGAACTGGACACAGTGCTCAAGGTGGGTCTGACCAGAACTGGACACAGTGCTCAAGGTGGGACTGACCAGAACTGGACACAGTGCTCACGGTGGGTCTGACCAGAACTGGACACAGTGCTCAAGGTGGGTCTGACCAGAACTGGACACAGTGATCAAGGTGGGATTGACCAGAACTGGACACAGTGCTCAAGGTGGGACTGACCAGAACTGGAGACAGTGCTCAAGGTGGGACTGACCAGAACTGGAAACAGTGCTCAAGGTGGGACTGACCAGAACTGGACACAGTGCTCAAGGTGGGTCTGACCAGAACTGGACACAGTGCTCAAGGTGGGTCTAACCAGAACTGGACACAGTGCTCAAGGTGGGACTGACCAGAACTGGACACAGTGCTCAAGGTGGGACTGACCAGAACTGGACACAGTGCTCAAGGTGGGACTGACCAGAACTGGATACAGTGCTCAAGGTGGGTCTAACCAGAACTGGACACAGTGATCAAGGTGGGTCTAACCAGAACTGGACACAGTGATCAAGGTGGGACTGACCAGAACTGGACACAGTGCTCACGGTGGGACTGACCAGAACTGGACACAGTGCTCAAGGCGGGACTGACCAGAAGTGGACACTGTGATCAAGGTGGGTCTGACCAGAACTGGACACAGTGCTCAAGGTGGGTCTGACCAGAACTGGACACAGTGATCAAGGTGGGACTGACCGGAACTGGACACAGTGATCAAGGTGGGTCTAACCAGAACTGGACACAGTGATCAAGGTGGGACTGACCAGAACTGGACACAGTGCTCAAGGTGGGACTGACCAGAACTGGACACAGTGCTCACGGTGGGTCTGACCAGAACTGGACACAGTGATCAAGGTGGGTCTGACCAGAACTGGAGACAGTGCTCAAGGTGGGACTGACCAGAACTGGACACAGTGCTCAAGGTGGGACTGACCAGAACTGGACACAGTGCTCAAGGTGGGTCTGACCAGAACTGGACACAGTGCTCAAGGTGGGTCTAACCAGAACTGGACACAGTGCTCAAGGTGGGACTGACCAGAACTGGACACAGTGCTCAAGGTGGGACTGACCAGAACTGGACACAGTGATAAAGGTGGATCTGACCAGAACTGGACACAGTGCTCAAGGTGGGTCTGACCAGAACTGGACACAGTGCTCAAGGTGGGACTGACCAGAACTGGACACAGTACTCACGGTGGGTCTGACCAGAACTGGACACAGTGCTCAAGGTGGGTCTGACCAGAACTGGACACAGTGCTCAAGGTGGGTCTGACCAGAACTGGACACAGTGCTCAAGGTGGGTCTGACCAGAACTGGACACAGTGCTCAAGGTGGGTCTGACCAGAACTGGACACAGTGCTCAAGGTGGGTCTGACCAGAACTGGACACAGTGCTCACGGTGGGACTGACCTGAACTGGGCAAAGTGCTCAAGGTGGGTCTGACCAGAACTGGACACAGTGCCCAAGGTGGGACTGACCAGAACTGGACACAGTGCTCATGGTGGGTCTGACCAGAACTGGACACAGTGCTCAAGGTGGTTCTGACCAGAACTGGACACAGTGCTCATGGTGGGTCTGACCAGAACTGGACACAGTGCTCAAGGTGGGTCTGACCAGAGCTGGACACAGTGCTCAAGGTGGGACTGACCAGAACTGGACACAGTGCTCAAGGTGGGTCTGACCAGAACTGGACACAGTGATCAAGGTGGGACTGACCGGAACTGGACACAGTGCTCAAGGTGGATCTGACGAGAACTGGACACAGTGATCAAGGTGGGACTGACCAGAACTGGACACAGTGCTCAAGGTGGGACTGACCAGAACTGGACACAGTGATCAAGGTGGGACTGACCGGAACTGGACACAGTGATCAAGGTGGGACTGACCGGAACTGGACACAGTGCTCAAGGTGGGTCTGACCAGAACTGGACATAGTGCTCAAGGTGGGACTGACCAGAACTGGACACAGTGATCAAGGTGGGACTGACCGGAACTGGACACAGTGATCAAGGTGGGACTGACCAGAACTGGACACAGTGCTCAAGGTGGGTCTGACCAGAACTGGACACAGTGCTCAAGGTGGGTCTGACCAGAACTGGACACAGTGCTCAAGGTGGGACTGACCAGAACTGGACACAGTGCTCACGGTGGGTCTGACCAGAACTGGACACAGTGCTCAAGGTGGGTCTGACCAGAACTGGACACAGTGATCAAGGTGGGATTGACCAGAACTGGACACAGTGCTCAAGGTGGGACTGACCAGAACTGGAGACAGTGCTCAAGGTGGGACTGACCAGAACTGGAAACAGTGCTCAAGGTGGGACTGACCAGAACTGGACACAGTGCTCAAGGTGGGTCTGACCAGAACTGGACACAGTGCTCAAGGTGGGTCTAACCAGAACTGGACACAGTGCTCAAGGTGGGACTGACCAGAACTGGACACAGTGCTCAAGGTGGGACTGACCAGAACTGGACACAGTGCTCAAGGTGGGACTGACCAGAACTGGATACAGTGCTCAAGGTGGGTCTAACCAGAACTGGACACAGTGATCAAGGTGGGTCTAACCAGAACTGGACACAGTGATCAAGGTGGGACTGACCAGAACTGGACACAGTGCTCACGGTGGGACTGACCAGAACTGGACACAGTGCTCAAGGCGGGACTGACCAGAAGTGGACACTGTGATCAAGGTGGGTCTGACCAGAACTGGACACAGTGCTCAAGGTGGGTCTGACCAGAACTGGACACAGTGATCAAGGTGGGACTGACCGGAACTGGACACAGTGATCAAGGTGGGTCTAACCAGAACTGGACACAGTGATCAAGGTGGGACTCACCAGAACTGGACACAGTGCTCAAGGTGGGACTGACCAGAACTGGACACAGTGCTCACGGTGGGTCTGACCAGAACTGGACACAGTGATCAAGGTGGGTCTGACCAGAACTGGAGACAGTGCTCAAGGTGGGACTGACCAGAACTGGACACAGTGCTCAAGGTGGGACTGACCAGAACTGGACACAGTGCTCAAGGTGGGTCTGACCAGAACTGGACACAGTGCTCAAGGTGGGTCTAACCAGAACTGGACACAGTGCTCAAGGTGGGACTGACCAGAACTGGACACAGTGCTCAAGGTGGGACTGACCAGAACTGGACACAGTGATAAAGGTGGATCTGACCAGAACTGGACACAGTGCTCAAGGTGGGTCTGACCAGAACTGGACACAGTGCTCAAGGTGGGACTGACCAGAACTGGACACAGTACTCACGGTGGGTCTGACCAGAACTGGACACAGTGCTCAAGGTGGGTCTGACCAGAACTGGACACAGTGCTCAAGGTGGGTCTGACCAGAACTGGACACAGTGCTCAAGGTGGGTCTGACCAGAACTGGACACAGTGCTCAAGGTGGGTCTGACCAGAACTGGACACAGTGCTCAAGGTGGGTCTGACCAGAACTGGACACAGTGCTCACGGTGGGACTGACCTGAACTGGGCAAAGTGCTCAAGGTGGGTCTGACCAGAACTGGACACAGTGCCCAAGGTGGGACTGACCAGAACTGGACACAGTGCTCAAGGTGGGACTGACCAGAACTGGACACAGTGCTCAAGGTGGGTCTAACCAGAACTGGACACAGTGATCAAGGTGGGTCTAACCAGAACTGGACACAGTGATCATGGTGGGACTGACCAGAACTGGACACAGTGATCGAGGTGGGTCTAACCAGAACTGGACACAGTGATCAAGGAGGGTCTAACCAGAACTGGACACAGTGATCAAGGTGGGACTGACCAGAACTGGACACAGTGCTCACGGTGGGACTGACCAGAACTGGACACAGTGCTCAAGGTGGGACTGACCAGAACTGGACACAGTGCTCAAGGTGGGTCTAACCAGAACTGGACACAGTGATCAAGGTGGGTCTAACCAGAACTGGACACAGTGATCAAGGTGGGACTGACCAGAACTGGACACAGTGATCAAGGTGGGTCTAACCAGAACTGGACACAGTGATCAAGGTTGGTCTAACCAGAACTGGACACAGTGATCAATGTGGGACTGACCAGAACTGGACACAGTGCTCACGGTGGGACTGACCAGAACTGGACACAGTGCTCAACGTGGGACTGACCAGAACTGGACACAGTGATCAAGGTGGGTCTGACCAGAACTGGACACAGTGCTCAAGGTGGGTCTGACCAGAACTGGACACAGTGATCAAAGTGGGACTGACCGGAACTGGACACAGTGATCAAGGTGGTTCTAACCAGAACTGGACACAGTGATCAAGGTGGGACTGACCAGAACTGGACACAGTGCTCAAGGTGGGACTGACCAGAACTGGACACAGTGCTCACGGTGGGTCTGACCAGAACTGGACACAGTGATCAAGGTGGGTCTGACCAGAACTGGACACAGTGCTCAAGGTGGGACTGACCAGAAATGGACACAGTGCTCAAGGTGGGACTGACCAGAACTGGACACAGTGATCAAGGTGGGTCTGACCAGAACTGGACACAGTGCTCAAGGTGGGTCTGACCTGAACTGGACACAATGATCAAGGTGGGACTGACCGGAACTGGACACAGTGCTCAATGTGGGACTGACCAGAACTGGACACAGTGCTCAAGGTGGGTCTGACCAGAACTGGACACAGTGCTCAAGGTGGGTCTGACCAGAACTGGACACAGTGCTCAAGGTGGGTCTGACCAGAACTGGACACCGTGCTCAAGGTGGGACTGACCAGAACTGGACACAGTGCTCATGGTGGGTCTGACCAGAACTGGACACAGTGCTCAAGGTGGGTCTGACCAGAACTGGACACAGTGCTCATGGTGGGTCTGACCAGAACTGGACACAGTGCTCAAGGTGGGTCTGACCAGAACTGGACACAGTGCTCAAGGTGGGACTGACCAGAACTGGACACAGTGCTCAAGGTGGGTCTGACCAGAACTGGACACAGTGATCAAGATGGGACTGACCGGAACTGGACACAGTGCTCAAGGTGGATCTGACGAGAACTGGACACAGTGATCAAGGTGGGACTGACCAGAACTGGACACATTGCTCAAGGTGGGACTGACCAGAACTGGACACAGTGATCAAGGTGGGACTGACCGGAACTGGACACAGTGATCAAGGTGGGACTGACCGGAACTGGACACAGTTCTCAAGGTGGGTCTGACCAGAACTGGACATAGTGCTCAAGGTGGGACTGACCAGAACTGGACACAGTGATCAAGGTGGGACTGACCGGAACTGGACACAGTGATCAAGGTGGGACTGACCAGAACTGGACACAGTGCTCAAGGTGGGTCTGACCAGAACTGGACACAGTGCTCAAGGTGGGACTGACCAGAACTGGAGACAGTGCTCAAGGTGGGACTGACCAGAACTGGAAACAGTGCTCAAGGTGGGACTGACCAGAACTGGACACAGTGCTCAAGGTGGGTCTGACCAGAACTGGACACAGTGCTCAAGGTGGGTCTAACCAGAACTGGACACAGTGCTCAAGGTGGGACTGACCAGAACTGGACACAGTGCTCAAGGTGGGACTGACCAGAACTGGACACAGTGTTCAAGGTGGGTCTGACCAGAACTGGACACAGTGCTCAAGGTGGGTCTGACCAGAACTGGACACAGTGCTCAAGGTGGGTCTGACCAGAACTGGACACAGTGCTCAAGGTGGGTCTGACCAGAACTGGACACAGTGCTCAAGGTGGGTCTAACCAGAACTGGACACAGTGATCAAGGTGGGTCTAACCAGAACTGGTCACAGTGATCAAGGTGGGACAGACCAGAACTGGACACAGTGATCAAGGTGGGGCTAACCAGAACTGGACACAGTGATCAAGGTGGGTCTAACCAGAACTGGACACAGTGATCAAGGTGGGACTGACCAGAACTGGACACAGTGATCAAGGTGGGTCTAACCAGAACTGGACACAGTGATCAAGGTGGGTCTAACCAGAACTGGACACAGTGATCAAGGTGGGACTGACCAGAACTGGACACAGTGCTCACGGTGGGACTGACCAGAACTGGACACAGTGCTCAAGGTGGGACTGACCAGAACTGGACACAGTGATCAAGGTGGGTCTGACCTGAACTGGACACAGTGCTCAAGGTGGGTCTGACCAGAACTGGACACAGTGATCAAGGTGGGACTGACCGGAACTGGACACAGTGATCAAGGTGGGTCTAACCAGAACTGGACACAGTGATCAAGGTGGGACTGACCAGAACTGGACACAGTGCTCAAGGTGGGACTGACCAGAACTGGACACAGTGCTCACGGTGGGTCTGACCAGAACTGGACACAGTGATCAAGGTGGGTCTGACCAGAACTGGACACAGTGCTCAAGGTGGGACTGACCAGAACTGGACACAGTGCTCAAGGTGGGACTGACCAGAACTGGACACAGTGATCAAGGTGGGTCTGACCAGAACTGGACACAGTGCTCAAGGTGGGTCTGACCAGAACTGGACACAGTGATCAAGGTGGGACTGACCGGAACTGGACACAGTGCTCAATGTGGGACTGACCAGAACTGGACACAGTGCTCAAGGTGGGTCTGACCAGAAATGGACACAGTGCTCAAGGTGGGTCTGACCAGAACTGGACACAGTGCTCAAGGTGGGTCTGACCAGAACTGGACACCGTGCTCAAGGTGGGACTGACCAGAACTGGACACAGTGCTCATGGTGGGTCTGACCAAAACTGGACACAGTGCTCAAGGTGGGTCTGACCAGAACTGGACACAGTGCTCATGGTGGGTCTGACCAGAACTGGACACAGTGCTCAAGGTGGGTCTGACCAGAACTGGACACAGTGCTCAAGGTGGGTCTGACCAGAACTGGACACAGTGCTGAATGTGGGTCTGACCAGAACTAGACACAGTGCTCAAGGTGGAACTGACCAGAACTGGACACAGTGCTCAAGGTGGGTCTGACCAGAACTGGACACAGTGCTCAAGGTGGAACTGACCAGAACTGGACACAGTGCTCAAGGTGGGTCTGACCAGAACTGGACACAGTGCTCAAGGTGGGTCTGACCAGAACTGGACACAGTGCTCAAGGTGGGTCTGACCAGAACTGGACGCAGTGCTCAAGGTGGGTCTGACCAGAACTGGACACAGTGCTCAAGGTGGGTCTGACCAGAACTGGACACAGTGCTCAAGGTGGGACTGACCAGAACTGGACCCAGTGCTCAAGGTGGGTCTGACCAGAACTGGACACAGTGCTCAAGGTGGGTCTGACCAGAACTGGACACAGTGCTCAAGGTGGGACTGACCAGAACTGGACACAGTGCTCAAGGTGGGACTGACCAGAACTGGACACATTGCTCAAGGTGGGTCTTACCAGAACAGGACACAGTGCTCAAGGTGGGACTGGCCAGAACTGGACACAGTGCTCAAGGTGGGTCTGACCAGAACTGGACACAGTGCTCAAGGTGGGTCTGACCAGAACTGGACACAGTGCTCAAGGTGGGTCTGACCAGAACTGGACACAGTGCTCAAGGTGGGTCTGACCAGAACTGGACACAGTGATCAAGGTGGGACTGACCAGAACTGGACACAGTGCTCAAGGTGGGACTGACCAGAACTGGACACAGAGCTCAAGGTGGGACTGACCAGAACTGGACACAGTGATCAAGGTGGGACTGACCAGAACTGGACACAGTGATCAAGGTGGGACTGACCGGAACTGGACACAGTGCTCAAGGTGGATCTGACGAGAACTGGACACAGTGATCAAGGTGGGACTGACCAGAACTGGATACAGTGCTCAAGGTGGGACTGACCGGAACTGGACACAGTGATCAAGGTGGGACTGACCGGAACTGGACACAGTGCTCAAGGTGGGACTGACCGGAACTGGACACAGTGCTCAAGGTGGGTCTGACCAGAACTGGACACAGTGCTCAAGGTGGGACTGGCCAGAACTGGACACAGTGATCAAGGTGGGACTGATCGGAACTGGACACAGTGATCAAGGTGGGACTGACCGGAACTGGACACAGTGATCAAGGTGGGATTGACCAGAACTGGACACAGTGCTCAAGGTGGGACTGACCAGAACTGGAGACAGTGCTCAAGGTGGGACTGACCAGAACTGGACACAGTGCTCAAGGTGGGCCTGACCAGAACTGGACACCGTGCTCAAGGTGGGACTGACCAGAACTGGACACACTGCTCAAGGTGGGTCTGACCAGAACGGGACACAGTGCTCAAGGTGGGTCTAACCAGAACTGGACACAGTGCTCAAGGTGGGACTGACCAGAACTGGACACAGTGCTCAAGGTGGGTCTGACCAGAACTGGACACAGTGCTCAAGGTGGGTCTGACCAGAACTGGACACAGTGCTCTAGGTGGGTCTGACCAGAACTGGACACAGTGCTCATGGTGGGACTGACCAGAACTGGACACAGTGCTCACGGTGGGTCTGACCAGAACTGGACACAGTGCTCAAGGTCGGTCTGACCAGAACTGGACACAGTGCTCAAGGTGGGTCTGACCAGAACTGGACACAGTGCTCAAGGTGGGTCTGACCAGAACTGGACACAGTGCTCAAGGTGTGTCTGACCAGAACTGGACACAGTGCTCAAGGTGGGTCTGACCAGAACTGGACACCGTGCTCAAGGTGGGACTGACCAGAACTGGACACAGTGCTCATGGTGGGTCTGACCAGAACTGGACACAGTGCTCAAGGTGGGTCTGACCAGAACTGGACACAGTGCTCATGGTGGGTCTGACCAGAACTGGACACAGTGCTCAAGGTGGGTCTGACCAGAACTGGACACAGTGCTCAAGGTGGGTCTGACCAGAACTGGACACAGTGCTCAAGGTGGGTCTGACCAGAACTGGACACAGTGCTCAAGGTGGGACTGACCAGAACTGGACACAGTGCTCAAGGTGGGTCTGACCAGAACTGGACACAGTGCTCAAGGTGGGACTGAACAGAACTGGACACAGTGCTCAAGGTGGGTCTGACCAGAACTGGACACAGTTCTCAAGGTGGGTCTGACCAGAACTGGACACAGTGCTCAAGGTGGGTCTGACCAGAACTGGACACAGTGCTCAAGGTGGGTCTGACCAGAACTGGACACAGTGCTCAAGGTGGGTCTGACCAGAACTGGACACAGTGCTCAAGGTGGGACTGACCAGAACTGGACCCAGTGCTCAAGGTGGGTCTGACCAGAACTGGACACAGTGCTCACGGTGGGTCTGACCAGAACTGGACACAGTGCTCAAGGTGGGACTGACCAGAACTGGACACAGTGCTCAAGGTGGGACTGACCAGAACTGGACACAGTGCTCAAGGTGGGTCTGACCAGAACAGGACACAGTGCTCAAGGTGGGACTGGCCAGAACTGGACACAGTGCTCAAGGTGGGACTGACCAGAACTGGAGACAGTGCTCAAGGTGGGTCTGACCAGAACTGGACACAGTGCTCAAGGTGGGACTGACCAGAACTGGACACAGTGCTCAAGGTGGGACTGACCAGAACTGGACACAGTGCTCAAGGTGGGTCTGACCAGAACTGGACACAGTGCTCAAGGTGGGACTGACCAGAACTGGACACAGTGCTCAAGGTGGATCTGACGAGAACTGGACACAGTGCTCAAGGTGGGACTGACCAGAACTGGACACAGTGCTCAAGGTGGGAATGACCAGAACTGGACACAGTGCTCAAGTTGGGACTGACCAGAACTGGACACAGTGCTCAAGGTGGATCTGACCAGAACTGGACACAGTGCTCAAGGTGGGACTGACCAGAACTGGACACAGTGCTCAAGGTGGGACTGAACAGAACTTGACACAGTGCTCAAGGTGGGACTGACCAGAACTGGACACAGTGCTCAAGGTGGGACTGACCGGAACTGGACACAGTGCTCAATGTGGGACTGACCAGAACTGGACACAGTGCTCAAGGTGGGTCTGACCAGAACTGGACACAGTGCTCAAGGTGGGTCTGACCAGAACTGGACACAGTGCTCAAGGTGGGTCTGACCAGAACTGGACACCGTGCTCAAGGTGGGACTGACCAGAACTGGACACAGTGCTCATGGTGGGTCTGACCAAAACTGGACACAGTGCTCAAGGTGGGTCTGACCAGAACTGGACACAGTGCTCATGGTGGGTCTGACCAGAACTGGACACAGTGCTCAAGGTGGGTCTGACCAGAACTGGACACAGTGCTCAAGGTGGGTCTGACCAGAACTGGACACAGTGCTGAATGTGGGTCTGACCAGAACTAGACACAGTGCTCAAGGTGGAACTGACCAGAACTGGACACAGTGCTCAAGGTGGGTCTGACCAGAACTGGACACAGTGCTCAAGGTGGAACTGACCAGAACTGGACACAGTGCTCAAGGTGGGTCTGACCAGAACTGCACACAGTGCTCAAGGTGGGTCTGACCAGAACTGGACACAGTGCTCAAGGTGGGTCTGACCAGAACTGGACGCAGTGCTCAAGGTGGGTCTGACCAGAACTGGACACAGTGCTCAAGGTGGGTCTGACCAGAACTGGACACAGTGCTCAAGGTGGGTCTGACCAGAACTGGACACAGTGCTCAAGGTGGGTCTGACCAGAACTGGACACAGTGCTCAAGGTGGGACTGACCAGAACTGGACACAGTGCTCAAGGTGGGACTGACCAGAACTGGACACTTTGCTCAAGGTGGGTCTTACCAGAACAGGACACAGTGCTCAAGGTGGGACTGGCCAGAACTGGACACAGTGCTCAAGGTGGGTCTGACCAGAACTGGACACAGTGCTCAAGGTGGGTCTGACCAGAACTGGACACAGTGCTCAAGGTGGGTCTGACCAGAACTGGACACAGTGCTCAAGGTGGGTCTGACCAGAACTGGACACAGTGATCAAGGTGGGACTGACCAGAACTGGACACAGTGCTCAAGGTGGGACTGACCAGAACTGGACACAGAGCTCAAGGTGGGACTGACCAGAACTGGACACAGTGATCAAGGTGGGACTGACCAGAACTGGACACAGTGATCAAGGTGGGACTGACCGGAACTGGACACAGTGCTCAAGGTGGATCTGACGAGAACTGGACACAGTGATCAAGGTGGGACTGACCAGAACTGGATACAGTGCTCAAGGTGGGACTGACCGGAACTGGACACAGTGATCAAGGTGGGACTGACCGGAACTGGACACAGTGCTCAAGGTGGGACTGACCGGAACTGGACACAGTGCTCAAGGTGGGTCTGACCAGAACTGGACACAGTGCTCAAGGTGGGACTGGCCAGAACTGGACACAGTGATCAAGGTGGGACTGATCGGAACTGGACACAGTGATCAAGGTGGGACTGACCGGAACTGGACACAGTGATCAAGGTGGGATTGACCAGAACTGGACACAGTGCTCAAGGTGGGACTGACCAGAACTGGAGACAGTGCTCAAGGTGGGACTGACCAGAACTGGACACAGTGCTCAAGGTGGGCCTGACCAGAACTGGACACCGTGCTCAAGGTGGGACTGACCAGAACTGGACACACTGCTCAAGGTGGGTCTGACCAGAACGGGACACAGTGCTCAAGGTGGGTCTAACCAGAACTGGACACAGTGCTCAAGGTGGGACTGACCAGAACTGGACACAGTGCTCAAGGTGGGTCTGACCAGAACTGGACACAGTGCTCAAGGTGGGTCTGACCAGAACTGGACACAGTGCTCTAGGTGGGTCTGACCAGAACTGGACACAGTGCTCATGGTGGGACTGACCAGAACTGGACACAGTGCTCACGGTGGGTCTGACCAGAACTGGACACAGTGCTCAAGGTCGGTCTGACCAGAACTGGACACAGTGCTCAAGGTGGGTCTGACCAGAACTGGACACAGTGCTCAAGGTGGGTCTGACCAGAACTGGACACAGTGCTCAAGGTGTGTCTGACCAGAACTGGACACAGTGCTCAAGGTGGGTCTGACCAGAACTGGACACCGTGCTCAAGGTGGGACTGACCAGAACTGGACACAGTGCTCATGGTGGGTCTGACCAGAACTGGACACAGTGCTCAAGGTGGGTCTGACCAGAACTGGACACAGTGCTCATGGTGGGTCTGACCAGAACTGGACACAGTGCTCAAGGTGGGTCTGACCAGAACTGGACACAGTGCTCAAGGTGGGTCTGACCAGAACTGGACACAGTGCTCAAGGTGGGTCTGACCAGAACTGGACACAGTGCTCAAGGTGGGACTGACCAGAACTGGACACAGTGCTCAAGGTGGGTCTGACCAGAACTGGACACAGTGCTCAAGGTGGGACTGACCAGAACTGGACACAGTGCTCAAGGTGGGTCTGACCAGAACTGGACACATTTCTCAAGGTGGGTCTGACCAGAACTGGACATAGTGCTCAAGGTGGGTCTGACCAGAACTGGACACAGTGCTCAAGGTGGGTCTGACCAGAACTGGACACAGTGCTCAAGGTGGGTCTGACCAGAACTGGACACAGTGCTCAAGGTGGGACTGACCAGAACTGGACCCAGTGCTCAAGGTGGGTCTGACCAGAACTGGACACAGTGCTCACGGTGGGTCTGACCAGAACTGGACACAGTGCTCAAGGTGGGACTGACCAGAACTGGACACAGTGCTCAAGGTGGGACTGACCAGAACTGGACACAGTGCTCAAGGTGGGTCTGACCAGAACAGGACACAGTGCTCAAGGTGGGACTGGCCAGAACTGGACACAGTGCTCAAGGTGGGACTGACCAGAACTGGAGACAGTGCTCAAGGTGGGTCTGACCAGAACTGGACACAGTGCTCAAGGTGGGACTGACCAGAACTGGACACAGTGCTCAAGGTGGGACTGACCAGAACTGGACACAGTGCTCAAGGTGGGTCTGACCAGAACTGGACACAGTGCTCAAGGTGGGACTGACCAGAACTGGACACAGTGCTCAAGGTGGATCTGACGAGAACTGGACACAGTGCTCAAGGTGGGACTGACCAGAACTGGACACAGTGCTCAAGGTGGGAATGACCAGAACTGGACACAGTGCTCAAGTTGGGACTGACCAGAACTGGACACAGTGCTCAAGGTGGATCTGACCAGAACTGGACACAGTGCTCAAGGTGGGACTGACCAGAACTGGACACAGTGCTCAAGGTGGGACTGAACAGAACTTGACACAGTGCTCAAGGTGGGACTGACCAGAACTGGACACAGTGCTCAAGGTGGGTCTGACCCGAACTGGACCCAATGCTCAAGGTGGGTCTGACCAGAACTGGACACAGTGCTCAAGGTTGGACTGACCAGAACTGGACACAGTGCTCAAGGTGGGACTAACCAGAACTGGACACAGTGCTCAAGGAGCTGTCTGACCAGAACTGGACACAGTGCTCAAGGTGGGTCTGACCAGAACTGGACACAGTGCTCAAGGTGGGTCTGACCAGAACTGGACACAGTGCTCAAGGTGGGTCTGACCTGAACTGGACACAGTGCTCAAGGTGGGTCTGACTGGAACTGGACACAGTGCTCAAGGAGCTGTCTGACCAGAACTGGACACAGTGCTCAAAGTGCGGTCTGACCAGAACTGGACACAGTGCTCAAGGAGCTGTCTGACCAGAGACCCTGTACAGTGTGACCGTTATCCCCTCTGACTTTTATTCTACTGTTCTAACGATGCTGTTTAACATATTACGGGCTTTGTTCACTGTTCCTCTGCATTGGTTGGACATGTTGGCTGTCCATTCGACGGAGACTCCTAGGGCTAGTTCAGCATCATCCTTATCTGTTTTAATACCATTCATGAAGTATGTGTTTTATCTACTTTTCCTTCCTGTTTACTGTAACTTACGCTGTAAATTCCACCTTCCGTTGTTCTGCACACTTGCAAATTATGTCCACCTCATTCTATCATTTCAGAGCTGCCCCCTCCAACTCCCGAGCTCCTCCTAGTTTGATATCATCATCAAATTCGACCAGTTTCACAGAATCACAGAAACCCCACAGTGCAGATAGAGGCCATTTCGGCCCATCGAGCCTGCACCGACACATATCCCACCCTATCCCCGTAACCCCACGTATTTAATCCCCCTAACACTAAGGGTCAATTTATCATAGCCAATCAACCTAACCCGCACATCTTTGGACTGTGGGAGGAAACCGGAGCACCCGGAGGAAACCCACGCAAACACGGGGAGAATGTGCAAACTCCACACAGACAGTCGCCCGAGGCCGGATTTGAACCCGGGTCCCTGGTGCTGTGAGGCAACAGTGCTAACCACTATGCCACCGTGCACCGAGTTTACATTGAGTTTCTGCATCCAAGCCATTGACGCAAGTTAGAGACAGTAATAATCCCAGCACTGAGCCCTAGGGCACCCCACTCAGTACTTCCGTCCACCTCTAAGAAGTACCACCTGACAGCCAAGGGAAACCTCACAGATCTGTAAAATGGCAGGCTGTCTCGAGTTATGTTGGTCTCCTACCCTAGAACAGGTGCCCAGCTCTTTGCTGTAAAGTGCTGATAAAGGGCCTGTGAAGGAAGTAAGTATTCAGAGGGGAATCATGGAACCTCATGTAATGGGAGTGGTCTGTATTAAGCCAAGTGCATTGTAACACAGCGCTGATACCTCCCACGTGTTATACTCCAGCTAGTAATAGTGCTAAGGGCCGCTCCACAGCCCAAAGTTCCTGGGTTGGGTCTTTCCTCTTCCACCCCTCTGCCCCAATCAAAATTTACATGTCCTGGCCTGCTCGAATGGACAGGCCATGTTTGAATGTGACCTGATTGGACCAAACCAGATCTGATCAATTAGGACAAAATGTTCCTCGTGAATCAGTGCTTATGGTGCCTGTACCCAACGCGAGGCACAGCCTGTACCCAGTGCGGGGCGGTGCCTGTACCCAGCGTGAGATGGTGCCTGTACCCAGCACTGGGCGGTGCCTGTACCCAATGTGGGCCAATGCCTGTACCCAGCGTGGGGCGGTGCCTGTACCCAGCGTGGGGCGGTGCCTGTACCCAGCGCGGGGCGGTGCCTGTACCCATCGCGAGGCGGTGCCTGTACCCAGCACGGGGCGGTGCCTGTACCCAGCGCGAGGCAGTGCCTGTACCCAGTGTGGGGCGGTGCCTGTACCCAGCACTAGGCGGTGCCTGTACCCAGCACGAGGCAATGCCTGTACCCAGCGCGAGGCGGTGCCTGTACCCAGCGCGAGGTGGTGCCTGTACCCAGTGCAGGGTGGTGCATGTACCCAGCACGGGGCGGTGCCTGTACCCAGCGCAGGGTGGTGCCTGCACCCAGAGTGAGGCGGTGCCTGTACCCAGCGCAAGGTGGTGCCTGTACCCAGCATGGGGCGGTGCCTGTACCCAGCGCAGGGCGGTGCCTGTACCCAGCGCAGGGTGGTGCCTGTACCCAGCGCGGAGCGGTGCCTGTACCCAGCATGAGGCGGTGCCTGTACACACCGCAGTGCGGTGCCTGTACCCAACACAGGGCGGTGCCTGTACCCAGCATGGGGCAGTGCCTGTACCCAGTGTGATGCGGTGCCTGTACCCAATGCGAGGCACAGCCTGTACCCAGCGCAAGGTGGTGCCTGTACCCAGCATGGGGCGGTGCCTGTACCCAGTGCAAGGCGGTGCCTGTACCCAGCGCAGGGCGGTGCCTGTACCCAGCGTTGGGCAGTGCCTGTACCCAATGCGAGGCACAGCCTGTACCCAGCGCAAGGCGGTGCCTGTACCCAGCATGGGGCGGTGCCTGTACCCAGCGCGAGGCGGTGCCTGTACCCAGCGCAGGGCGGTGCCTGTACCCAATGTGGGCCAATGCCTGTACCTAGCATGGGGCGGTGCCTGTACCCAGTGCGGGGCGGTGCCTGTACCCAGCGCTAGGCGGTGCCTGTACCCAGCGTGGGACGGTGCCTGTACCCAGCGTGGGGCGGTGCCTGTACCCCGCGCAGTGCGGTGCCTGTAACCAACGCGAGGCGGTTCCTGTACCCAGAGCGAGGCGGAGCCTGTACCCAGCGCGGGGCGGTGCCTGTACCCAGTGTGAGGCGGAGCCTGTACCCAGTGAGAGACGGAGACTGTACCCAGCGCGGGTCGGTGCCTGTACCCAGCGCGAGGTGGAGCCTGTAACCAGTGAGAGACAGAGCCTCTACCCAGCGCAAGGCGGTGCCTGTACCCAGCGCGGGGCAGTGCCTGTACCCAGTGCAGGGCGGTGCCTGTATCCAGCGCGGGGCGGTGCCTGTACCCAGCGCAGGGCAGTGCCTGTATGCAGTGCGGGGCAGTGCCTGTACCCAGCGCGAGGCGGTGCCTGTACCCAGCACAGGGCGGTGCGTGTACCCAGAGCGAGGCGGTGCCTGTACCCAGCACGAGGCGGTGCCTGTACCCAGCGCAGGGCGGTGCCTGTACCCAGCATGGGGCGGTGTCTGTACCCAGCACGGGGCGGTGCCTGTACCCAGTGCGAGGCGGTGCCTATACCCAGCGCGAGACGGTGCCTGTACCCAGCATGGGGCGGTGCCTGTACCCAGCACAGGGCGGTGCGTGTACCCAGAGCGAGGCGGTGCCTGTACCCAGCGTGAGCCGGTGCCTGTACCCAGCGCAGGGCGGTGCCTGTACCCAGCATGGGGCGGTGTCTGTACCCAGCGCGGGGTGGTGCCTGTACCCAGTGCGAGGCGGTGCCTATACCCAGCGCGAGACGGTGCCTGTACCCAGCGTGGGGCGGTGCCTGTACCCAGCACGAGGCGGTGCCTATACCCAGCACGAGGCGGTGCCTGTACCCAGCGTGAGGCGGTGCCTGTACCCAGCGTGAGGCGGTGCCTGTAGCCTTCACTTCCCCTCTCCTGAATGTGCTGGCTCTGGCGGGGGGTCGGTATTGTTCCACGATGACTGGGCCCTCTCCGATCCTTCACTCATGCGGCCATTCTTAATGCGAGAGTCTAAACAGTGAAGATCACAGGTTATTGAACCATTGGAATTTTTACAGCGAAGCCCAAGCCCATGCTATCACACATGCACCTTTCCGATGGGGGCACTGGATAGTAATCAGAGCAGCGACCCTGGCTGAGCTATCCTCTCCCTAACCCGGGGGTTTGGACAGTGATGCAAGAGCAGGATCACGGTGTGCACGAAGCTCTGCCAGTTGCTCGAGCTCACGCTGTGAGATTCGGAGCTTGAGGAGCGGCTGGAGTCACTGCAGTGCATCAGGGAGTTCGAGAGTTTCCTGGAAGTGGGTCACCCTACTGCCACAGAAGGTGCAGGAGGTGAGGGAGTGGGTGATCACCAGACAGGGTAGGAGGAAGACTCAGGTAGCGCAGGAATCCCCCAAGCCAGTGGCACTCGCTAACCGGTTTTCAGTTTTGAATACCAGGGAGGGTGACGACTCCTTGGAAGAATGCAGTAGGAATTAAACCCCTGGCACCACGAGAGATTTGACTGCACACAGGGGAAAAAGAAAGAGCAGAAATGCAGTAGTCATAGGGGATTCCATAGTTAGCAGCATAGACAGGCATTTCTGCAACCACAAACATGATTCCCGAATGGTATAAGAACATAAGAATTAGGAGCAGGAGTCGGCCATACGGCCCCTCGAGCCTGCTCCGCCATTCAATAAGATCATGGCTGATCTTCGAGCTCAACTCCGCCCGATCTCCATATCCCTTGATTTCCCATGAGTCCAAAAATCTATCGATCTCAGCCTTGAATATACTCAAAGACTCAGCATCCACAGCCCCCTGGGGCAGAGAATTCCAAAGATTCACCACCCCCTGAGTGAAGAAATTCCTCCTCATCTCGCTCTTAAATGGCCGACCCTGTATCCTGAGACTATGTCCCCTAGTTCTAGACACTCCAGCCAGGGGGAAACAACCTCTCAGCATCTACCCTGTCAATCCCCCTCAGAATCTTGTATGTTTTAATGAGATCACCTCTCATTTTTCTAAAGTCCAGAGAGTATCGGCCCATTCTACACAATCTCTCCCATTGTACTTTCCTCAAGGTCTCATGCAGGTCTTTTACGAACCTGTCCCGGTTGACCTCCCTCATTTGGGCTTCGGTCAGGACCGGTACCAACACGTGAGTCGGGGTCCTCACCGCCCTACCGGTCATCAGCTCATACGGAGAGTGCCCTGCGCTTTTGGAGAGGCTGGCCCGGATATTCATGAGAACTAGAGGCAGGACCTCGTCCCATTTCTTTGGGTACCCCCCTATCTCCTTCCTAAGCCTTTCCTTTAAGGTCCGGTTCATCCTTTCCACTATTCCCGATGATTGGGGGTTGTGGGCCACATGCCATTTTCCCTGTATCCCTAAAAGTTTCAGGGTGGTCTGCAAGACTTGTCCTGTGAAATGGCTCCCCTGATCTGATTCCACCACCTGGGGCAATCCCCATCGGGAGAATACATCCCTTACTAGGATCTTAGCCGTGTTTAACGCTGTGGCTGTTCGACAAGGGAAGGCCTCAACCCAATTAGAGAAAACATCCACCAACACGAGACAATACTTGTTGTCTGCTTTTGTGGTGGGCAGGGGCCCAATGAAGTCTATTTGTATAGAATAGAGGATCTAAGGATCCTTATCTGAGGAAGGATGTTCTTGCCATGGAAGGAGTGCAGCGAAGATTCACTAGGCTGATACCTGGGATGGCAGGAATGACGTATGAGGAGAGATTGGGTCGATTGGGCTTGTACTCGCTGGAGTTTAGAAGAATGAGAGGGGATCTCATTGAAACTTATAAAATTCTAACAGGATTAGACAGACTAGATGCAGGAAGGATGTTCCCGATGGTCGGGGAGTTCAGAACCAGGGGTCACAGTCTAAAGATAAGGGGTAAGCCATTTAGGACAGAGATGAGGTGGAATTTCTTCACCCAGAGAGTGGTGAACCTGTGGAATTCTCTGCCACACAAGGCAGTTGAGGCCAATTCATTAAATATATTCAAGAAGGAGTTAAATATATTTCTTAAGGCTAAAGGGATCAAGTGATATGGGGAGAAGGTAGGGACAGGGTACTGAATTTGGATGATCAGCCATGATCTCATTGAATGGCGGAGTAGGCTCGAGGGGCCGAATGTCCTACTCCTGCTCCTATCTTCAATGTTTCTATGTTTCTATGAATGCCATGGTCCCTCTACCCTCCTAATCTGTCCCAACGGTGCCTTTCTACGGTGGGGTTCTAGATTATTCGCAGCGCACACTAGGCACTCACTGCAATACTCCTTCACCTCTTCCCTGAGATGAGGCCACCAACCCACCTCCTCCACTTTCTTCCAGGTATTTTCCGGCCCTGGCTGTCCAGCTCCCGGACCCCCGTGAGCTAGCTGTATAAATTCCTCCTGGTACTGTGTGGGCACGATCCACCTTTCCCCTTTAAACAACATCCCCTCTTTGACCACTATATCTGCTGCTCCAAAAGGACCATCAATTGGTTCCACTTCTACCCTTTTCTTAATCACGGTTTTTAAAACCGCATCTTGTGCTTGAACCTGGGTCAGGTCTGGGGGCAACTTCACCTCCTGTGGGCCCTCCATATCCCTTATGGCCGCGATCTGTCCAGATCGGTACGGGTCCCAAAGTACTCCCTCCCTGGCCCCTTTTTTGCCAACTCGTCGGCCTTCTGGTTACCTTTCCATTTAGACTCGGTTTTTGAGTGCGCCTTTACTTTTTCAATGTAATGCTCCCCTTTATTGCCCGTAACGCCCAGGATTGTGTTCAGCAGTGGGGCGATTACTGACGGTTTCCCGTCGGCGGACTTGAATTCTCGTCTAGCCCATATTGCCAGATACTCAGTGCAAGAATTGCACGTGAACAGGTCTGAGCATATTGTGTAGGGGGTTGGGAATTCCTCGGGATGCCTGACCACATAAGCTACAGCCGCCAGCTCAGCCTGCTCTGCGCTCAGTGTGCTGGGGAGTTTGATGGCTTTCTCTATTCCCAGCCCCTGGGTCATAAATCCCACACCCTGTCCTACACTCTCCATTTGTCACCGAGCTGGACCCACCCGCATATATATCTCTCCCTGTCGGATGTTGCCCGGCCCGGAATCCCACGTTTACATCCCATACCCCTTCTATAGTGCACACATGATTCGTCCCTGGATAAATCATGTTCAAGGCCAGCTTAGGTTCCGCCAATCTTTCCACCCTCAGGTTCATCTGGGAGAGAAGCAATGTCCAGTGGGCAATACGACTGCTACTCACTGTCCCATCTTTTATCCTCCCGTCCAATAGCATCTGTGTCGGGGTATGACATGTCAGTAAGGTTATTAAAGATGACCCCGTAAATAATTGGAAACGTTTGACGGACCAATAGCTCACCAAAAGGTGTCTTTCACAGTTGGAGTAACCCCTCTCCACATCTGTCAGGACTCGGGAGGCATAAGCCACGGGCCTCAACTTGCCATGTCGTTCTTGGAGCAACACTGCACTCAAACTATCCCCAGTAGCTGCTACCTCCAGATCAAAATCTTTGTTCCTGTTTATTGCTCCTGGTGCGGGTGCAGTTTGTAAATTTTCCTTTAGGTGAGTAAATGCCTCCTTACAACTTTCATCCCAATACCATCCTACTCCTTTCCTAAGGAGTCTAAGCAAAGGGGCTGCCATGGCTGCATAGTCTTCAATAAAATCCCTGCAGTACCCTGTCATTTTTAATGTGGAAGCAAATCATCCTCGGTTCCGAGGGACTGCCTAAGAAGAAGAAGAAGTTTCTCTCTTAACTCGTTGTGTTTTTTCTGATTCACACATTCCTGAATCAAGTTTATCACTTCTTCAACGGGACTCGGTCTCCTTTGGTTAAACGTTCCATCAATAATACCTGTACTTCCTCCGCACAAGCGCCTCTGTCTAATTTACTCTGATATGCATTAATAAAAATTTTACTAGCCATTTGGTGAATTTCCTAACAGACCTCTAACATCAATAACTATCGGCGCGCAATTCTCGGGCACTCCCCACTCCCTGCGGGGTTTATCCCTCCTCAAGGGTAGCAGCTGATCAGGAAGCTACTTTTGAGGTCCGATCTATTACACAATACTCGCCACTTTGTCTTGTCCCATCTGGGGTACCAATTGTAAGATCTTAATGATCTCTCAGAGTTCTTGGACAAGACACCAATAGGCAGCAGTTAGTATGTTTGAGCAATAGATCAAGATTTATTAAGCTTACAGCGTAATATACTTAACATTAGGCGATAGTTTTAATGAGTAGCTCACAGCCCTTGGTCTCATAGAAACATAGAAGATCGGAGCAGGAGTCAGCCATTCGGCCCCTCGAGCCTGCTCCGCCATTCAATGAGATCATGGCTGATCATCTAAATTCAGTACCCTGTCCCTGCTTTCTCCCCATATCCCTTGATCCCTTTAGCCTTAAGAAATATATCTAACTCCTTCTTGAATATATTTATATGATCTCTGGAACCTGTCGGACACAGATGACGTTTTCTTAAGTCTGTTCCTTTGTTCTCGCAGTAAGTCTGTGTAAAGTTGTTATTTGAGTATCGAGGTTTTAACCCTTTTCTCATCAAAGGTTGGGTTGGCCAGTGTCCATATATGGGCCTAGAAATTCATTATAGCCACTTTTGGGGTGGTAAAGTCGGGCGGCCGCTAAAGTTTGCGGCCGGCGCAAATTCGAGGCCACTTCGCCGATATTCATTAGCTTCGCCTTAAGAGTTTGCTCGAGCGCTAAAACTGGCGATGCACGGCTCTCTTTAGGCGCTAAGCCGGAGGTGCTGAGCGATACCGCCGAGGCTGGGCGCAGCGCAGGTGCGGCCATTTCTTGATTGACAGCAGACACCCTGGCGCCGGCCAGCTCTTAAGGGGGAAGGGTCGACTTGGTCTGCTGCCATGCCCTGGACACTGGAGCCCTCCAGCTAGGCCTGAACACTGCTGCTGGACCCAAATAGCGCCTCAAAGTATGGAGAAGGCCCGTGAACGAGCACAGCGCTTCTCAGAGCATGATCTGAGGGTGCTGGTTAGCGCTGTGGAGAAGAGACGCCATATTTTGTTCCCAGACAATGGGAGGAAGCCGCCGGCCCGCGTCTACCAGAAAGCCTGGAAGCATGTCGCCACCAGGGTGACATCCAACAGTGAGGTCCCCAGGAGCGCTGTACAATGCCACAAAAAGCTCAATGACCTCGCCAGGATTGTCAGGGTGAGTACCCTTTCCAGTGTCCTCCTCATCCTTGCATGTGCACCTCACATTATGGGCAAAGGGACCTGAAAGCCCTAATGGCCAGCCCTCATGCAGCAGCTATGGGACAGTCATGAGCATCAATTGCACATTGTGCACTTAACACACTGGCCAGGCTATTCGACCATGGGAGGCAGTGCACACAAGATCAGGGCTACACACTGGCCAGGCTATTCCACCATGGGAGGCAGTGCACACAAGATCAGGGCTACACACTGGCCAGGCTATCCCACCATGGGAGGCAGTGCACACAAGATCAGGGCTACACACTGTACTTAGAGGCCGTCCTTTCTCTTGAAGGCCAAGCTGGCCAATAATAAGAGGAGCCGGACTGTGACCGGGGGAGGCGGACCCCAGATCCAGCCGCTCACCGAGCTGCAACAGCGCGTGGAGCGCATCATGGGTGCCCGGGTGATTGGCCCCGTTGCATCTGGAGATGCCGACCCTGTTCTGGGCACCAATGGTAAGGACATCACCTTTTGGACCTCTCTCGTCCCACTTGCGCATCAGATCTACATCCTTTGCCACTGTCCGACCAATGCGCTGAATGCCACCACTCATGCATCCCTCGCTGACGCCCTCTCCTCACTCTAAAGCTACTCTTGTGCCTTCCTGCTTTCAGATGGTGAGGAGGAGGTCCCTGAAGTTGCCAGTGACAGCCCCTCAGAAGAGGAGGAGGAGGAGGAGCAAGAGGAAGGCGGCCCATCAGGGGACCCCTCAGCCGTGGCAAGCCATGCCACTGTAGGGGAGACGTCTTCCCTGGAGGGGAGCGTGGGGGAAGTGTCAGAGGGGAGTGTAGCTCCTGGGACCAGCGGCCTGCAGAAACGCGGGAGGTGGGTGGAAGCTCAGCGGCCTTCTCCCCAGAGGGGGGAAGGGTCGGAGGGGAGTCCAATTGCTGGGCCCAGCGGCGTCCAGCAATGCAGGAAGGGTCGGCCAGTTCGGCGGCCTTCTCCCCAGAGGGAGAGTCCGGCCTCCAGTCCGGAGACGGTCAACGCCGAGGAGATGCGCCGCCTCGAGGACATGTCCGCGGACTCGGAGCACTGGCACACGGAGCTCATGGGGGTAGTGGGACGGATGCCTGAGGCCATCGAGTCCCTGTCTCGGAGTGTCACCGAATTCGGGGCCTCTCTGGCAGCGACTGGCCAGGTGATCAGTGGTGCCGTGCAGTCACTGGCTGCTCTGATGCGGTCACAGAACAGGGCAACACGGGCACTCACTGCTGCCACACTCGCTGTGTCAGCCCGGCATCGCCAGGGCACCCGGCGCGCTGCAGCAGCACAGCAGTATGTCCCTCGGCAGATTGCTGCGCATGCTGCAGTGCTGGCCTGGGTGAGTGCCAGTGTCTTAGGCAACCAGCGAGCACCTGCCATCCGCCAGCTTGCCCCCATTCCTCCAGCCGCCACTGCCACTCCCCCAGTGGAGCTGCCACGAGCTGCTGCAGCGACTGATGCTGGCCAGCCACAGCTGCAGCATTCACCAGCCGGCCCCTCGAGGGCCAGACCTCGTCTAGGCCGACCCCCAAGGGCATCTGCCGTCACGACATGTGCCCCTCAGGAGCCTTCCCCCAGCCTTGCAGCAGCCACTGGCCTCACTTTGAGGAGGAGCAGCAGGGCGTCCAGGGGCCGGCAAAGTTTGCAGAAGGCATCGCCCTCGCGGGACACAAAGTAGAGGGTGTGTCCAAATGTTGTGTTTTTTGGAATGGTTGTTTTTTGAAGGCCGAGGATGAGGCCATTTTTGTTTACATCTTTTGTTAATCCTCCCCAGGTTGTGGGAGTGAGTCATGTGTGTGAGTGTTTTTTGGGGGTTTCGTGTGTTCTTGGTTTTCATGTGGGAAGGGCCCTGAGTTTGTACAATAAACCATTTTATTTATTCACATTGTCCATGTTTGATCTTTGAAGTGTTTGTTGCCGTAACCGGCTGAGGGCTTGCGGAGCGGCTGCAATCATGTTCTTTCATTGGCACAAGCCATTCCCTGACAGGGGGCCTAGAAGTGACGTTCAATAAGCCACCGACAGGCGGCCCTTGGACCTTCTGCCTCCCTCCTGGGCTGGTACTCCTCGTCCTCCTCCTCCTCATGCTCCTCCTGCTCCTCCTCCTGAGGTGGTGGTCCAACGTGAGGTGGCAGTGCCTGAGTCCTGCGGATAGCCAGGTTGTGCAGCATGCAGCAAACGACGACGAATTGGGAGACTCGCTCCTGCGAATACTGGAGGGCTCCCCCGGAGCGATCCAGACAGCGGAACCGTTGCTTCAGGACGCCGACTGTTTGTTCGATGAGGTTCCTGGTCGCTTGACGGCTCTCGTTGTATGCCTCTTCAGCAGGGGTCATGGGCGCGCGGAGCGGGGTCATGAGCCAGGTACACAAAGGATAGCCTTTGTCCCCGATAAGCCATCCTCTTGGGTGAGGCTGTGCCTGGAAGATGTCAGCCACAGTAGTCTGTCGCAGGATAAAGGCATCGTGGCTGCTGCCTGGAAAGCGGGCATTGACAGCTAGGATGCGCTGCCTGTGGTCACACACCAGCTGTACGTTGAGGGAATGGTAGCCCTTCCAGTTGCGGTAATCCTCGGGATGGTCCAGAGGTGCCCGCAAAGCCACATGCGTGCAGTCAATGGCGCCCTGCACCATGGGGAAGTCCGCAATTCTTGCAAATCCCACTGCACGCTGCTGCTGCCTCTCCAGGGTCATGGGGAAGGAGATGAATTGGCGTCTCCTTCTGAAAAGGGCATTGGTGACCTGGTGGATGCAGCAATGCACGGCAAACTGGGATATGTTAGCAATGTCCCCAGCAGCTGATTGGAAGGAGCCGGTGGCATAGAAGTTCAGAGCCACCGTCACCTTCACTTCCACCGACAGAGACGTCCTGCACCTCAGCTGTGGACGCAGATCTCTGTGAAGCAGCTGGCAGATCTCTGCAACCACCTCCCTTCTGAATCGCAGCCTCCTAACACATTGCGCGCCAGTCATGTTGAGATACGAGACCTGCTGGCGGTATTGCCTGAGTGGGTAAGGCCCATGTTGCCGACGCCTGTTGCCCCCTCTGCGTCTAGCCAGGGCTGCCCCTCTCACACAGCGTCTGCGAGCCCTTCCGACATAATCCTGAAACTCAGCATTGGCACCCCATGCAGCCACCATAATATGCTGGCAAACAATGAGATATCAGTGAAGGCGAATTGCAAAGCTCTGGCCTGAAGCCAAAAATACCTGTCCTGGTGTTGGGCCAAAGCAGTAAGCTCCCTTCCTTGTTTTTTTTCAAAAAATCCGTTGCACAAGAGTGATTGCTGCAAAATGGCTGCACTTTATAGTGCAGGGTAAGTGCCCTTTAATTTGCGCTCCCCGCGGCCCGCTTCGGCTGTGCACCGTTCCACTCCACAGTCGTTAGGGGCGCCCGGCGCTCAATGGGCCGGCGCGACTGAAGTTCCGGTTTGGGGCGCACAAAGGGCGTTGCACGAGGAAATGACGCGCGCAAAGACTTTGCGCCGGCGCTAAATGTCTACTGAAGTTGGGGCGAGGTCGCGCTGCGCCCGGGCGCTAAGCGCCTAGCGCTCGAGATCTACTCCTCCTAAGGCGCTAACGGCTGGTGCAGCCAACTGAATTTCTAGGCCAGAGTGTCTGGGACACATTAATGATTAACCTGCGTGGGGACTTTGCTGTCAGAGAAGGAAAACGACAAAGTCCAAAGTGCCGTTTGCCCCACTCAGTGTGACCTTGAAATATTGTGTCCAGGCTGATGATCTGTTCTCACCATATGATCCTTCCCCCCACATTGACCTTTCTGAGCTCCAGCCAGGTGGTTCTAAATACCCAGGTGGCAAAGACAAAAATCTACATTTTCCCAGCCCTGAGGAGACGGGTCTGGAGGCGGGACAGTTGACAAAATGTTAAAAACTGAGGGCAGTTTCAGAACCCGCATCCGTGCTCAGGAGGCTGGATGAAGAAATTCACCCCTTCCCACAAACAGAGCAGGTGAACGGCCTCTCCCAGTGTGAACCCGCTGGTGTGTCAGCAGGCTGGATGAAGAAATTCACCCCTTCCCACAAACAGAGCAGGTGAACGGCCTCTCCCAGTGTGAACCCGCTGGTGTGTCAGCAGGCTGGATGGCCGAATGAATCCTTTCCCACACACGGAGCAGTGGGAGGCATTCAAGGAGGAGATCCGGACAGTTCAGAACAAATATGTGCATTTAATATGTAGGGTAAAGAAAAAAAGGGAGTCGTTTGACAGAAACCGAGAGCTAAATACTGCAGGATCTTTAGCGGAGTACAGAAAGTGCAGGGGTGCAATGAAAAAAGATGTTAGGAAAGCAAAGGGAGAGCATGAGAAATTCTTGGCAAGACAAATCAAGGATAACCCAAAGGTGTTTTATAAATATATTAAGAGTAAGAGGATAACTAAAGAAAGTATAGCGCCTATTAGAGATCAACAGGGTACTCATTCTGTGGAGGCGGGAGGTGTCGGTAGGTTTCTTAATGATTAGTTTGCGTCTGTTTTCACAACGGAGAGTGGCGATGCAGACATTGCTATCACGGAGGAGGAGTGTGAAATGTTAGATAAAATAAATATACTGAGAGAGGAGATATTAAGGGGTTTAGCAGCTTTAAAAGTGTATAAATCCTCAGGCCCAGATGAAATGCATTCCAAGCTGTTAAGCGAAACAAAAGAGGAAATTGCAGAGCCCCTGACCATCATTTTCTAATCCACTCTGGCTTCAGTTGTGGTGCCGGAGGACTGGAGGACTGCTAATGTGGTACCCTTGTTTAAAAAGAGAGAAAAGGATAGACCGAGTAATTATAGGTCAGTCACCTAACCTCGGTGGTGGGAAAGTTCTTGGAAAGAATTCTGAAGGACAGGAAACATCTTCATTTAGAATGCCACCGATTAATCAAGAATAGTCTACAGGGAGTTATTAAGGGATGGTCGTATCTGACAAACTTGATTGAATTTTTTGAGGTGGTAACAAGGAGGGTAGATGAGGGTGGTGCGTTTGATATAGTTCATATGGCTTTTGATAAGCTTCCACATGGCTGACTGGTCACAAAGTTAAAAGGCCATAGGATCCAGTGCAAAATGTCAATTTGAATTCGAAGCTGAGTCGGAGGCACGAGGTAGGTTGTAATGGTTGATCGGTGTTGTTGTGACTGGAAGGCTGTTTCCAGTGGGGTTCTGCAGGGCTCAGTACTAGGTCCCTTGCTTTTTGTGGTATACATCAATGGTCTAGACTTGAATATAAGGGTTATGGTTAAGAAGTTTGCTGATGATACTAAAATCAGCTGTACGCTTGAAACTGAAGAAGGAAGCTGTAGACTGCAGGAACATATCAATAAATTGGTCAGACCGGCAAAACATTGGCAATTGGAATTCAATCCGGGGATGTGTGAGGTAATCTAGTTGGGGAGGGCTAACAAGGAAAGGCAATACACTTTAAATGGTAGGACACTGAGTAGTGCAGAGGAACAATGGAACCTTGGAGTGCATGTCCACAGATTCCTGAAGGTAGCAGGCCAGGTAGATAAGGTGCTTGAGAAGGGATACGGAATGCTTGCCTTTATTAGCCGTGGCATAGAATAAAATAGCAGGGGGGGATATCCTTCAACTGTATGAAACACTAGTTAGGCCTCAGCTAGAGTACTGCGTGCAGTTCTGGTCACCACATTACAGGACAGATGTGATTGCACTAGAGAGGGCATGGAAGAGATTTACAAGGATGTTGCCGTGAGTAGAGAATCTTAGCTATGAGGAAAGACTGGATCGGCTGGGTTTGTTTTCTGTTAAACAGAGGAGGTTGAGGCGAGACCTTATTGAGGTGTATAAACTCATAAGGAGCCTAGATAAAGTGGATGGAAGGGACCTATATCCCTCAGCACAGCGGTCAGAACCTGGGGGCACTGATTTAAAGGAATTGGTGGAAGGGTTAGAGGGAATTTGAGAGGTAATGCCTTCACCCAGACGGTTGTAGGGGTCTGGAACTCACTGCCTGATAGGGTGGTAGAGGCAGGAACCATAACCACATTTAAAAAGTACTTGGATGTACACTAGGGATGTTGTAACCTGCACAGCTGCTGATGTTATGCCCAGTGCCAGCATCGGGCGCTCGCAGGGCAGGTACAGGACTAGTTAGATAAGAGGCTCCCAGTAATTTCTGATTTTCCTTATTTTTTAGATTGCGTACTATGGAGCTTCATCCTAAATCCTGGAATTCTTTGCTGCTGTCGGCCTCCATTGTGACCCTCACTACAATCCTGCCGACTTTATCTGTGATTATCTCAAATTTCTGACCAGCCTTGAGATGGTACGATATGCCCCTAGATCGAAATGTATCTTCAACTTCCTCACCTTGACGTCGATCGTGGTCCAATTACCTCAACTAGGCTTGTAGTCTCTGCAATATCGAAGATTAAGAGGTTGATTTGATGAAGATAGGAGCAGGAGGAGGCAGTTCAGACCCATCGAGCCTTTTCCGTCATTCAATGAGGTCATGGCTGATCGGTATCCCAATTGAGAACTATGGGCCTTTGCTCCATATCCCTTAATAACTTTGGTTTGCAAAAATCTACCAATCTCGGACGTAACATTAACAATTGACCTAGCATCAATTGCAGTTTGTGGAAGAGAGCTCCAAACTTCTACCACCCTTTGCGTGTTGAAGTGTTTCCTAACTTCATTACTTGAAGATCTGGATCCAACCTTTAGGCTATGTCCCCTACCTCTAGACTCCCCTCCCGCTGACAACCAGCGTAGATGTACCAGAATGACACTTGGACTCCCAGGGTTAAAATACGAGAAGAGATTACACAAACCAGGATTGTAATCCCTGGAATTTCTCTCCATCTATCCTATCAGATCCCCTTAATATCTTGAAAACATCGAACAAGTCACCCCTTAACCTTGTAAATTCCAGGGTATATAAAACTTGTGTGTGTAATCTCCCCATGTAACTTAACCTTTGGATTCCAGATATCATTCTGGTAAATCTACGCTGCACTACCTCCAGGGTAAATATATCCTTCCTACGATGTGAAACATAGAAATATAGAAGATAGGAGCAGGAGTAGGCCATTCGGCCCCTCGAGCCTGTTCCGCCATTCAACGAGATCATGGCTGAACATTCAAATTCAGTACCCTGTCCCTGATTTCTCCACATACCCCTTCATCCTTTTAGCATTAAGAAATATATCTAACTCCTTCTTGAATATATTTAATGAATTGGCTTCAACTGTCTTGTGTGGAAGGGAATTCCACAGGTTCACCACTCTCTGGGCGAAGAAATTTCTCCTCATCTCTGTCCTAACTGGCTCATCCCTTATCCTTAGACTGTGACCCCTGGTTCTTGAAACCCTGCCATCAGGAACATCCTTCCTGCATCTAGTCTGTCTAGTCCTGTTAGAACTTTATGTTTCAATGAGATCACCTCTCATTCTTCTAAACTCCAGCGAATATAAGTCTAATCGACCCATTCTCTCCTCATAAGTCATTCCTGCCAGCCCAGGTATCAGTCTGGTGAATCTTCGCTGCACTTTCTCCATGGCAAGAACATGCTGCCTCAGATAGGTTGATCAAAACTGCACACAATACTCAAGGTGTGGTCTCACCAAAGCCCTGTACAACTGCAGCAAGACATCCTCGCTCCTGCACTGGAATCACCTCGCTATGAAGGCCAACATTCCATTTGCCTTGTTAACAGCCTGCTGCATCTGCATGCTTACCTTCAGCGACAGGTGCACAAGGACACCCAGGTCTCGTTGCACTTCCCCATTTCCCAATCTATTGCCGTTCAGATAGTCATCTGTCTTCCTGTTTTTGCAACCGATGTGGATAACCTCGTATTTATCCACATTATACTGCATTTGCTATGCATCTACCAATCACCTAACCTGCCCAAACCATACTGGAGTTTCTCTACATCCTCCTCACAGCACACGCGCCCACTCAGCTTTGTGTCATCTGCAAAATTGGAGATATTACATCTAGTATTCGCTCGCCTAGATCATTTATATATATTGTGATTAGTTGGAGTCCTAGCAGCGATCACTACGATGCCCCACTCGTCACTGCAGCCACTTGGAAGAAGATCAGTTTCTCCAACACTTTGCTTCCTATCTGCCAAACCGTTCTCGAACCAACACAGTATCTTATCCCCAATCCCGTGTGCATGAACTTTGCACGCTAATCTCTTATGCAGGAGCTTACTGAAAGCCTTCTGAAAGTCCAAATACACCACACCACTGGCTCACCCTTATCTATTCTACCAGTTACATCCTCAAAAACTTGCTGTAGATTATTCAAGCATGCTTTAACTTTTGCAAATCCATGTTGACTTTGTCCGATCCTGTCAGTATTTTCCAAGTGCTCTGCTATTACATCTTTTATAATGGACTCTAGCATTTTCCCCACTACCGATGTCAGGCTTTCCGGTCTAGAATTCCCCATTTTCTCTCTTCCACCGTTTTTAAAGAGTGGGGATAGATTAGCTATCCTCCCGTCCATGGGAACTGTTTCAGAGTCTATATAATTTTGGAAGATGACCAGCAATGCATCTACTATTTCTAGGGCTACTTCCTTAATTACCCTTGGATGCAGATTATCAGTCCTGGGGACTTATTGGCCTTCAATCCCGTCAATTTCCCTAAATCCATTTCCCTACAAATACTTGTTTCATTCAATTCCTCCCTCTCATTAGACCCTATGTTCCCCGACATCTCTGGTAGGTTATTTGTCTCCTCCTTTGTGAAGACAGAACCAAAGTATGTAATTAATTGTTCTGCCATAACTTTGTTCCCCATTATAAATTCCCCTGATTCTGACTGCAAGGGACCTACTCTTGACTTCTCCAATCTTTTTATCTTCACATACCTATAGAAGCTTTTACAGTCAGTTTTTATGTTCGCTGAGAGCTTACTCTGATACTGTATTTTCCCCCTCTTAAGTAATTCCTTTGTCCACCTTTGCTGAATCGTAAACTGCACCCAATCCTCAGGCTGGCTGCTCTTTCTGACCAATTGATTAGTCCTCTCCTTGGATCTTATGCTATCCCTAATTTCCCTTGTTAGCCACGGTTGTGTCACCATTTTAATATTTTTATTTCAAACAGGGATGAGCAAAATCTGTAGTTTATCCATGCGATCATTAAATGTTTGCCATTGCCTATCCACCGTTAACCCTTTAAGTAATGTTCCCCAAACAATCCTAGCCAACTCGCACCTCATACCATCGTAGTTTCCTTTATTTACATGCAGGACCCTAGTCTCTGAGACAAATACTTCACTCTCCACCTTAATGAAGAATTCAATCATATTATGATCGCTCCACACCGAGGGGCCTCGGACAACAATTAATCCTTTCTCGTTACATAATACCCAGTCTAAGATTGCCTGATCTCTAGTTGGTTCCTCGACATATTGGTCCAGGAAACGATCCCGTACACACTCTAGGAATTCCACCTCCACTTTATTGTTACTAAATTGTTTAGCCCCATCTATATTTAGATTAAAGTCACCCATGATAACTGCTGTGCGCTTATTGCATGCATCTCTAATTTCCCATTTAATGCCATCCCCAACCTCAGCATTACTGTTTGGTGGTCTGTATACAGCTCCTACTAACGTTTTCTGCCCCTTGGAATTTCTCTGCTCTACCCATACAGATTCCACATCATCAGAGCTAATATCCCTCCTTTCTATTGTGTTGATCTCTTCTTTAACCAGCAATGCTACCCCACCATCTTTTCCTTTTTGCCTGTCCTTCCTGAATATTGCATAACCCTGGATGTTGAATTCCCAGCCTTGGTAACCCTGGAGCCATGTCTCCGTTATCCCAATTATATCATATCCGTTTACATCTACTTGCACAGCTAATTCGTCCGCCATATTACAAATTCTCCTCTCATTAAGACACAAAGCCTTCAGGCTTGATTTTTTTAACACTCTCAGACCTTTTAGAATTATTGATTACTGTGGCCATGTTTGATTTACACCCTTGATTGCTCTGACTTCCACTTTTGCTTTTCTCTTTCCTGTCTTTTGCTTCAATCCTTGCTTCCCTTTCCTCTGTCTCCCTGCACAGTTTCCCAAACCCCTGCCATTTTAGTTTAATCCCTCCCCAAGACCCTCAGCAAGCATTCCCCCTAGGACATCGGTCCCGGTCCTGCCCAGGTGCAAACCATCCAGTATGTACTGGTCCCACCTCCCCCAGAACTGGTACCAATGTCCCAGGAGTTGGAATCCCTCCCCCTTGCTGCATTCCTCTAGCCAAGTATTCATCTGAAATATCCTTCTCTTTCTACTCTGACTAGCACTTGGCACTGGTAGCAATTCTGATATTACTATCTTTGAGGCCCTATTTTTTAATTTACCTCCTAACTCCCTATATTCAGCTTTTAGGACCTCATCCCGTTTTTACCTATACCGTTGGTACCTATATGCACAACAACAACTGGCTGTTCACCCTTCTCCTCCAGAATGCCCTGGAGCCGCTCCAAGATATCATTGACCCTTGCACCAGGGAGGCAACATACCATCCTGGAGTCACATTTGTGGCCGCAGAAATGGCTATCTATTACCCTTACAATAGAATCCCAAATCATTATAGCTCTCGCTCTCTTTTTCCTCCCGTCCCGTGCAGCAGAACCACCCATGGTGCCAGTAATTTGGTTGCTGCTGCCTTCCCCGATAAGCCATCCTCCCCAACAATATCCAAAGTGGTATATCTGTTTGAGAGGGGGATGGCCACAGGGGACCCCTGCACTACCTGCCTGTGCCTACTATTCAACTGACGGTCATTAATTCACTTCCTGCCTGTGCAGCCTTTACCTGCGATGTGACCATCTGATCAAACATGATATGCATGACGTCCTCAGCATCGCGTATGTATCCATTCGCATCTCCAGTGCCGCAATGTGGTCTGCCAGTAGGTGCAGCTGGATACTCTTCCCGCACACATGGTCGTCAGGGACACAGGAAGTGCCCCTGAATTGCCACATAGTGCAAGAGGAGCATGTCACGGGGCTGAGCTTTGCTGTCATTACTTACCCTTTAATTATTTTAAATTAAATCAATACCAACAATTATACTAGAATTAAATGATATACTCAATGGCCCTTGTTTCCTAGTACTCCCCGCTAATCAACAGAGATGTTAGAAACTATGAACACAGAATTAAGACATTCTAAACATTATAACCTATGACCCTTTACTGTAAACTTTAGAGTATTATAGGTACTCACCCAGTCAGCCGCTTCCTCCTGCCTGCGTCACATTTTGAATTGTGACCTGGCTCTGGAACGCTGCTGCTGGTCTGCGAGATTGGTAAACCTCTGAAAAAGAGCCCGCGAAAGTGAGTTTAAATACTCAGAGTCTCCGCTCTCACCGCTCCCGACAATGGCCTGTGAAAAAAAGCCTGCGAAAGTGAGTTTAAATACTCACCGAACCACTTCTCTCACCGCTCCCACCACTGGCCCATTTTAAAGAGCGAGTCTCTACATCAGGGACCACTTGTAAAGAGGGAATCTATCCATCAGGGACACTGTTTAAAGTGGGTATATCTCCATCAGGGCCCCTTTTAAAAGAGGGAGTCTCTCCATCAGGGACCCCCTTTAAAGAGGGAGTCTCTCCATCAGGGACCCCCTTTAAAGAGGGAATCTCTCCATCAGGGATTCCTTTTAAAGAGGGAATCTCTCCATCAGTGATACCTTTTAAAAAGGGAGTCTCTTCATCAGGGACCCTGTTTAAAGAGGGAGTCACTCCATCAGGGACACTTTTAAATAGGAGTCACTCCGTCAGGGAACCATTTCAAAGAGGCAGTCTCTCCATAAGGGACACTTTTTAAAGAGGGAGTCTGTCCATCAGGAATCCCTTTTATTGAGGCGGTGTCTCCATCAGGGATACGTTATAAAGAGGGAGTCTTCATCAGAGTCCCCTTTTAATGAGGCAGTCTCTCAATCAGGAACCCTTATTCAAGAGGGAATCTCTCCATCAGGGACCCTGCTTAAAGAGGAAGCCTAACCATCAGGGACACCTTTTAAAGAGGGAGTGTCTCCTCAGGGAGTCTCTCCATCAAGCTCTCCTATTAAAGAGGGAGTCTTTCCACCAGGGACCCCATTTAAAGATAGAGTCTCTCCGTCAGGGGTCCCTTTTAATGAAGGAACCTCTCTGTTTGGAACCCCTTTAAAAGAGGTGTTTCTCCGTAAGGTACCCCTTTTAAGCAGTGATTTTCTCCCTCAGGGACCCCTTTTAAAGAGGTAGCCTCTCCGTAGCGGAATTCTTTAAAAGATGGAGCCTCTCTGTCAGGGACCCTGTTTAAACATGAAGTCTCTCTGTAAGGGACTCCTTTAAAGCTGGATTCACTCCATCAGGGATCCCTCTTATGGAGGGAGACTCTCCGTCAGAGACCCCTATTAAAGAGGGATCTCTCTGTCGGGGACTACGTTTAAATAGGAAGTATATCCTCAGAGAACGCATTTAAAGGTGGCGCCTCTCCATCAGAGACACCTTTAAAAGAGGAAGACTCTCCATCAGGGACCCTTTATTTGAATGTATGAACAAAAGAAATCGGAGCTGGAGTAGGCTATTCAGACCTTCAAGCCTGCTCCGCCATTCAAGGAGATCATGGCTGATCTTCTGTCTCAACTCCATTCACCGGCCCTATCTCCATATCCCATGATGCCCTGAAAAGTCAGAAATCTATCGACATCTGTTTTGAATGGACCCAATGACTGAGCCTCCACAGCCCTCTGGGGTAGAGAATTCCAAAGATTCACCACCTTCTGTGTGAATAAATTTCTGCTCATATCTGTTTTGAATGGCCTATCGTTTGTCCTGAGGCTGTTGCCCCTGGTTCTAGACACCCCAGCCAAGGGAAACAATCCCCCAGCATCCACCCTATCAAGCCCTGTAATAATTTTATATGCTTCAATGAGATCCCCTCTCATTCTTCTGAACTCAAGAGAATACAGGCCTAGTTTACTCAATCTCTTCTCATACGACAGTCCCGCCATCCATGGAATCAATCAGCAAATTTGGAAATGTTACATGTATTCCCCTCATCCAGATCATTGATATAGATTGTGGAAAGCTGGGGCCCAAGCACCGATCCTAGCGATATCCCACTAGTCTCTGTCTGCCATCCTGTAAAAGACCCGTTTCTCCCTACAATTTGTTTTCTCTTAGTTTACCAATTCTCAATCCATGCTAGTGTAATAGCCCCAATTCCATGTGCCCTAATTTTGTTCATCAACCTCTTGTGCGGGACCTTATCGAAGGCCTTCTCAAAATCCAGATACACCACATCTACCAGTTCCCCTTTGTCTACTCCACTAGGTACATTCTGAAATAACTCCAATAAGATTGTCAAACAGGATTTCCCTTACAATAATCCATGTTGACTCTGCCTAATCTTACTATTAGTTTCTAAGTGCCCAGTTATTACATCCTTTATAATTGAATACAGCATTTTCCCAACTACTGATGTGAGGCTAAAAGGTCTGTATTTCCCTGTTTTCTCGGTTCCTGCTTTCTTAAATAGCGGGGTTACATTTGCTATCCTACAATCTGCACGATCCGTTCCAGAATCTATAGAATTTTGGAAGATGACAACCAATGCGTCCACTATACCAATGGCCACCTCTTTCAAAATCGTAGCATGTAGGTCATCCGGTCCTTGGGATTTGTCGCATTTTAGTCCCACTAATCTTGCTAGTGCTGTTTCTTTAACTTATAAAAAATTCAATATTTTCCTCATTCTCGCCAAACCCTTGGTTTTCTCGTATTTCTGGGAGGTTTCTTGTGTCTTCCTCCGTGAAGACAGAAACAAAGTATTTACTTAATGTCTCTTGCCATTTCCTCATTCCCCATTATAAATTCTCCCATCTCTGACTGTGAAGGACCTACTTTTAACTTCACCAGTGTTTTCCTTTTCACATACCTATCGAAGCTTTTGCAATCTGTTTTTATATGTTTCGCTAGTTTGTGCTCATATTCCATTTTCCATTTCTCTATCAATTTCCTGGTCGCCCTTTGCTGATTTCTAAAAATATCCCAATCCTCAGGCTGACCGTTATTTCTGGCAACTTTACAAGCTTCCTCCTTTGACTTAGTACTAGCTTTAATTTCTTTTGTTAGCCATGGTTTGATCTATTTTCCTTTTGGGTATTTATGCCCCAGAGGAATATATGTTCGGTGCAAACTATGCATTATTTCCTTGAATGTTAGCCAGTATGTCCACATTCATACCTTTTAGTGTAGTCTCCCAGTCTACCATGGCCAAGTTGTCCCTCATACACTTGTAGATTCCACAGTTTAGGTTTAAGAACATAGTTTCAGGCTGGAATACATCACTCTCAATCATAAAGTAAAAATCAATCATATTATGGTCACTTGTCCCTAAAGGCCCCTTCACCACAAGATTATTGATTAGCCCGTTCTAACTACACATTAGCAAATCCAGAATAGCCTGTTCTCTGGTTGGTTCCTCCACATATTGATCCAGGGAACCATCTCGCATACATTCCAAGAATTTGTCCTCCACACCATTAGTGGCAAGTTGATTTGGCGAGTCATTATGTAGGTTAAAGTCCTCCATGATTACAGTATTGTCCTTGTTACATGCACTTCTAATTTCTAGATTTTTACTGTGCTCCACATTACCACTCCTCTTTGGTGGCCTATACACTGCTCCCACCAATATTTTCCGCCCTTTGCTGATCCCTTAGCTCCACACAAACTGATTTTTAAAGAGGGAGTCTCTCTGTAAGTGACCCCTTTTAATGCTGGCGTCTCTCCGCGTCGGTCCAATTTTACAGAGGGAATCTCTCCGTCAGGGAGCCCTGTTAAAGAGGGAGTCTCACCATCAGTGGCCCCTGTTAAAGAGGGAGTCTCTGAGCCAGGGACCCGTTTTAAAAATGATTCTCTCCATCAGGGACACCTATTAAAGAGGGAGTCTCTCTGTCGGGGACCCCTTTTAAAGATGGTGCCTCTCCTCAGTGACCCCTTTTAAATTGAAGTCTCTCCATCAGGGACAACTATAAAAGAGGGAGTCTCCCTGTCGGTGACCCCTTTTAAAGAAGGAGACTCTCTGTCAGGGACCCCTATTAAAGAGGGATCTCTCCTTCAGGGACCCCTGTTTAAAGAATGATTCTCTTCATCAGGGACACCTTTTTTAGAGGGAGTCTCTGCATCAGGAATCCTTTTTTAAAGAGACAGGCCTAGAAATTCAGTTGTTTGCACCAGCCGCTAGCGCCTTAGGAGGAGGAGATGTGGGGTGCTAAGCGGCTAGCGCCCGGGCACAGCGCGATCTGCGCCTCTCGCCAACTTCAGTTAAGATTTAGCGGCGGCGCCAAGCCTTTGCGCGCGCTCAGCTGCGCGCGCAGATCCTGACGTCATTTCATGGTGCAACGCCCTTTGTGCGCCCCAAACCAGAAATTCAGTGGCGCCGGCCTATTGTGCGCCTGGCGCCCCTAGCGACTGGTAGAGGGGAACGGTTCCCAGTCGCTACGGGGCGCGGGGGGCGCTAATTAAAGGGCACTCCTCCTGCAGTAGAAATGGCAGCCATTTTGCAACACTCCTTCTTTGTGAGAGACGGATCTTTGGAGAGAGACAGTCGGGACCAGCGGGAGCAGCGAGGAGGAGCTCGGGAGAAAACCCGGCGACCAGCGAGGCCCGAGACCAGTCGGGAGCAGTGAGTCGGAGCCCGGTACAAAAACCGGAGAGAGGCGAGGCCCGAGACCAGTCGGGACCAGCGGGAGCAGCGAGGAGGAGCTCGGGAGAAAACCCGGCGACCAGCGAGGCCCGAGACCAGTCGGGAGCAGTGAGTCGGAGCCCGGTATAAAAACCGGAGAGAGGCGAGGCCCGAGACCAGTCGGGACCAGCGGGAGCAGCGAGGAGGAGCTCGGGAGAAAACCCGGCGACCAGCGAGGCCCGAGACCAGTCGGGAGCAGTGAGTCGGAGCCCGGTATAAAAATCGGAGAGAGGCGAGGCCTGAGACCAGTCGGGACCAGCGGGAGCAGCGAGGAGGAGCTCGGGAGAAAACCCGGCGACCAGCGAGGCCCGAGACCAGTCGGGAGCAGTGAGTCGGAGCCCGGTATAAAAACCGGAGAGAGGCGAGGCACCGACCAACTCAGCAGCGGGGAGAGAGGTCAAAAGTAATCAGTGTGTGACGTCACCAGGGAGCAGGTAGGTGATTGGTTGGTGAGTATTTCTCTTTTTTCAATACAAGCTTGAATTCTGTGGTGTTAAATTTCTGTGGTGTAGTGGGGATAGTTGGTAAATAAAGCGCCCTAGAGCATACCTGTAACTGGGGTATTGAATAAATTTTTAAAGAAATTAAAGGGGTAAGTCATGGCAGGAGAGTTCAGACCCGTGCTCTGCTCCTCCTGCTCTATGTGGGAAGTCAGGGATGCTGCCAGTGTCCCTGATGACCATGTGTGCAGGAAATGCATCCAGCTGCAGCTACTTGTAGACCGCATTGCGGCGCTCGAGCTGCGGGTGGATGAATTTTGGAGCATGCGCGATGCTGAAAGGCTCGTGGATAACACGTTTAGCGAGTTGTGCACGCCTCAGGGTAGGGCAGCACAGGGGGTGACCATCAGGCGGAGCAACAAAGGCAGGCAGGTAGTGCAGGGAACCCCTGCGGACATCCCCCTTTCAAACAAATATACCGCTTTGGATACTGTTGAGGGGGATGACTCACCAGGGGAAGGCAGCAGCGGCCAACTTCCTGGCACTGGGGGTGCTCCTGCTGCCCAGGAAGGGGGGAAAAAGAGTGGGAGAGCAATAGTGGTAGGGGATTCTATAGTAAGGGGAACAGATAGGCATTTCTGTGGCCGTAGACGTGAATCCAGGATGGTTTGTTGCCTCCCTGGTGCCAGGGTCAAGGATGTCACTGAGCGGCTGCAGGGCATTCTGGAGGGGGAGGGAGAACAGCCAGTGGTCGTGGTCCACATTGGTACCAACGACATAGGTAAAAAGAGGGATGAGGTCCTGCAGCAAGAATTTAGGGAGCTAGGTGAAGGATTAAGGAGCAGGACTTCAAAGGTTGTAATCTCTGGATTACTCCCGGTGCCACGTGCTAGTAAGTATAGGAATAGGAAGATAGAACAGATGAATGCGTGGCTAAAGGGATGGTGCAAGGGGGAGGGCTTTAGTTTCCTGGATCACTGGGTCTGCTTCTGGGAAAGGTGGGACTTGTACAAGTCGGACGGTTTACACCTGAACCAGGGGGGAACCAATATCCTTGCGGGGAGGTTTGCTAGCACTGCTGGGGAGGGTTTAAACTAACTTGGCAGGGGGTTGGGGTACAGAGTGGAGCAAAAGTAGGGGGTGATTTACGGCCAAATACAGAGGGAAAAACAAGTCAGCTGGGAAGGCAAAGCAAATATGTGAAGGCAAAAGAGAATATGGCAGGGCTGGAAGGCATTTATTTTAATGCAAGGAGTCTTGCAAATAAGGTGGATGAACTGAAGTTGTTGTTGAACACATGGGAGTACGATATTGTTGCTATCACGGAGACATGGTTGAGGGAGGGTCAGGACTGGCAGCTCAATATTCCGGGGTATAGAATCTTCAGGCGAGACAGAGGGGGGTGTAAAAGGGGAGGGGGTGTTGCAATATTAATTAAGGAGTCAATTACTGCTGTAAGGAGGGATGATATATTAGCGGGTTCCTCTAATGAGGCCATATGGGTAGAACTTAAAAACAAAAAGGGGGCAAGCACTTTGCTGGGAGTGTACTATAGGCCCCCAAACAGTCAGGGGGAGATAGAGGAACAGATATGTAGGCAAATCTCAGAAAAGTGCGAAAATAATAGGGTAATAATAGTGGGGGATTTCAACTTCCCCAATATAAATTGGGATAGTCAGAGTGTGAAAGGCTTAGAGGGTGCAGAATTCTTAAAGTGCATCCAGGAGAGCTTTTTGAGCCAACATGTAGAAAGTCCTACAAGAGAGGGGGCGGTACTGGACCTAATTCTGGGGAATGTAGCCGGGCAAGTGGTGGAAGTGTCAGTAGGAGAGCATTTTGGCGACAGTGACCACAATTCGGTGAGATTTAAGGTGGTCATGGAAAAAGACAAAGACGGCCCGGAAATAAGGGTTCTAAATTGGGGGAAGGCCGATTTTAATATGATAAGGCAGGATCTGGCCAAATTGGACTGGGAGCAGCTACTTATAGGAAAATCCGCATCAAAACAGTGGGAGACTTTCAGAAGGGAAATAGAGAGAGTACAACGCCAACATGTTCCTGTAAAGGTCAAGGGTGGGACCAACAAGCAAAGGGAACCTTGGATGACAAGGGATATACAAAAATGCATTAGAAATAAAAGGGGGGCTTTTGGCAGTTACAAAAGACTAAAGACGGAAGAAGCCCTAGAGGAGTATAAAAAATGCAGGGGCATACTTAAAAAAGAAATTAGGAGGGCGAGGAGGGGCCATGAAATAACACTGGCGAGCAAAATAAAGGAAAATCCTAAGATGTTTTATAAGTATATTAAGGGCAAGAGGATAACCAGGGAAAGGGTAGGGCCCATTAGGGACCAAAGTGGCAATCTGTGTGTAGAGCCAGATGATGTAGGCAGGGTTTTAAATGAATTTTTTGCATCTGTGTTCACTATGGAGAAAGACGATGCAGACATAGAAATCGGGCAAGGGGGCGGTGACATACTTGAACATATTAGCATCGAGAGGGAGGAGGTGCTAGCGGTTTTAGCAGGCCAAAAAGTGGATAAATCCCCAGGCCCAGACGAGATGTATCCCAGGCTGCTGTGGGAGGCAAAGGAGGAGATTGCAGGGGCTCTGACACAAATTTTCAGAACCTCTCTGGCCACAGGGGATGTACCAGAGGACTGGAGAACAGCTAACGTAGTACCATTATTCAAGAAGGGTAGCAGGGATAAACCAGGGAATTACAGGCCAGTGAGCCTAACATCTGTGGTAGGGAAATTATTGGAAAAAATTCTGAGGGACAAAATTAGTCTCCACTTGGAGAGGCAAGGATTAATCGGGGATAGTCAGCATGGCTTTGTCAAGGGTAAATCATGTCTGACAAATCTGATTGAATTTTTCGAGGGGGTGACTAGGGGGGTGGATGAGGGAAATGCTGTGGATGTGGTTTACATGGACTTCAGTAAAGCTTTTGACAAAGTCCCACATAGGAGACTGGTCAAGAAGGTAAGAGCCCATGGGATCCAGGGTGCCTTGGCGCGTTGGATCCTAAACTGGCTGAGTGGCAGGAGGCAGAGGGTGATGGTCGAAGGTTGCTTTTGTGACTGGAAGCCTTTGTCCAGTGGGGTACCTCAGGGATCGGTGCTGGGTCCCTTGTTGTTTGTGATCTACATAAATGATTTGGATGAGAATGTAAAAGGTATGATCAGTAAGTTCGCAGATGACACGAAAATTGGTGGGGTGGTAAATTGTGAGGAGGAAAGCCTCAGGCTACAGGACGATATAAACGGGTTGGTCAGATGGGCGGAAAAGTGGCAAATGGAATTTAACCCTGAAAAGTGCGAGGTGATGCATTTTGGACGGACAAATAAGGCAAGGGAATACACAATGAGTGGTAGGACCCTAGGAAGTACAGAGGGTCAGAGGGACCTTGGTGTACATGTACATAGATCCCTGAAGGCAGCGGAACAGGTAGATAAGGTGGTTAAAAAGGCATATGGGATACTTGCCTTCATTAGCCGAGGCATAGAATATAAGAGCAGGGAGGTTATGATGGAACTGTACAAAGCGCTGGTGAGGCCACAGCTGGAGTACTGTGTGCAGTTCTGGTCGCCTCACTATAGGAAGGATGTGATTGCTTTGGAGAGGGTGCAGAGAAGATTCACCAGGATGTTACCTGGGATGGAGCGCCTCAGCTATGAAGAGAGGCTGGACAGGCTGGGGTTGTTTTCCTTGGAGCAAAGAAGGCTGAGGGGGGACCTGATTGAGGTGTACAAAATGATGAGGGGCATAGATAGGGTAGACAAAGAGGAACTTTTCCCCTTAGTAGGGGGGTCAATAACAAGGGGGCATAGATTCAGGGTAAGGGGCAGGAGATTTAGAGGGGATTTGAGGAGGAACTTTTTCACCCAGAGGGTGGTTGGAATGTGGAACTCCATGCCTGAAAGGGTGGTAGAGGCAGGAACCCTCACAACATTCAAGAAGCATTTGGATGAGCACTTGAAATGCCATTGCATACAAGGCTATGGACCAAATGCTGGAAAATGGGATTAGACTGGACAGGGATGGATGGGCGGCGCAGACACGATGGGCCGAAGGGCCTCTTTCTGTGCTGTAAAACTCTATGACTCTATGACTCTATCAGTTACCTGTTCTAGTGCTACTAGAGGTGGCTCCCCAGTGGCTACAGCTTGGGAGGTGGAAGGTTGCTGAATCTCCAGTGAGAGTCCTTGAGATGGCCATAGTGGACCACCTCAAGGAGCTGTGACCGGTGGTGACTGCTGGGACTCGGCTTCAGCTGTCCCAAGTGGCTGTCTGGCACCAACAAGGGCACTGGTTGAAAGGCCTGTGGGGAGCAGGCGTGTTGTCCTCCTGAGAGAGGACAGCAGGTGCCTCTCCCATGGAGCCAATGCTATTCTTAAGCTGTTGAGCCTCAGCACTATCACTGCTCTGCGCAAGAAGAGAGTGCAGGTGTGCTGGGAGGCTCTTGAAGCATCTATCCATGCTCTCCTTCAGGTTTTGCTTTGAGGACATGAATGTCAGGGTAGAATAGAGTGTGAAAGGTGGCAGAGGTGTGAGCAGGTGAAGGAAGTAAGAGTGAGGAGAGTAGCAGATGTAGAGTGTTGCAGTTGGAGCAGAAGGAAGTGGAGTAAAGTGTGCTGCAGTGATTGGAGGAGAATGGTAATTGTCCCTAACCCGCGGCTTCTACCACCTAGAAGGACAAGGGCAGAAGGTGCATGGGAACACCATCACCTCCAAGTTCCCCTCCAGGTCACACACCATCCTGTCTTAGAAATACATCGGCCGTTCCTTCACCGTCGCTGGGTCAAAATCCTGGAACTTCCTCCCTAACGGCACTGTGGGAGCACCTTCACCTCAGATAAGGCGACCAAAGCTGCACACAATACTCAAGGTGTGGTCTCACCAAGGCCCTGTACAACTGCAGCATAGTTTGTCTATTATGTCAGATTCAGCAACCGCAAGACAGGTGGCTGTCATGAGTTCCCTAATATATACTAGAGTATATTTGTTTGTTTTTTGGTGAGTTAACATTAACTAATAATCATTAAATCTTTATGTACCTGGTCCATTGCGGGTGAATATCGTGAGCGGTGACTTTGTTTAAACTGGGCTGTGCTGTACGTGAGGGCTCACCACACAGACCAGATGAGGGGATTTGGATGAGGGAAAGTTCCTGAAACGGGATTTTGAAAGAGTGATTCTCTTTCACTGGGGGTTACAAGATCACAAGATAGTTATGGATGAGTTATGGATCCATGCAGAAACTTTAATGTCTCCCGCTCGCAGCATTCCATTGTCACTTAAATAATTTCACCGATTTTGCCTCCACAACCCGATCTGGGTCTTCATAGAGTCATAGAGTAATACAGCACGTATAGAGGCCCTTCGGCCCATCGTGTCCGCGCCGGCCATCAAGCCCTGTCTAATCTAATCCCATATTCCAGCATTTGGCCCGTAGCCTTGTATGCTATGGCATTTCAAGTGCACATCCAAATGCTTCTTAAATGTTGTGAGGGTTTCTGCCTCCACAACCCTTTCAGGCAGTGAGTTCCAGACTCCAACCACCCTCTGGGTGAAAAAGTTCTTTCTCAAATCCCCTCTAAACCTCCCGCCCTTTACCTTGAATCTATGCCCCCTAGTTATTGACCCCTCTACTAAGGGAAAAAGCTCCTCAGCATCCATCCTATCTATGCCCCTCATAATTTTGTACACCTCAATCATGTCCCCCCTCAGCCTCCTCAGCTCCAAGGAAAACAAACCCAATCTGTCCAGTCTCTCTTCATAGCTGAAGCGCTCCAGCCCTGGTAACATCCTGGTGAACCTCCTCTGCACCCTCTCTAACGCGATCACATCCTTCCTGTAGTGTGGCGACCAGAACTGCACACAATATTCCAGCTGTGGCCTAACCAGTGTTTTATACAGCTCCATCATAACCTCCTTGCTCTTATATTCAATGCCTCGGCTAATGAAGGCAAGTATCCCATATGCCTTTTTTACCACCTTATCCACCTGTTCCGCCGCCTTCAGGGATCTGTGTACTTGCACACCCAGATCCCTCTGACCCTCCGTCTTGCCTAGGGTCTTTCCATTCATTGTGTATTCCTTTGCCTTGTTAGTCCCCCCAAAGTGCATCACCTCGCACTTTTCCGGGTTAAATTCCATTTGCCACTGTTCCGCCCATCTGACCAACCCATCTATATCGTCCTGCAGACTGAGGCTACCCTCCTCGCTATTTACCACCCTACCAATTTTTGTATCATCCGCGAACTTACTGATCATACCCTTTACATTCATATCCAAGTCATTAATGTAGACCACAAACAGCAAGGGACCCAGCACCGATCCCTGTGGTACCCCACTGGCCACAGGCTTCCAGTCACAAAAACAACCTTCGACCATCACCCTCTGCCTTCTGCCACTAAGCCAGTTTTGTATCCAATGTGCCAAGGCAGCCTGGATTCCATGGGCTCTTACCTTCTTGATCAGTCTCCTGTGCGGGACTTTATCGAAGGCCTTACTGAAATCCATGTATACCACATCCACTGCGTTACCCTCATCCACACACCTAGTCACCCCCTCAAAAAATTCAATCAAATTAGTCAGACATGATCTTCCCTTGACAAAGCCATGTTGACTATCCCTGATTAATCCTTGTCTCTCCAAGTGGAGACAAATTTTGTCCCTCAGGATTTTTTCCAATAATTTTCCTACCACTGATGTTAGGCTCACTGGCCTGTAGTTCCCCGGTTTTTCCCTACTACCCTTCTTGAATAATGGTACTACATTAGCAGTTCTCCAGTCCTCTGGCACATCCCCTGTGGCCAGAGAGGTCCTGAATATATGTGTTAGAGCCCCCGCAATCTCCTCCTTTGCCTCACACAGCAGCCTGGGATACATTTCATCCGGGCCTGGGGATTTATCCATTTTTAGGCCAGCTAAAACCGCCAATACCTCCTCCCTCTCGATGTTAATATGTTCGAGCATATCACAGTCCCCCCGCCCTATTTCTATGTCTACATCGTCCTTCTCCATAGTGAAAACAGATGCAAAAAATTCATTTAGAACCCCTCCTACATCTTCCGGCTCCACACACAGATTGCCACTTTTGTCCCTAATGGGCCCTAATTTTTCCCTAGTTATCCTCTTACCCTTAATATACTGATAAGACATCTTCGGATTTTCCTTTATTTTGCTTGCCAGTGTTATTTCATGGCCCCTCCTTGATCTCCTAATTTCTTTTTTAAGTATCCCCCTGCACTTTTTGTACTCCTCTAGGGCTTCCTCCGTCTTTAGCCTTTTGTATCTACCAAAAGCCCTCCTTTTTTTCCTAATCCATTCTCGTATATCCCCTGACATCCAAGGTTCCCTGTGGTTTTTGGAACCACCCTTGACCTTTACGGGAACATGTTGCCATTGTATGATCTCAATCTCCCTTCTGAAAGCCTCCCATTGCTCCGATGCGGATTTTCCTACAAGTAGCTGATCCCAGTCCATTTTGGCCAGATCCTGCCTTATCCTATTAAAATCGGCCTTCCCCCAATTTAGAACCTTTATTTCCGGCCCATCCCTGCCCTTTTCCATGGCCACCTTAAATCTTACCATATTATGGTCACTATCACCAAAGTGCTCACCTACTAGCACTTTTTCCACTTGGCCGGCCACATTCCCTAGAATTAGGTCCAGTACCGCCCCCTCTCTTGTAGGACTTTCTACATGCTGGCTCAAAAAGCTCTCCTGGATGCACTTTAAGAATTCTACACCCTCTGAGCCTTTCACACTCTGACTATCCCAGTTAATATTGGGGAAGTTGAAATCCCCCATTATTATTACCCTATTATTTGCACATTTCTCTGAGATTTGCCTACATATCTGTTCCTCTATCTCCCCCTGACTGTTTGGAGGCCTATAGTACACTCCCAGCAAAGTGCTTGCCCCCTTTTTGTTTTTAAGCTCCACCCATATGGCCTCATTAGAGGACCCTGCTAATATATCATCCCTCCTTACTGCAGTAATTGACTCCTTAATTAATATTGCGACACCCCCTCCTCTTATCCCTCCCCCTCTGTCTCGCCTGAAGATTCTGTACCCCGGAATATTGAGCTGCCAGTCTTGCCCTTCCCTCAACCATGTCTCCGTGATAGCAACAATATCATACTCCCATGTGTTTATCAACACCTTCAGTTCATCCACCTTATTTGCAAGACTCCTTGCATTAAAATAGATGCCATCCAGCCTTGCCCTTATATATTTGCCCTGTCTACCAAGCTGACTTGTTTTTTTCTCTATAATTGGCAGCACATCCCCCCCTATTTCAGCTCCCCTCTGTATCCCATCCCCCTGCCAAGTTAGTTTAAACCCCCCCCAACAGTGCTAGCAAACATCTCATGTGTTGTTCACTCTTATGTGAAGATCTTCGTACTACCAGTCCTAAGTTTCCCAATTACTAGTGTACTCTTGTCTTAATCTCACAATTTCAAGAGTGAAGTTAGGAAACACCTCTACACACAAACGGTGGTAAAAGTTTGGAACTCTCTTCCGCAAACGGCAATTGATGCTCGATCAATTGTTAATTTTAAATCGGAGATTATCTTTCTGTTAACCAAAGGTATAAAGGGATATGGGGCAAAGTGGGTAGATGGTGTTTGGTCGCAGATCAGCCATGATCTCAGTGAATGGCGGAGCAGGCTCGAGGAGCTGAATGAAACATGGAAACATAGAAGATAGGAGCAGGAGTAGGCCATTCGGCCCCTCGAGCCTGCTCCACCATTCAATGAGATCATGGCTGATCAACCAAACTCAGTACCCGGTCCCTGCTTTCTCCCCATATCCCTTGATCCCTTTAGCCTTAAGAAATATATTTAACTCCTTCTTGAATATATTTAATGAATTGGCTTCAACTGCCTTCTGTGGTAGAGAATTCCAGAGGTTCACCACTCTCTGGGTGAAGAAATTCCTCATCTCTGTCCTAAATGGCTTACCCCTTAGACTGTGACCCCTGGTTCTAGACTCCCCCGCCATCGGGAACATCCTTCCTGCATCTAGTCTGTCTAGTCCTGTTAGAATTTTATAAGTTTCAATGAGATCCCCTCTCATTCTTCTAAACTCCAGCGAGTATAAGCCCAATCAACCCAATCTCTCCTCATACGTCATTCCTGCCATCCCAGGTATCAGTGGTGAATCTGCGCTGCACTCCCTCCATGGCAAGAACATCCTTCCTCAGATAAGGCGACCAAAACTGCACACAATACTCAAGGTGTGGTCTCACCAAGGCCCTGTACAACTGCAGCAAGACATCCTTGTTCCTGTACTCGAACCCTCTTGCATACTATTTGCCTTCTTAACAGCCTGCTACACCTGCATGCATATCTTCAGCGACTGCTGCACAAGGACACCCAGGTCTCGTTGCACTTCCCCTTCTCCCAATCTATTGCTGTTCAGATAATAATCTGCCTTCCTGTTTTTGCCACCAATGTGGATAACCTCGCATTTATCCACATTATACTGCATCTGCCATGCTTCTGCCCAATCACCCAACCTGTCCAAATCATCCTGTAGTTTCTCGGCATCCTCCTCACAGTACACACGCCCACCCAGCTTTGTCTGCAAACTTGGAGATATTATATCTAGTTCCCTCGTCTAGATCATTACTATATATTGTGAATAGCTGGGGTCCTAGGACCGATCCCTGCGGTACCCCACTAGTCACTGCCTGCCACTCAGAAAAAGACCCGTTTATTCCAACTCTTTGCTTCCTGTATGCCAACCAGTTCTCTATCGAAGTCAGTACCTTGCCCCCAATCCCATGTGCCTTAACTTTACACGATTCTTTTTCCGAGTGGCAGGAAGTGACTAGTGGGGTACCGCAGGGATCGGTCCTAGGACCCCAGCTATTCACAATATATATTAATGATCTGGACAAGGGAACTAGATGTAATATCTCCAAGTTTGCAGATGACACAAAGCTGGGTGGGCGTGCGTGCTGTGAGGAGGATGCCAAGAAACTCCAGGATGATTTGGACAGGTTGGGTGATTGGGCAGAAGCATGGCAGATGCAATATAACATGGATAAATGCGAGGTTATCCACTTTGGTGTCAAAAACAGGAAGGCAGATTATTATCTGAATGGCAATAGATTGGGAGAAGGGGAAGTGCAACGAGACCTGGGTGTCCTTGTGCACCAGTCGCTGAAGGTAAGCATGCAGGTGCAGCAGGCGGTTAAGAAGGCAAATGGTATGTTGGCATTCGTAGCGAGAGGGTTTGAGTACAGGAACAAGGATGTCTTGCTGCAGTTGTACAGGGCCTTGGTGAGACCACACCTTGAGTATTGTGTGCAGTTTTGGTCGCCTTATCTGAGGAAGGATGTTCTTGCCATGGAAGGAATTCAGCGAAGATTCACCAGGCTGATACCTGGGATGGCAGGAATGACGTATGAGGAGAGATTGGGTCGATTGGGCTTATACTCGCTGGCGTTTAGAAGAATGAGAGGGGATCTCATTGAAACTTATAAAATTCTGACAGGACTGGACAGACTAGATGCAGGGAGGATGTTCCCGATGGTCGGGGAGTCCAGAACCAGGGGTCACAGTCTAAAGATAAGGGGTAAGCCATTTAGGACAGAAATGAGGAGGAATTTCTTCACCCAGAGAGTGGTGAACCTGTGGAATTCTCTACCACAGATGGCAGTAGAGGTCAATTCATTAAATATATTCAAGAAGGAGTTGGATATATTTCTTAAGGCTAAAGGGATCAAGGGATACGGGGAGAAGGCAGGGACAGGGTACTGAATTTGGGTGATCTGCCATGATTTCATTGAATGGCGGAGCAGGCTCGAGGGGCCGAATGGCCCACTTCTGCTCCTATCTTCTATGTTTCTATGTTTCTATGAAGGAGGGTGTGTCTTATGAAGAAAGGTTGAGCAGGTTGTACCTATACTCATTGGAGTTTAGAAGAATGAGACGGGATCTTATTGAAACATATAAGATTCTGAGGGGGCTTGACAGGGTAGATGCAGAGCGGATGTTTCCCCTCATGGAGGAATCTAGAACTAGGGGGCATAATTTCAGAATAAGGGGGCACCCTTTTGTGGTAAACCACTTTTATCGTTCACTATCGTTACACTATGGTTATCACTTTTTATATCGTTACACTATGGTTATCACTGTTTACACTGTTGTATCACTACACAAGGTCACCTCTTGCCACGCTGTTATACCTGGGCTGACCACAGCTGACTCCGCCCATGGCTCCGCCTGCTTGCCCAGGTATAAAGGTGGTCGACTGGCTGGTATTCCTCCTTGTTGGATCCGATCACCCACGAGGGTGGGCTCTGTTATTTAGCCAATAAAAACCTATAGTTACTAACTTAACTCGTCGCTTTTCATGAACTGAATTGATAGGTATATCACCTTTTAAATCAGAAATGAGGAGGAATATCTTCTCGCAGAGGGTCGTGAATCTTTGGAATTCTCTTCCCCAGAGAGCTGTGGAGGCTGGGTCATTGAATATATTTAAGGTGGAGATAGACAGATTTTTGAATTGTAAGGGAGTCAAGGGTTATGGGGTGTGGGCAGGGAAGTGGAGTTAAGGCCAAGATTAGATCAGCCTTGATCTTATTGAATGGCGGAGCAGGCTCGAGGGGCTGAATGGCCTACCCCTGCTCCTACGTCTTATGTTCTTATGTTCTTTGCTTTGTGAAGGGAACATGAACAATGAAAACATCATCAACCAGCTGATTGGACAGAAGCTGGTGAACTTGGAAAGGTTTGTCTTAACCTGTTGATCATGTATTATTAGTGAAAGTCGCAGTGAGCAATATGAGCAGTTTAACAGATACAGTAATATTGGTGCACAGTCGGGTGGAATAGTTCATTGTGATTGGTAGATCTTCCATGGCGTTGCTCACAGGCAGTCTGGGGCCGAGAGCTTGGTTACTGAGCCCCACTCTCAGCTCCTCACTGTTGACCGGCTCCTCCCAGCCCTTGATTTTGGTGCTCACTCCCTGATCTGTAAATGTAGACAACCACTTATCATTGGTAGACCTCCCATGCCATTGCTCATAGGTAGTCAATGAGTGTCAGCATGGATTTGTGAAGGGCCGGTCATGTCTGACTGATCTAATAACCTTTCGGAGGAGGTCAGTAACATGGACAAGGGAGTGTCTCTGGATCTTGTATGTGTGGACTTCCAGAGGGTTAAATTATGAGGACAGGTTGCACAGACTGGGCTTGTATTCCCTCTAGTATAGAATATTAAACGGTGATATAATTGAGGTGTTTAAGATGTTCAAAGTGTTGGTAGGGTAGATCGATAAAAACGATTTCCTCTGGCGGGGAAATCCAGAACAAAGGGGCATGAGATTAAAATTAGAGTTAGCCTGGTCAGGGATGTGATGTCAGGAAGCACTTCTTCTCCCAAAGGCTAGCGGAATTGTGGAACTCTCTCCCCCCATATCTATTGAGGCTGGGGGTCAATTGAAAACTTCAAAAATGAGATTGATAGATTTTTGTTAGGCAAGAGTTTTAAGGGATGTGGAACCAAGGCGGGGAAATGGAGTTAACATACAGGTCAGCCATGCTTTGGCAGAACAGACTCGAGGGGCTGAAAGGCCTCCTCCTGTTCCTAAGTTGATCAAGAGATATCAAACAAAGACAGGTAAATGGATTTGAGGTGCAGAGCAGCCATGGTCTAATTGAATACTGGAGCAGGCTCGAGGGGCTGAATGGCCGGCTCCTGTTGCTTTAAATGTATGCAATTACTTAACATAATTGGTAGAAGGCAAACAATCCCATCACTGCCCATCGCCCACGCACCCTGTGCTATGGGTCATAACCACATGGAAACCTGTTATTGCTTTCTAGCGAAACAAGTCAGTTTAACTTAAGTAAAGCCCAAAGGTTTTTCCCATATATGGTTTCAAGGTGAGGTCAAACCGTGACATCACCGAGTAAGCCCCACCCTCACACTGCGCATCACACTGAGATGAGACATCACAATAGCTTTGTAAAGTAGATAAATATTAGCCAGGCTGAGATAACAACAGTTTGTAAAGGCAAGGGAACTGCACTGAGTCTGATCTGTCTAGGACTGAATGCGGTCGGCTCGAACATCTGAACAGCTTTGCTCTGTGAAGACTACACGAACAATTGAAACATCATCAACCAGCGGCTTGGACAGAATTCGTGAACTTTGAAAGGTTTGTCTTTCTGGGATCTCAGGAATGGACGTATGAGGAGAGATTGGGTTGATTGGGCTTATATTCGCTGGAGTTTAGAAGAATGAGGGGATCTCATTGAAACTTATAAAATTCTAACAGGACTAGACAGACTAGATGCAGGAAGGATGTTCCCGATGGTTGGGGAGTCCAGAACCAGGGGTCACCATCTAAGGATAAGAGGTAAGCCATTTAGGACAGAGATGAGAAGGAATTTCTTCACCCAGAGAGTGGTGAACCTGTGGAATTCTCTACCACAGAAGGCAGTTGAGGCCAATTCATTAAATATATTCAAGGAGTTGGATATATGTCTTGAGGCTAAAGGGATCAAGGGATATGGGGAGAAAGCAGGGACAGGGTACTGAATTTGGATGATCAGCCATGATCTCATTGAATGGCGGAGCAGGCTCGAGGGGCCGAATGGCCTACTCCTGCTCCTATCTTCTATGTTTCTATGTTCCTATGTCTTAACCTGTTTATCTTGTATTATTAGTGAAAGTCATAATGAGCAATATGAACAGTTTATCAGATACAGTAATATTGATGCACAGTCAGGTGGAATAGTTCAGTTTGTTATTGGTAGTTCTTCCATAGCGTTGCTCATAGGTAGTCTGAGTCCCGGAGCCTGGTTACTGATGGTTACTGAGCCCCACTCCTCACTGACCGTCTCCTCCCAGTCCTGGAGTTTAATGCTCACTCCCTGATCTGTAAATGTAGACAACTATTTACTGACTGTGACTAACTGTGTTTGGAGCTGTACTTCCAGCCTGTATCATTCCCCGTGAAAGTCAGAGTCAGTTACAGCAAAATCCGTGCAGATATAAAGGCTCAAATCCTGGAAACTGAAAGCAGGTCAGTTCATGCTGGTTGTTCTGATCAACTTGTCCTGGACACGGGGATAGTCTGTGGGACAGCTCAGCCCGACCATTTAAAAAGTCAAGAGCGTCCCTCTTGAAACCGCTGATTGGTGTTGAATGAACGGCTCTAAATAAGAGGAGAGGCTGACAGGGAGAGTGAACAACTGAATAATCAGTTTCTCAAAGTGTTCACCAGGACTGAGAGCTCAGGGTTAAGACTCGAAGAATGTACTCCTGGGCAGTAATGCCACTGGAGCTGCCTTGACCGAGCTTGGTACCTGCCCACACATCTCGACGCTGGCCCTGGTGTTGACTTTTTAAAGGGAATTTGATAAATCCTTTTACAGGTTATATGGTTTACTATACGAGGGGAGCGATAAAATGCCTGTCGTTGTCCTTGTTGCAATCCAGTGATTTTTGTCATTTCTTCTTCTGCCACAGGTACAGGTTGGTGTCAGGACGAGTGAGAGGAAATGGACGGTTTCATCAAACTACCAACAGACTAAAGTTGTCAGTAACAAAACCACAAAGACACCTGGATCACACATCCTGACATCACATCAATGCCAGCAGAGATACCACAAAGGAGGAAACAGCAACACTGAAATACCCCTCAACCCATCCATTTCTTTAGTGTCAACTGTACATCTTTTAATTTCTTTATTTGACGGCCAATAACAGATCCATTTAAACTCGCAGCCAATGATTGGAGATGGTGTTAAACCAACTCTTTCCCTTCTGGCACGTTTCTTTCCCATTTTTAAAAATTTCCCACGCCCCTCTCCCTCCTCCCTAGTTCTCCCCTGGGCTGGACCTTCACGTCCAGCACTCAGGTCCCCGCATCGGCATCAAGCACCAACCCTGCTCCAACTCCAGGCTCAGTTCGGCATTGCTCGGGGTTAACTGCACTGGCACTGGATAGGGCCCAGTCCATACAGTCATCTCCGACCGATGTCGACCGGTGGTCCAAGTGTTGGGACTGAACAGGAAAGTCTCAAGGGTGGACGCTCCGGTTGTTGCCTCGATGGTGTGGAATGGGATGAGCTGGTTAAAGCCAATCCATCCCAGTCAACTACATCGGGTGAAACCCCGGTACCATTTGTACTGAGGCCTCCCAGGATAGAGGAAGAGTCCTCCTCTGGCACCAGCTGGTTCGGAGGTGTCCGTGCCTACTGGTGCCAGAATCAGGCTGGTTCCCCCAAGCGCCACCAGCTACTGTTGGTGTGTCCTTCCCCAGAGGCATCCGTCCCCTCTGGTGACACCAACGCAGCCCCGGGACATTGTCTCCAGTTGGCGCCAGCTCATTTGGGGGCACCACCCTCGGTGGACTCGACCCTACACAGGGTCACCTATGCTGTGGGTGACGTCCACTTTGGTGAGTGCAGCTGCAGATCTCTATTTATAGATCTGTAGCTCCCACCCACCACTGTGGACCCACCTTCAGCCGCTCCCTACGACACTCGAGAGGCACTCCCAGGGAGGGTGCGTGCGCTCCAGAAACCAAACTGGGAGCCTGAGTTGACCACGGCTTCCGTGCGTTGAGGTTTTTCCATGTATTCAAAACAAGGGTGACTTCGAGTCTGAAACTGTGAGTTCTGGAAGTCCCATCACTTGTGGGGGTTGAGTCTTTACCTGGGGTCTTGCAAAGGCCTCAGGCATCGACCTTTGTTGGATTCCCCCTCCCAATTTCCAAGGCGGTTTGGGCAGACTTGATAGGCGCGCCCCAGTTATGGCCAAGGTTGACAGCCCCGCCACTCTGCCTCACAACTTAAGGTTCGCTGGTACAGCTGGTGAACTTCAGTCGTGAAAGCCTCAGAAGGAAGGGAACTGCCCAGGAAACTAGTCCTGTTCCACCCACCAGAATCCAAATGGTGGGACATGTGGGTCTGGCGGACCTTCCTGCAGTGTTTGGCGCATATCCCGAATTCCCTGCCATCAAATCCACTGGGGCTGGCTTCACTGACCAGTAGGTGAGTTGAGGGAGCAATCCCTGCCAGAGAGGACCACCTTCAGAGAGTATCTGCTGCAGCAGCAGACTGTGTGGGTGCTCTCAATGTAGGAGCAGGATCTATCATCCAGTGGATCTTGCATCGCCACTTAGTTTGTCCTCACACCTTGGGGATCCTTCAGGTTCTGCAGATGCCCATTGGTGCTGAGGTCTTCTTTGGCGAGCAAGTGGAGGATCTGCTGTAGCAGAACCTTCAGGCATTCCCGAATTGACACACAAGGGTGGGAGGGCACTGCTCACTTTGTAGCTTAGCCCACCCCATCTACAGGCCCCTTCCACTCGCCAACACCAGTCCACTCACCATCACCAATCCATTCACCACCACCATCCACTCACCAACACCAGTCCACTCACCATCACCAATCCATTCACCACCACCATCCACTCACCACCACCAATCCATTCACCCCCACCAGCCTATTCAAGGCCTTATCCGGAGCACAATGTCCTTTGTATCTTGCTAGCCCGCCATTCCAGATTAGGACCTGGAATGCAGGTAGCTCACAAGTAACACTCGAGACCCTGTCCAGCTCCACCTCCCCCAGCAGTGATCATGCCTGGATAGCCCACCTCAGAGTTGTGTGGGTGGGCTATTTCCAGTACTTCCCTGTGGAAGTGGATCACTCTGGATGTTTGGTTTGTCCATCAGAGGAACCATCTACTAGTGGGCATACTGGCAGGTCTTCTACCATCCACACTGAGAGCGAGTGATCGTCATCCAGAAGGCTCAACTGTTGGGGGTATTTCTCCAGTTGAGCCTTCTGGATGACCATCACTCTGCCAGTAATGTATCCACAGGTCTCCTTTGTCGCAGCATCTGAACTAGAGCTGGTGGTCCTGGGAGCACAGTGTTCTCCATACATTGGTGCTACAGCCATCAGCTGAATGCTTTGACATATGGGTGGGAGCCACATTCAGGATGAATGGTCTTCTCGGCCAGTGATTTCACTTGGCATTTCAACAGGCTCGGGGTGTGAACGGTATAATAGGACATCTCCACTTTCAGACTCGGTGCAGGGTAAGTCAGTGTGTCTGCAGACAGACAATATGACAAGGGTCCGGTAAGTCAACAAACAGGGTGGGACCCTCCTTCCTGGGTCCCTCTGTCAAGTTGACGCATTGCTTCCCATTGGTGCTTGAACGACGGGGTGACACTCTTGGTGCCACATTTGGCCCGGGGAGGACAACACAACAGTCGGCACACTCAGCTGCTCTGTAGTCCACCCTAACTAGTGGATGATCCACACTGAGGTAGTCCAGAACATCTTCAGGACTTGGGGGGTTTACCAGGTCGATCGACTTACTCGCATCACCGGATAATCACCAATCTGCTGGAGGACCTCAGGCTGTCGGGGCGGAGGCCCGGCAGTCTTTCGTGCTTTTGTTTCTGGATTCTGTTGCTCAGGGTTGCCTGATCTCCAGGATGCTCCAGGAAATTGCAGCAGGTGGTGGTTCTGGTTAACCCTTTGGTTACCTCACAAACCGTGCTTCAGGGACACCCGGGTGTTGAATACACACTTTGATTTCAGGAGCCCACGGGAGAAATCCATGTCATTTTTAGAGTATAGAGGACCCTACCTTTTTTAGGGAATTTTTCATTCTGACATCCTCCACACACTGCTGGACACTGTCCAACTGGTACTCAGGGTGAGGAGGGCGGACCGTACCTGCAAGCGAACAGATTCTCCGGCTCCCAGGACAAATAGATCAAAGTGGGTGTTATTCATGGGTGCCAGCGCCAGATCCAAACAGTAAGCTGAACCGTCAGGATCTGGATTTGGATCCTGCCAGCTTCTGATTGATGGCCTGGCAGTTGAGATGGAATGCCCGTCAGATTAGGGTATACCAGCAGTGCGGCACTCATGGGTAATGCTCACTTTATTGTGTCTGTCCTGGTCATTTAAGCCTCTGTTCCCATACAAGTACCTCCACCCTCTTCGTCCTCTGTACTACTTGGTTAGTCGCCAGCTGTGTGTGCAGAATGCCTGAATGAAGATCACAGCTCCCTTGTCAGCTGTTCCCATGTCAGCTGCTCCCTTGTAAGCTCCTCTTCATTCTTCAAGTGACGCGGCATTTGCCACCCACCTGGTTGTCTCTTGGGTCTAGTGGGGAGTGTTGGTATGTCTTTTCCTCGTTCTGGGTTGTCTTTGGGTGTCAACAAACTGGGTTCTGGGGTGTGCTAAAAGTTAACACTGCACGGGAGTCGGGGAGGGAGGGGAAAAACAAGTGGGTTTGTCCTTCAAAGTTAGGATGTCTTAACAAAATGTCTTAACAGGGAAGGTCACGCCTTAAGAGATTTTCCCCAGGCAAATTGTGCCGATGCATCCTAGTAATTAGATCCACGTTCCACCCCCAATTCGGCCTGTCAATGTTTAGGAACGGATGTTCCCAGCAAATTAAATGGTGTCACAGTTAACACTTTAAAGAAAAGATTGGGGACAGTTTTCGTTCAACCTGGAACGACAGAAATGGAAACACTAGACAACCTGCCAACCAGTTTCTCGTCATCGCTGAATATTGGGTTTGTGACTGCTGCTACAGAACTAGACAGGAGATTGTTGAAGACCAGGCTCTCGGGGATTGTGTTCAATTGATGTTAGCAGAGTTGAAGTGAGAAAGTAATTGTCTTAGAATATTTGGGCCATAATGATCTCCTGGACTAGTTTCGATCGCCTAAGGGGGTCGGAGAGGAATTTCCCAGATTTTTTTCCCAAATTGGCCTGGGTTTTTATGTCTGGTTTTTCGCCTCTCCCAGGAGATCACATGGTGGGGGGTGTATTTATTGCGATGGACAAGGCTGGATGGACCAGATAGTCTTTTCGTGTACAAGTCATCTTTCAATAACTGAAATGTGAGAAGTTTAACATCTGAAAATAAACATGGATTGAAAATGAACAAACTTACTGTGTGTCTCCTGATTTGTGCACGGATCATTGAAGGGAACAGAAAGGGGAAAAGATGAGTTCTGATTGTCCCTGGGCTCAGTTACTGACTGGGTGAACTCTTTGAGCCACACACTAGGCTGGACCCAGATTGATTCCCCAGTCTGCACATACAAACATACAAAAAGACATACAAAAGTAGATGAAGACTATCAGGCCCATTAAGCTCCCCCCATCCAGTAGACAGTAGGGCCTCACATGCTGCTGTCCCACCTACCAGTTACGCTATCTCTGGAAACAGACAAAGAAACATGGCCAATTCAGGAAAAACCTCTGGCCAATTGCTCTCCAACTCCCAACACATGACAATCTAAACTAACCACTAACTCTCGCTGTAGCTGGTAATGTCCTCTCAGGGGCTGGTCAAGATCATACAGCACAGAAGGAGGCCATTCAGCCCATCGTGCCTCTGCCAGCTCTTTGAATGCACTATCCAATTAGTCCCACTCTCCCGCTCTTTCCCCGTAGCCCAGCAATTTTTTCCTTTTCAAGCATTTACCTAATTCCCTTCTGAAAGTTGCAGTGGATGGAATTATAAGTTGGTGGAATTCTGTCATGTGATCCCCAAAGTTCCAGTAACTAAATTGCCAAATCCCCCAGTCAGTAAAACCTGGATTGGGCTTATTCAGTCACTAAAACACCAGTGGCACTTTCAAAGTCCCAGGCCACGTCAAGGAACTCCTCCAAACACAATTAACCAACAAAGTAGTGAATTGGTACAAAAACAAATACTAGTGGGGAGGGGCTGGGGGTGAAGAATTGAGTGGGGGAAACAAGACAACACTTGGCATGTACTGAGAGGCAGAGTCGTGTGTTGGGTTTCCAACTCTGCAGGATGTCCCGGAGTCTCCAGGAATTTAATCTCCTGGATTTTTTTTTATTCGTTCATGGGATGTGGGCTTCGCTGGCAAGGCCAGCATTTATTTCCCATCCCTAATTGCCCTTGCGAAGGTGGTGGTGAGCCGCCTTCTTGAACCGCTGCAGTCCGTGAGGTGAAGGTGCTCCCACAGGGAGCACATATAGGCCAGCAGGGTCTGGAGTCACATATAGGCCAGCAGATTTCCTTCCCTAAAGGACATTAGTGAACAAGGTGGGATTTTAGTGCAATCCAATAGTTTCATGGTCATCATTACTGATGGTAGCTTTTTATTCCAGATTTTTTTACGTGACTGAATTTAAATTCCCCAGCTGCCATGTGGTGGGATTTAAACTCATGTCTCTCAGATTGTTTAATCTAAGTCTGTCTCTGGATTGCTAGTCTGGTAACATAACCACTATGCTATCATTCCCAATTGCAGCTTTGAGCAAACCTGGGATAAAAGTCACCAGGGCATTAAAGAAAATGATTTTTTATTTCCATTTTCTTTGACCACTTTCATTCATTTATAAAAATATTGGAGACGGGGGAAAAAGGCGGTTGGATCCAGCAGGTCACGTGATGAAAGCGCCAGGAATACGTCCAATCAGAGATGGCGACTCGTGTTGTGTGACTCACGCCATTTATATACCAAGACAAAATAAAATAATAGTAGGCGTTGATAATTGTGGGTGGCACCAAGACACACACGTGCAGAATGTGAAGCCTGTTGAATAATCACTGACTACTGAGGCACAAGTGGGTCTAAATAACACTTTAACAAACAGAATGGCTGCACATTAATGGCACAGTAATTAACTTGGGTTATAATGGGCTTTATTTTGGAAGTACTTAACTCCCAAACTCTCATTACCACACGGCTTGCCAAGAAACAACTGGATCGCCTTTCAATCACAGGTGTTAGAATTCACAACCAATCAGCACAGTGTTAACCCTTCGCTCCCCAGAAGTTAAAAGAACTTTCATTTTCAATTGACATTGAGAATTACTATTTTGGGAACTGCCTCCCCGGTTTAGCGCCAGGATTCTCCCCAGATAAACTGGGTTTATAACACACTATTCACATGGTTAATGCCCCGAGGCACTTTAGAGAGTAGAATGAGATGCCAATTAGTAATACTAAGAAAGAAGCAATGGACACAAGTAACACTGCACCTTCACTGGACAGCTGCTGACGACAACCTTCAATCCGCCCTCACAACAGATGTCAAGCCAGCTCGTTCTTCAAGGTGAGAAATGACCCTGGATGATAATCCTGAGATTTATTCTCCTTTTTGTTTCTTATCCGGCTCCCGACATTAAATTACTTGGTTTTATTACCCCATTGTCTTCTATTTGCAAACGTGAGCTATTGGAGCTTGATAGACAAACATGCTCACACGTGTCGCCTAGAAACACAAACAAATTGATTTTTTGTTAAACAGTGAGGATATTGCACCTTGAGATCCAATCCATGTGCTGCCGTCAAAAATGGGTGAATAGTTTAGGGTCTGGTCATTACAAGGACAATGTTGAAGGATAAAGGACCGACTGAAAGGTTGCTGCTGAATTTAGCAAAGACCAACTTTCCAATGTTGATACCAGGTAAACAATAGCACAAGGCAATTTTGATTTACGCCCTCCAATTTCTCAGTAGTGCATCAAGAACTTGCATTGATAGACCTTTCACAACATCAGGACACCCCAAAGCACTTTACAACCAATGAAGCACTTCATTAAAGTGTAATCGCTGTTGCAATGTAGGAAACGCAGCAGCCAATTTGCGCACAGCAAGCTCCCACAAATAGCGATGAAATAATGACCAGATAATCTGTTTTTTTTAGTGATGTTGGTTGGGGGATAAATGTTGGCCCAGGGGAACTCCCCTACCCTTCTTCAAAATACTGGCCATGGGATCTTTTAAGTCCACCTGAGAGGACAGATGGAGCCTCGGTTTAACGTCTCATCCGAAAGACGGCACCTCCGACAGTGCCGCACTCCCTCAGTATGGCACTGAAGTGTCAGCTTAGAGTACGTGCTACCACTGGGCCACGCAGGCACCTAAATCAAACAGCTAGATGATTTTAAAAGCACGGGATAATGGAACAAGAAACCTGAATGGGTTTCAAGAAGGAACTAGACAGGTTCTTATCAACAAATGGGATTCAGGGTTATTAGAAACACACCAAGAGAATACAGTGGATAGGTGGGCTCATCAGAACATAGGAACATAAGATGTAGGAGCTGGAGTCGGCCATTTGGCCCCTCGAGCCTGCTCCGCTGTTCAATAAGATCATAACTGATCTGATCTTGGCCTCAACTCCACTTCCCTGCCCGCTCCCCATAACGCTCGACTCCCTTAGCGTTCAAACATCTGTCTATCTCCACCTTAAATATATTCAATGACCCAACCTCCACAGCTCTCTGGGGAAGAGAATTCCAAAGATTCACGACCCTCTGAGAAGAAATTCCTCCTCATTTCCGATTTAAAAGGGTGCTCCCTTATTCTGAAATTATGCCCAGAGTTCTAGATTCCCCCACGAGGGGAAACATCTTCTCTGCATCTACCCTGTCGAGCCCCCTCAGAATCTTATATGTTTCAATAAGATCACCTCTCATTCTTCTAAACTCCAATGAGTATCGGCCCAACCTGCTCAACCTTTCCTCATAAGACAAGCCCTTCATCTCCGGAATCAACCTCGTGAACCTTCTCTGAACTGCCTCCAATGCAAGTATATCCCTCCTTAAATAAGGAGACCAAAGCTGTACGCAGTACTCCAGGTGTGGTCTCACCAATACCCTGTACAGTTGTAACAGGACTTCCCTACTTTTACATTCCATTCCTTTTGCAATAAAGGCCAACACTCCATTTGCCTTCCTAATTACTTGCTGTACCTGCATGCTAACTTTTTGTGATTCATGTACAAGGACTCCCAGATCCCTCTGTACCTCAGCATTTTGTAATCTCTCCCCATTTAAGTAATAATTTGCTTTTATATTTTTGCTACCAAAGTGGATGATAAGTGTGTACCATCTACAAGATGCACTGCAGCAACTCACCAAGGTTTCTTCGACAGCATCTCCCAAACACGCAACCTCTACCACCTAAAAGGACAAGGGCAGCAGACGCATGGGAACACCACCACCTCCAAGCTCCCCTCCAAGTCACACACCATCCTGACTTGGAAATATATCGGCCGTTCCTTCATCGTCGCTGGGTCAAAATCCTGGAACTCCCTCCCTAACAGCACTGTGGGAGCACATTCACCACACAGGACTGCAGCGGTTCAAGAAGGCGGCTCACCACCACCTTCTCAAGCGCAATTAGGGATGGGCAATAAATGCCGGCCTTGCCAGCGACGCCCACATCCCTGGAAAGAATTAAGAAAAAGTCCAAATACAATTTAAAACAAAATTGGAGCAGGGTTAGATCAATGTGGTGCAGCGCCTCGACTCATGGAATTTTACAGCGTAGAAGGAAGCCATTTGGCCCATCGTGCCATCTCCATGTGTACCAGCTCTATGGAAGAGCTTAGTCCCATTTCCCTGCTCTTTACTCATACATTTTGCATTTTCCTTTAGTAAATATTTAATCACTAAGATGACTCAGTTGTTTCTCAGTGGGCAGCACTCTCTCTCGCCTTTGAGCCAGCAGGTTGTGGGTTCAAGTCCCACTCCAGAGACTTGAGCACAAAAATCCAGGTTGACACTCCCAGTGCAGTGCTGAGGGAGTGCCGCACTGTTGGAGGTGCCATGTTTCAGATGAGACGTTTAAACCGAGGCCCCCTCGCAACTCTCTTATCCGGTCCTGGCCTGTATGTGACTCCAGACCTACAGCAATGTGGTTGACTCTTAACTGCCCTCTGAAATGGTGGCTCACCACCTTCTCAATAAAAGCCGGCCTTGCCAGCGACGCCCACATCCCAGGAATGAATAAAAAAAAGATGATCTGGTCATTAGCTGTTTGTGGGAGCTTGCTGTGCGCAGATTGGCTGCCGTGGTTCCTACATTACAACAGTGACTACACTTCAAAAAGTACTGGGACATCTTGAGATTGAGAATGGTGCCATATTGTCGTACGGTAATGTAATGTGCATTGCATTATGGGAATTACCCGGGAAAAGGGCAGTCGGCCATTTTACGCAATAAAGTGAACATCGCAGTTATAAGCCTGTCTGCCTGACTCTGATTTAATTTGACGTATCTACATGCTTGATTCAATTCAACATGGACCGATTAATTTTCATGGGAATCCTGTTGTCTGAAAAGAGCATCGGACCAACAGCAGAGAGAGTGCAAGCGGTGGCAGAAGCTCGGGAACCAGAGAATGCTACAGAGGTGAGGAGTTTCTTGGGGCTCGTTGGGTACAGTAGCAGATTCATCCCGCAGTTTGCAACGCTAACAGAGCCACTGCGACGCCTGACGAGAAAAGACACACCATTTAAATTTGGATCACAACAGAGACAGTCATTCAGTGCACTCAAGGAAGAGTTGGCCAGAGCCGGCACTTTAGCATATCTTGATAAGGACGCACCAACCAAGGTGATAGCAGATGCCAGTCCTGTAGGTTTAGGTGCAGTACTAGTCCAGGACCAACAGGGACAAGAGGTGCCAATATGCTATGTAAGTCGTAGTTTAACAGACTGTGAGAGGAAATACACTCAAACAGAGAGAGAGGCTTTAGCTCTTGTATGGGCTTGTGAAAGGCTGCATCCATATGTGTATGGCCGAAAATTTAACTTGGTAACTGACCATAAGCCATTACAAGTGAGATGCGGCCCACACTCTAAACCCTGTGCCTGTATAGAAAGATGGGTATGTGGCGACACGCCACCACTGGACATAATCCGCTCACGGCGGCACGGACAGTTTAAGCAGACGCCCCCAGCCGGGGGCCCTTTCCTCCAGCAACTTGTTTCCCGCAGGGACAGGCTGCCGGGAGCACTTCCTGTCTGGGGAGTATTTAAGTGGATGCGCGGGCTTTTCCAGTTTCTCTTTGCCATGAGGTAGAATAAAAGCAGTTGTGTTTTACTAGCTCTGGTCTCGACTCCCACGTTTGCCGCAGTATCTCAACACTGGTGACCCCGACGCTCAGGACAAATCCTAAGCCAGCATGGCGGAAACAAACGCAGTCACGGTGAAACTACCGGACTTTTGGGAGAACCTGGCCGAAGCCTGGTTTGTTCAAGCTGAGTCCAGATTCCGGCTGAAACACATTACAGTCGACGCCACAAAGTACGACTACCTCGTCTCCTCTCTCACCTACGCCACAGTCCCCAAGGTTTGGGCAGCGCTGCAGGATCCACCACCGGAAGGCAAGTACGAACATCTGAAGGCTGCACTCCTTAAAAAATTTCAAACGTCCTCTTACCAGCGCAACTGCCAACTCCTTGACCTCCCTGGCCTTGGTGACGCTTCACCCTCGGATCGGCTTTCCCACATGCTGTCTCTCTCGGACGACAAAAACACCGGCGCCCTCTTTCGCACGCTTTTCATTCGGCAGCTCCCCGCCAGCATCCGCCCGCTCATTGTGGAGCCTGGCTCCATGGACCTGAATGACATAGCCAAAAAGGCCGACCGGCTGCTCTCTGCACAGTCCGCTCGCGACGTCGCGCCCGACCTCACGGCAACGACCACGCGGGCTTCCCGGCCCACTAGGCCCGACCGCCCTACCACTCCGGGTCACTGCTACTACCACACCCGTTTTGGCGCTAGGGCCCAACGCTGCACGCCACCGTGTACTTTCAAACCCCCCCCGCACCGGCCCCCGCGATGGCCGCGGGGCAAAAGGGGCCTCTACTGTACATCACCGACGACAGAACCAACCGCCGATTTCTGTGCGACACAGGGGCCCAGCACAGCATCACCCCCGCCTCCGCCCTCGAAATCCAACGCGGCACACGGGGTATTACGCTGGCCGCAGCCAATGGCTCTGACATCCGCACATATGGCACCCGCATGGTCACGCTCGACCTCGCGGGCCGCCGCTACCGCTGGGAGTTCCTCACAGCCAAGGTCCTCTGCCCACTCATCGGCGCCGACTTCCTACGCGCCCACGGCCTCCTTGTCGACATTCCGAGGCACCGCCTCGTCGACATCAACACTATGGCCCCCATCCCCTGCGCATTCACCCCGGCCCGTTCGGCCGGCCTGACGACCTACTGCCTCGCCAGAGCCACGGACGAATACTCGGCACTCCTAGCCGAGTTTCCGGCCCTCACTAACCCGACCTTTTCGGCCAAAGCCGCCAAACACGGTGTGGAGCACTATATCCCCACCACCGGCCCCCCAGTTTCTGCCCACGCCCGCAGACTAAACCCGGCCAAGCTGGAAATCGCGCGGGCCGAGTTCACCACCATGGAACAACTCAGCATCATCCGCCGCTCCAGCAGCCCTTGGGCCTCGCCCCTCCACATCGCCCCCAAGCCCGGCGGAGGCTGGCGCCCTTGCGGGGACTACCGCCGCCTCAACGACGCCACCACCCCCGACCGATACCCGGTGCCACACATCCAGGACTTCTCGGCCCGACTGGCCGGACAAACCGTCTTTTCCAAGGTCGACCTGGTGCGCGGTTACCACCAAGTCCCCGTACACCCTGCGGACATCCCCAAAACGGCCGTCATCACCCCATTTGGCCTGTTCGAGTTCCTGAGGATGCCCTTCGGCCTCAAGAATGCAGCCCAGGCTTTCCAGCGCCTTATGGACTCAGTCCTCCGGGACCTGAACTTCCTGTTCGTCTATCTAGACGACATTCTCGTGCCCAGCTCCTCCAAACAGGAACACCTCGAACACCTTCGCGTCCTGTTCGGGCGCCTAGCCCAACACGGGCTCATCCTCAGCCCGGCGAAGTGCCAATTCGGCCTAACCGAGGTCGATTTTCTCGGTCACCACATCACCCCTGCTGGGGCCGTCCCCCTGCCCAACAAGGTGCAGGCCGTCCAGCAATTCCCCCGCCCCACAACCATCAAGGGCCTCCAGGAGTTCCTCGGGATGGTGAACTTCTACAACAGGTTCATCCCCAGAGCTGCAGCCCTCATGAAGCCCCTATACGACGCCCTCCGAGGTAAATCCGGCAAGATGGACGTAGCCTGGACCACTGACACGTCAGCCGCCTTCGACGCCACCAAAAACGTGCTCGCCGACGCCACCCTGCTCGCGCACCCGAGGGCCGATGCCTGGGTCGCGCTCACCACTGACGCCTCCGACCACGCGGTCGGAGCCGTGTTCGAGCAGTGGGTCAATGGCGCGTGGCAGCCACTTGCCTTCGACAGCCGCCAACTGCGCCCCCCCCGGAGGTCAAATACTCCACTTTCGACCGCGAGCTTCTCGCGCTCCACCTGTCGGTCCGCCATTTCAGGTTCCTCCGGGAAGGCCGCCCCTTCACCGCGTACGTGGACCACAAGCCGCTCACATACGCGATGGCCAAGCACACCGAACCCTGGTCCGCTAGGCAGCAACGCCAGCTCGCGGCCGTGTCCGAGTTTACTACGGACATCCAGCACGTCTCCGGTAGAGACAACGTTGTCGCCGACTGCCTTTCCCGTCCCGCCATCTGTGCGAATCACCTCGCGGTCGACTACGCGCAACTAGCAGCGGCCCAGCTCACGGACCCAGACCTCCTCTCGGCGGCTACCAGCCTGCCAGGGCTACGCCTAGCCAAGGTCGCGCACGGGCCCGAAGTCACGGCAGTCACTTGCGACATCTCACTCGGCCAATCCAGGCCGGTCGTCCCTGCAACCTGGCGCCGCCACATCTTCGACGCGCTCCACGGGCTCTCCCACCCGGGTTCCCGCGCATCCGTCAAACTCCTCTCCCAGCGCTTCGTCTGGCGCGGCCTCAGCAGAGATGTTCGGACTTGGGCCACCTCCTGCCTCGCCTGCCAACGGGCTAAGGTACAGCTGCACACTAAAGCACCCCTGGGAGACTTCGAGGTACCCAGCCGCCACTTCGACCACGTACACGTCGACATCGTCGGTCCTCTGCCGCCATCGCAAGGCCAAACTTACCTCCTCACGATGGTCGACCGCTACACACGCTGGCCTGAGGCAGTGCCGCTGACCTCCACCACCACAGCCGACATCGCCAGGGTGTTCGTTAACACCTGGGTTGCGAGGTTCGGCCTACCGGCCGACATAACCTCCGACAGAGGCGCCCAGTTCACCTCCGAACTCTGGACGGCCACAGCACGCAACCTCGGGGTGACGCTCCACCGAACCACGGCGTACCACCCGCAGGCCAACGGGCTTTGTGAACGCTTCCACAGGTCACTCAAGGCCTCACTCCGCGCCGGCCTGCAGGGCAGTACCTGGACTGACCGCCTACCGTGGGTGCTACTAGGCCTACGCACCGCGGTCAAAGAAGACCTCCAGTCCTCGGCTGCGGAGTTAGTCTACGGACAACCGCTGCGCGTCCCAGGCGAATTCCTTCCGGAGGCTACCACGCCTTGGTCGGCCGAACAGCAGCGGCTCAACTCTTTCTCTTCCGCTCAGCAGTTCGCCCCACTTCCGGTCAACCGACACGGCGAACTCGCACCTCACGTCCCACCAAATTTACAGCAGGTGCGCTTCGTCTTCGTGCGACACGACGCGCACCGCGGGCCCCTGCGACCCCCGTATGACGGACCGTACGAGGTACTACAAACCGGGGACAAGGTCTTCAAGCTGCGACTCGGCGACAGGGTCGACACAGTCTCCATCGACCGGCTCAAACCAGCACACACAGAACCAGGGGAACAGGTCCCCGTGGCCCGGCCTCCAACTAGAGGCCGTCCCGCCAGCAAGCCAGCACAGCCGGCGGCGAACCGCCCGGGCCCACCAACTAGACAGGTGACCACTCAGAGCCGCTGCGGCAGAACCATCAGACCACCGTCACGACTCGTCCACTCCTCCTAAGCGGATTCTGGGGGGAGCTCTGTGGCGACACGCCACCACTGGACATAATCCGCTCACGGCGGCACGGACAGTTTAAGCAGACGCCCCCAGCCGGGGGCCCTTTCCTCCAGCAACTTGTTTCCTGCAGGGACAGGCTGCCGGGAGCACTTCCTGTCTGGCGAGTATTTAAGTGGATGCGCGAGCTTTTCCAGTTTCTCTTTGCCATGAGGTAGAATAAAAGCAGTTGTGTTTTACTAGCTCTGGTCTCGACTCCCACGTTTGCCGTGGTATCTCAACAGGTACTTAGATTACAGCCGTATGATTTTAAGGTGATACGCATTCCAGGCAAGCAAAACATTGCAGACCCACTGTCACGATTGCTGGGGGAGACAGCAAAACAGGAGAGACATTCTCATGGCTCAGATGAATACGTGAGGTTTGTAGCTGTGAGTGCGACACCAAAAGCACTCACTACTAGAGAGGTGGAGGAAGCCTCTGCTACCGACCCAGAGCTGATTGAGGTACGGAAGGCAATCACAAATGGACATTTTGAGAACTGTAAAGCTTATGCAGCAATTGCAAACGAGCTGTGCGTAGTGGGGTACCTAGTTCTTCGGGGAACATGCATCGTGCTACCCACAGTGTTACACGCACGAGCCCTGGTGTTAGCACATGAAGGACACTTGGGAATAGTTGGAACAAAGCAACATCTCAGAACCAAGGTTTGGTGGCCTGGCATGGACAAGGCAGCTGAAAAACACTGTAAAGCGTGCCACGGCTGTCAGATAGTAGCCAGACCCGACCCACCTGAACCGTTGAGACCAACACCATTACCGGAGGGCCCCTGGCAGGATGTAGCTATGGACTTACTGGGACCCTTGCCATCCAACCACTCCATTCTTGTGGTAGTTGATTGTTATAGTCGCTACTATGAATACGACATCATGACCTCCACAACAACAGAGAAGGTTATTGATAGTTTAGAGTCAATCTACAGCCGTCATGGTTTGCCAATCACCTGCAAATCTGATAATGGTCCCCAATTCAGATCTGAATTATTCAAAGAATACTGTGAAAACAACGGGATCAAACACCTGAAAATGACAGCAAAATGGGCTCAGGCTAATGGAGAAGTCGAGCGCCAGAATGCATCACTGATGAAGAGAATCAGAATTGCTCAGTCAGAAGGACTAGATTGAAAACGTGAACTTAGAAAATATGTGACTGTGTACAGGAGCACTGACCATGCCACGACAGGAAAGAGCCCGGCAGAGCTGCTCTTTAAATGGAAAATGAGAGGAAAGCTGCCAGACATCACAGAGTCGAGCGCAGACATGGAAGTACGTGACCGGGACGCAGAACAAAAAGGCAAGTCCAAACTGTACGCAGATGAACAGCGGAGAACACAATACTCAGAGGTGGAAGTTGGCGACACGGTGCTGGTACGGCAGGACAAAGTGGACAAGTTCACCACTCCTTTTAATGCCACACCGCACAATGTTTGAGTAAAACAGGGAGTCAAGTAGTAGTAGAATCTCCAGACGGAGCACGCTACTCGAGAAACACTACGTTTGTGAAGAAATACAGAACCAATGGACCAAAGGAGACACTCCATGAGCAGGAGGAAACACAAGGGACTGAGGACAGTATAGTAGACCCTGACACACATACCACTGTGACACAGGCAATACCCACTGACACCAACATGTCAGACATACCCAATACAGCCAGACCTTAAAGGGTTAAAAGAAAACCCCAAAGACTGTCTGATTATGTCACAACATAAACTGTGCGAGAACTGCATGGGTGATGTTAAATGTTTAAACCTGGGAATTATTTAGTTGTGTGGTAAGACACAAGTTTGTAAAAAGTTTATAAACCAAATAAGTTATGCAGTGTTATTCTAAGCAACTGTTTGTAAACTGCAAGTTTGTTTCCAAGGAAAAGGGGGATGTTGTGGCGTACCGATCACAGAAAGGGCACAATCCGCTTTCCGGTCCATAGACTATAAATCAGGCGTCATGTCTTTAAGAAGGCTCACACCTTTAAGAAACTCGATCTGCAACATAGTTAAGCCCAGAGCGGGGGAGGAGCAGTCGAAGCTGTGCACTGATGAAAGGCAGTCGTACTTTGTGTAATCTCTGACTCCATTTTGTGTTCAGCATGCAGCCTCAACAATTAAACCTTTTCTGTTGAACCTCTCCGAGTTCAGTATTTTTTGCTAGGAGTACGTAGACTCCTACATTGGTGACCCCGACGCTCAGGGCGACTCCTAAGCATAACCATGGCTGACACAAACGCAGTTTCTGTGAAGCTGCCGGAGTTCTGGGAGAACCTGGCCACCGCCTGTTTCCTTCAAGCCGAATCGCAATTCCGACTCCGCGGCATCACCGCCGACGCAACAATGTACGACTACCTCCTCGCCTCCCTGGGCAGCTCCACAATCACGAAAGTCTGGACAACACTACAAAACCCTCCGGAGGAAGGCAAGTACGCACATCTCAAGGCCGCGCTCATTAAAAAAATTACAGCCTCCCAATTCTTGCGCAACTGCCACCTCCTCGACCTCCCGGGCCTCGGTGACTCCACGCCATCAGACTTGCTCTCACACATGCTTGCTCTGACCGACGAGAAACCACCCGGCTCCCTCTTCTGCACGCTCTTTATCCACCAACTACCTCCCAGCATCCGCCCGGCGATCGTGGCGTCCAGCCTCACGGACCTCGAGGCCCTGGCCGACGAAGCCGATAAGCTCCTGTCCGCCAGATCGTACCACGCCGTCACCCCCGACCTGGCCTCCGCAGCGTCGGCGCATGCTCCACCCTCTATTGCGCGGCCACACAGCTCGGCCACGAGGCCCCCCAGGCCCCCACGTCCCCCAAGCCCTCCGACCCAGGGCTACTGCTACTTCCATACCCGGTTCGGCGCACGGGCATGCCGCTGCAGCCATCCCTGCACGTTTCCAACCGCCCCCACACCGGCCTACACGATGGCCGTGGGGCAAGCAGGCATTACGGACAGCGCCTCCGGACACCGTTTCCTATGCGACACGGGCGCGCAGCACATCATCATCCCCGCGTTCGCCCTCGAGATCCAGCGAGGCGGCCATGGCCCTGCGCTGGCTGCCGCCAACGGCACCCGCACCGTCACCATCGACCTCGCAGGCTGCCACTACCACTGGGAGTTTATCACCGCCAAGGTGCTCTCCCCGCTCCTCGGTGCGGATTTCCTGTGCGCCCACGGCCTGTTGGTCGACATGCCTCGGCGCCGCCTCGTGGACATGAACACCATGTCACCTATCCCGGGCGCCATGGCCCCCCCCCAACCCGCCGAAATGGCGTGGCAGAGCCGCGCCCGCTCAACGGATGACTACTCAGCACTCCTGGCTGAGTTCCCAGCCCTCACCAACCCGACCTTCTCCGTGAAGGTTTTTAAGCACGGGGTAGAACACTTCATCCCCACCACAGGCCCACCGGTGTATGCCCACGCCCGCAGGCTGGACCCGGCCAAGCTGGAGATCGCGCGGGCCGAGTTCGCCACAATGGAACAGCTCGGCATCATCCGCCGCTCCAACAGCCCCTGGGCCTCCCCACTCCACATCGTCACCAAACCCGACGGGGGATGGTACCCCTGCGGGGACTACCGGCACCTAAACGACGCCACCACGCCGGATCGGTACCCCATACCGCACATTCAAGACTTCTCGGCGAGACTGGCCGACCGCTCAGTCTTCTCCAAAGTCGACCTGGTGTGCAGTTACCATCAGGTGCCAGTCCACCCCACGGACGTTCCCAAGACGGCCATAATCACCCCTTTTGGGCTATTCGAGTTCCTCCGAATGCCCTTCGGCCTCAAAAACGCGGCCCAGGCCTTCCAGCGGCTCATGGACTCGGTCCTCCAGGATCTGAAGTTCCTCTTTGTCTACCTGGATGACATCCTGGTAGCTAGTTCCTCCAAGCAGGAACACATTGAGCACCTCCGCACCCTGTTCCAGCGGCTCAGTGAGCACGGGCTCATCATCAGCCCAGCCAAGTGCCAATTCGGCCTCAGCAGGATCGAATTCCTCGGCCACCACATCACGCAGGACAGAGCCATTCCCCTGCCCGCCAAGGTGCAAGCCGTCCAGCAGTTCCCCCGGCCTACCACCATCAAAGGCCTCCAGGAGTTCTTGGGGATGATCAACTTTTACAACCGCTTCATTCCCGGAGCGGCCTCCCTCATGCGGCCCCTATACGAAGCCCTCCGGGGTAAGAAAGCCAGAATGGCGATCGAGTGGTCGGCGGACATGTTGACCGCTTTCGACTCGACCAAAAAGGCGCTCGCCGACGCCACCATGCTCGCTCACCCACAGCCCAACGCCAGGGTGGCCCTCACCACGGACGCCTCCGACCACGCGGTCGGCGCCATGTACGAACAGTGGGTCGACGGGGCCTGGCAACCGCTGGCCTTTTTCAGCCGCCAACTGCGCCCCTCGGAGGCCAAATACAACGCCTTTGACCGCAAGCTCCTCGCACTGTACCTGGCAGTCCGCCATTTTAGATTTCTTCTGGAGGGCCGCCCCTTCACCGCGTTTGTCGACCGCAAACCCCTGACATTCGCGATGGCGAAATCTGCGGACCCGTGGTCAGCCAGGCAACAACGCCAGCTCGCCGTGGTGTCCGAATTCACCACGGACATCCGGCACGTCTCCGGTCGAGACAACGCGGTGGCCGACTGCCTATCCCGCCCCGCCGTCCACGGCGCCCACCTGGCAGTGGACTATGCTCAACTGGCAGCGGAGCAACGCACCGACCCCGATCTGCTCTCCGCGCCCAAAACCCTCCCAGGGCTGCGACTGACCGACATCGCCTGTGGCCCGTCCGCCGTCACAGTCAAATGCGACACCTCCTTGGTGCAACCCCGCCCCGTAGTCCCGGCGTCCTGGCAAAAACGGGTGTTCGACATCGTCCACGGCCTCTCACACCCCGGCACCCGTGCGTCCATTAGACTGGTGGCCAACCGATTTGTCTGGCGTGGCCTGCGCAAAGATGTGCCCGTCTGGTCCAGATCCTGCATAGCTTGCCAGCGTGCCAAAATCCACCAGCACGTCAAAGCCCCACTCGAGGAGTTCACCGTGCCAGAAAGAAGGTTCGACCACGTCCACATCGACTTCGTCGGCCCCCTGCCGCCATCACAAGGTCACACGCACCTGCTGACAATCGTGGACCGTACCACCCGCTGGCCCGAGGCCATTCCACTAACGTCCACCACCACCGCCGACATCGCGAGGGCGTTCATCGGTACCTGGGTCGCTCAGTTCGGCGTCCCCTCCGACATGACGTTGGATAGATGCCCGCAGTTCACCTCTGATCTGTGGGCCGCCATCGCCCGAAACCTCGGGGTGGCCGTTCACCGCACCATGGCTTACCACCCCCAAGCCAACGGACTGTGCGAGCGATTCCACAGGTCCATGAAGGCGTCCCTCCATGCCAGCCTCGAGGACGAGGCTTGGATCGACCGCCTCCCGTGGGTGCTACTCGGCCTACGCTCCGCGGTCAAGGAAGACCTGCAAGCCTCGGCGGTGGAACTCGTGTATGGCCAGCCGCTGCGCGTACCCGGAGAGTTCCTGCCCACCGCCACGACCCCCTGGTCGGCTGACCAGCAACACCGTGCTTTCGCCAACCAAGCACAACAGTTCGCTCCGGTACCCACCGGCCGGCACGGCGAACCAGCAACCCGCGTACCACCTAGCCTGCACATGGCCAAATTTCTTTTCGTGCACCATGATGCCCAACGAGGACCTCTACGGCCCCCATACGACGGACCCTACAAGGTACTCCAGACGGGGAACAAGTTCTTCCTCCTCGAAGTGGGCGGCAGAACTGACAAGGTGTCGGTCGACCGGCTCAAGCTGGCGCACCTAGAGCCCGACGAACCCGTTCAAGTGGGCCAACCCCCACCGCGGGGCAGACCGCCTAAGAGCCCGACGCGTCCAACCGCCCCGCTCCCGACACCAACCACCAAGAGCCGTTCCGGCCGTGCCATCAAGCCGCCACGCCGGTTTGTACACTCCCTACTAGCGGATTCTGGGGGGAGCTGTGTGGCGTACCAATCACAGAAAGGACACAATCCGCTTTCCGGTCCGTAGACTATAAATCAGGCATCATGCCTTTAAGAAGGATCACACCTTTAAGAAACTCGATCTGCAACATAGTTAAGCCCAGAGCGGGGGAGGAGCAGTCGAAGCTGTGCACTGATGAAAGGCAGTTATACTTTGTGTGGTCTCTGACTCCTTTTTGTGTTCAGCATGCAGCCTCAACAATTAAACCTTTTCTGTTGAACCTCTCCGAGTTCAGTATTTTTTGCTAGGAGTACGTAGACTCCTACAATGTCGTGTATTGATTGCGAGTTTGACACCAGTCAATACGGTAATGTAATGTGCATTGCATTATGGGAATTACCCGGGAAAAGGGCAGTCAGCCATTTTACGCAATAAAGTGAAGATCACAGTTATAAGCCTGTCTGCCTGACTCTGATTTAATTCGACGTATCTACATGTTTGATTGAACACATTAAAGCATAGATACAACAACCACAGGTCACCAAAGTCACCTGTTCCGCCCGAGCACGCCACACTCACCACATCATGTCTCAAATTACTCATGCACAGTATCCCCAAAATGTTACTTTCTGAAAGAAATCTCTCTTATTGGCATTTGAATGAATGAATATGAAAGGAGAGGGTTCATGGATTGTCCCAGCAGCAGTCACGTATGAGACTATGTGCAGAATGAATGATCAGTTTTAACATGAAAATGTGTGAACTGCTCCAGCTCGTGCCCATTGGGTCAGATTAAGCCCCACTGGAATTTGAAAGTGGAAAGCAAAGGGGATCAATTTCACCACTTGGGCCATAAACCGGTGGGTGATGGGGCGCCACCGCTCTCGATACCGCCGCAGTAAATAACCCAGCTCTGTTTGACAGGCAGTTAAACCGAAACAGAAACACGTGGCGGAGGCTCAAGAAGCGCTTAAGATCGCCAAGGCGAATCTTAGAGTGAAGAATGAAAGTCTGGGGCTGGTAGGACTCCATGAGCTTCACTTAAAACTCCCTCCCTCCCCTCCTCCTCCTCCGTGGCCACTGACCTACATACACACATGCACGCACACCTGCACACATATGTGCACACAGACACACAAGTGCGCACACATGCACACATGCGCACACATGCACATACACACGTGCACACACAGGCACATGCACGTGCACACACACATGTACAGACACGGTGCACTCACATGTGGACACATGCACACATGTGCACACACATGTGCACGCACACACAAGTACACACACATGCACGCACACCTGCACACAGGCACATGCATGCGCACACATGTGTACACATGTATAGACACGGCACACACATACACACAAGTGCACATATACACACCTATGCACACGTACACATACACATGTGCACGTACACACATACAGACACACACATACACACGTACATGCACAAACACATGCACACATACGTGCACACAGACACGCACATACACACGCACATAAACGCATGCACACACTTGTACACACACACCTGCACACACATTTACACATGCACACATGTGCACGTGTGCACACATGCACATACAGACGTGCACACACACATGCACACAAACACACACGCGTGCACACAGACACACGGAAATATACACATGCGCACACGTACACACATGCATATACACACACGTGCACACACACAAGTGCACACACAAACACACACATGCACACACAGACACACACAAACACAGACACACACAAACACACACATGCACATACGCACATACACAAGCACATATTTCCAGCAACAGTCACTGGAGGGCGATAATAGCAATGAATTTGTAACTCCTCCAGTCCAGGGGTACTGAGGCCAATTGTAGCACCCAAACTGCCATCCAGTTGAGACCCGCTAACTCAGCACTGCCCTTTTTATTTTCTGTATTGCCTAGGGTGGTGCGGTTACCAGCTGAGCTCTAAGGACAGTCCCCCACTGGCCATGTTGACATACACCGTTACCTGATATTAACCCTCTTTTTTGTTCCCCATCCAGAGATTGAGGGGTGGAAATTTGAGTTAGTAGCGCATGTTTTATGGGTGTAATGGGGGCTTGATTTCAGGGACCAACGTCCTGCGCCTCAAGAACACCTGAAAGATGCCAACCCGAAATTGAGTGCCTGGCAGCCGCCTAAACCAGGTGTTAGGCCCCTTTCATGTGTTACTGAGAGGCCTGAGGCCTATTACTGCCCATGTAGTAAACAGTTTGCAATGAGCGAGGCTGGTGTTGGGCCTGCTCCAGTCCTGATCCTTCAGGTGAGCCTCGGGCCTCCCGCTTCAGGCGAGCCTCGGGCCCGTCAGTTCAAGCCAACCTCAGGCGAGCCTCTGGCCTCCCACTTCAGGCGAGCCCCGGGCCTCCCACTTCAGGTGAGCCTCGGACCTCCCGCTTCAGGCGAGCCTCGGGCCTCCCGCTTCAGGCGAGCCCCGGGCCTGCCAGTTCAGGCGAGTCTCGGGCCTGTCAGTTCAAGCCAACCTCAGGCGAGCCTCTGGCCTCCCGCTTCAGGCGAGCCTCGGGCCTCCCGCTTCAGGCGAGCCTCGAGCCTCCCACTTCAGGCGAGCCCCGGGCCTCCCACTTCAGGCGAGCTCCGGGCCTCCCACTTCAGGCGAGCCTCTGCCCTCCCACTTCAGGCGAGCCCCGGGCCTCCCGCTTCAGGCGAGCCTCGGGCCTCCCACTTCAGGCGAGCCTCGGGCCTCCCGCTTCAGGCGAGCCCCGGGCCTCCCACTTCAGGCGAGCCCCGGGCCTCCCACTTCAGGTGAGCCTCGAGCCTCCCACTTCAGGCAAGCCCCGGGCCTCCCACTTCAGGCGAGCCATGAGCCTCCGGGCTTGTGCTGGTGTTTATGCTCCATACGACTACCCTTTGCCGCTCACTCTTCGCTCGCGTTATCAATCCGGTGGGATGGCCGGGACAGCGAGAGTTGGCTCACAACAATTCCCTTCTGCTTGTGTCCTATAGATTGAAGATCACCAGCAGTCGCTGCAGCAGGCCATGGCCAACCGCAAACTGCTCACCATGAAGCACCTGTCACGGGCGGCGATCCTGATCACCGCTCTCACCAACGAAAAGGTCTCGTCTCTTCAAATTGGTTAGCTGTTTCAGTTCACAGAGTGATGGTGTTATAGGGTGTGAGTGACAGCGAGAGAGCGAGAGTGATGGAGAGAGAGTGACAGAGAGAGAGTGATGGAGAGAGAGTGAGAGTGACGGAGAGAGTGAGAGTGACAGGGATAGTGACAGGGAGAGAGTGAGAGTGATGGAGAGAGTGAGAGTGACAGTCCATGTAGACTACATCAACTGCACTACCCTCATCCACACGCCTAGTCACCCCCTCAAAAAATTCAATCAAATTGGTCAGCCCCGAGACCGGAGAAGCAGTGGACCTGCGCGATAGCAGCCCGAGGCGGGAGAGCTTAAAGGCTTGAGAGGGAGCAGTCAGAGGCACCGAGGCCCACAGCCCCGAGACCGGAGAAGCAGTGGACCTGCGCGGGAGCAGCCCGAGGCGGCTGAGTATAAAAGGGAGCAGTCAGAGGCACCGAGACCCACAGCCCCGAGACCGGAGAAGCAGCAGACCTGCGCGGGAGCAGCCCGAGGTGGCTGAGTATAAGAGGGAGCAGCCCGAGGCCCGACCAATCCAGGTTCCAGGAGAGAGGTAAAAAGTAATCCAAGTGTGACGTCACCAGGGAGCAGGTAAGTGATTGGTTGGTGAGTATTTCTCTCTTTTCAATACAAGCTTGAATTCTGTGGTGTTACATTTCTGTGGTGTAGTGGGGATAGTTGGTAAATAAAGCGCCCTAGAGTATACCTGTAACTGGGGTATTGAATAAATTTTTTAATTAATTAAAGGAGTAAGTCATGGCAGGAGAGTTCAGACCCGTGTTCTGCTCCTCTTGCTCCATGTGGGAAGTCAGGGATGCTGCCAGTGTCCCTGATGACCATGTCTGCGGGAAATGCATCCAGCTGCAGCTACTTGTAGACCGCATTGCGGCGCTCAAGCTGCGGGTGGATGAATTTTGGAGCATGCGCGATGCTGAGAGGCTCGTGGATAGCACGTTTAGCGAGTTGTTCACACCTCAGGGTAGGGCAGCACAGGGGGTGACCATCAGGCGGAGCAGCAAAGGCAGGCAGGTAGTGCAGGGAACCCCTGCGGACATCCCCCTTTCAAACAAGTATACCGCTTTGGATACTGTTGAGGGGGGTGACTCACCAGGGGAAGGCAGCAGCAGCCAACTTCCTGGCACTGGGGGTGCTCCTGCTGCCCAGGAAAGGGGGAAAAAGAGTGGGAGAGCAATAGTGGTAGGGGATTCTATAGTAAGGGGAACAGATAGGCATTTCTGTGGCTGTAGACGTGAATCCAGGATGGTTTGTTGCCTCCCTGGTGCCAGGGTCAAGGATGTCACTGAGCGGCTGCAGGGCATTCTGGAGGGGGAGGGTGAACAGACAGTGGTCGTGGTCCACATTGGTACCAACGACATAGGTAAAAAGAGGGATGAGGTCCTGCAGCAAGAATTTAGGGAGCTAGGTGAAGGATTAAAGAGCAGGACCACAAGGGTTGTAATCTCTGGATTACTCCCGGTGCCACGTGCTAGTGAGTATAGGAATAGGAAGATAGAACAGATGAATGCATGGCTAAAGGGATGGTGCAGGGGGGAGGGCTTTAGTTTCCTGGATCACTGGGTCTGCTTCTGGGAAAGGTGGGACTTGTACAAGTCGGACGGTTTACACCTGAACCAGAGGGGAACCAATATCCTTGCGGGGAGGTTTGCTAGCACTGCTGGGGAGGGTTTAAACTAACTTGGCAGGGGGATGGGGTACAGAGTGGAGCTATAGTAGGGGGTGATTTACAGCCAAATACAGAGGGAAAAACAAGTCAGCTGGGAAGGCAGAGCAAATATGTGAAGGCAAAAGAGAATATGGCAGGGCTGGAAGGCATTTATTTTAATGCAAGGAGTCTTGCAAGTAAGGTGGATGAACTGAAGTTGTTGTTGAACACATGGGAGTACGATATTGTTGCTATCACGGAGACATGGTTGAGGGAGGGTCAGGACTGGCAGCTCAATATTCCGGGGTATAGAATCTTCAGGCGAGACAGAGGGGGGTGTAAAAGGGGAGGGGGTGTTGCAATATTAATTAAGGAGTCAATTACTGCTGTAAGGAGGGATGATATATTAGCGGGTTCCTCTAATGAGGCCATATGGGTAGAACTTAAAAACAAAAAGGGGGCAAGCACTTTGCTGGGAGTGTACTATAGGCCCCCAAACAGTCAGGGGGAGATAGAGGAACAGATATGTAGGCAAATCTCAGAAAAGTGCGAAAATAATAGGGTAATAATAGTGGGGGATTTCAACTTCCCCAATATAAATTGGGATAGTCAGAGTGTGAAAGGCTTAGAGGGTGCAGAATTCTTAAAGTGCATCCAGGAGAGCTTTTTGAGCCAACATGTAGAAAGTCCTACAAGAGAGGGGGCGGTACTGGACCTAATTCTGGGGAATGTAGCCGGGCAAGTGGTGGAAGTGTCAGTAGGAGAGCATTTTGGCAACAGTGACCATAATTCAGTGAGATTTAAGGTGGTCATGGAAAAAGACAAAGACGGCCCGGAAATAAGGGTTCTAAATTGGGGGAGGGCCGGTTTTAATATGATAAGGCAGGATCTGGCCAAAGTGGACTGGGAGCAGCTACTTATAGGAAAATCCACATCAAAACAGTGGGAGACTTTCAGAAGGGAAATAGAGAGAGTACAACGCCAACATGTTCCTGTAACGGTCAAGGGTGGGACCAACAAGCAAAGGGAACCTTGGATGACAAGGGATATACAAAAATGCATTAGAAATAAAAGGGGGGCTTTTGGCAGTTACAAAAGACTAAAGACGGAAGAAGCCCTAGAGGAGTATAAAAAGTGCAGGGGCGTACTTAAAAAAGAAATTAGGAGGGCGAGGAGGGGCCATGAAATAACACCGGCGAGCAAAATAAAGGAAAATCCTAAGATGTTTTATAAGTATATTAAGGGCAAGAGGATAACCAGGGAAAGGGTAGGGCCCATTAGGGACCAAAGTGACAATCTGTGTGTAGAGCCAGATGATGTAGGCGGGGTTTTAAATGAATTTTTTGCATCTGTGTTCACTCTGGAGAAAGACGATGCAGACATAGAAATCGGGCAAGGGGACTGTGACATACTTGAACATATTAGCATCGAGAGGGAGGAGGTGCTAGCGGTTGTAGCAGGCCAAAAAGTGGATAAATCCCCAGGCCCGGACGAGATGTATCCCAGGCTGCTGTGGGAGGCAAAGGAGGAGATTGCAGGGGCTCTGACACAAATTTTCAGAACCTCTCTGGCCACAGGGGATGTACCAGAGGACTGGAGAACAGCTAACGTAGTACCATTATTCAAGAAGGGTAGCAGGGATAAACCAGGGAATTACAGGCCAGTGAGCCTAACATCTGTGGCAGGGGAATTATTGGAAAAAATTCTGAGGGACAAAATTAGTCTCCACTTGGAGAGGCAAGGATTAATCGGGGATAGTCAGCATGGCTTTGTCAAGGGTAAATCATGTCTGACAAATCTGATTGAATTTTTCGAGGGGGTGACTAGGGGGGTGGATGAGGGAAATGCTGTGGATGTGGTTTACATGGACTTCAGTAAAGCTTTTGACAAAGTCCCGCATAGGAGACTGGTCAAGAAGGTAAGAGCCCATGGGATCCAGGGTGCCTTGGCGCGTTGGATCCTAAACTGGCTGAGTGGCAGGAGGCAGAGGGTGATGGTCGAAGGTTGCTTTTGTGACTGGAAGCCTGTGTCCAGTGGGGTACCTCAGGGATCGGTGCTGGGTCCCTTGTTGTTTGTGATCTACATAAATGACTTGGATGAGAATGTAAAAGGTATGATCAGTAAGTTCGCAGATGACACGAAAATTGGTGGGGTGGTAAATTGCGAGGAGGAAAGCCTCAGGCTACAGGACGATATAAACGGGTTGGTCAGATGGGCGGAAAAGTGGCAAATGGAATTTAACCCTGAAAAGTGCGAGGTGATGCATTTTGGACGGACAAATAAGGTAAGGGAATACACAATGAGTGGTAGGACCCTAGGAAGTACAGAGGGTCAGAGGGACCTTGGTGTACATGTACATAGATCCCTGAAGGCAGCGGAACAGGTAGATAGGGTGGTTAAAAAGGCATATGGGATACTTGCCTTCATTAGCCGAGGCATGGAATATAAGAGCAGGGAGGTTATGATGGAGCTGTACAAAATGCTGGTGAGGCCACAGCTGGAGTACTGTGTGCAGTTCTGGTCGCCTCACTATAGGAAGGATGTGATTGCTTTGGAGAGGGTGCAGAGAAGATTCACCAGGATGTTACCTGGGATGGAGCGCCTCAGCTATGAAGACAGGCTGGACAGGCTGGGGTTGTTTTCCTTGGAGCAAAGAAGGCTGAGGGGGGACCTGATTGAGGTGTACAAAATGATGAGGGGCATAGATAGGGTAGATAAAGAGGAACTTTTCCCCTTAGTAGGGGGGTCAATAACAAGGGGGCATAGATTCAGGGTAAGGGGCAGGAGATTTAGAGGGGATTTGAGGAGGAACTTTTTCACCCAGAGGGTGGTTGGAATGTGGAACTCAATGCCTGAAAGGGTGGTAGAGGCAGGAACCCTCACAACATTCAAGAAGCATTTGGATGAGCACTTGAAATGCCATTGCATACAAGGCTATGGACCAAATGCTGGAAAATGGGATTAGACTGGACAGGGATGGATGGGCGGCGCGGACACGATGGGCCGAAGGGCCTCTTTCTGTGCTGTAAAACTCTATGACTCTATGACTCTATGACATGATCTCCCCTTGACAAAGCCATGCTGACTATCATTGATTAATCCTTGCCTCTCCAAGTGGAGACTAATTCTGCCCCTCAGAATTTTTTCCAATAATTTCCCTACCACTGATGTTAGGCTCACTGGCCTGTAATTCCCTGGTTTATCCCTACTACCCTTCTTGAATAATGGTACTACGTTAGCTGTCCTCCAGTCCTCCGGTACCTCCCCTGTGGCCAGAGAGATTCTGAAAATTTGTGTCAGAGCCCCTGCAATCTCCTCCCTTGCCTCACACAGCAGCCTGGGATACATCTCGTCTGGGCCTGGGGATTTATCCACTTTTAAGCCCACTAAAACCGCTAGTGCCTCCTCCCTCGCAATGCTAATTTGTTCAAGTATATCACAAGCCCCCTGCCTGATTTCTATGCCTACATCGTCCTTCTCCATAGTGACCTTATTCATTAGTCTATTATGTGGTACCTTATCGAAGGCCTTTTGAAAATCTAGATAAATTACATCTACTGCATTGCCCTCATCTACTCTCTCTGCTACCTCTTCAAAAAATTCAATGAGGTTGGTCAAGCTGACTGGTCTATGGTCCCTGGACATGTTCTATCTCCCTTCTTAAATATAGGTATTATGTTAGCTATCCATCAGTCCTCTGGCACTACACCTTGTTCTAACGAATTATTAAATATGTGTAGTAATGCTTCTGCTATCTCTTCCCTAGATTCTTTTAAAATGCACGGATGTAATCCATCCAGACCAGGGGTCTTATTCTCTTTGAGTTTGATTAGTTTATTTAATATTTCTCCTCTATCTTTTAAATGCAGTTATCTCATTTCTAATCTTATCATCCGATGTCATGTCCACCTGTTCTATCTCCCTGGTAAATATTGAAGCAAAGTAATAATTTAATATTTCTGCCGACTCTCTATCATTACCTGTGGTATTATCCTGTCCATCCCTTAGTGGCCCTATTCCCATTCCAGCGTTCCTTTTTTTATTTATGGGCCTGTAAAATATTTTACTATTTTGTTTTATGTTCCTTGATAATTTAATTTCATAGTTCCTTTTTGCCTTTCTAATTTTTTTTTGACTTCTCTCCTGATCTCTTTGTATTTTCTCTTGTCATGCTCTCCCCTGCAATTCCTTACCCTCAATTTTTCCTTCGTTTTTTAGCGGAATATATTTTTCCCGGGCTCTGTTGAACGCAATTTTAAATATTTCCCACTACTGTTCTACATCATTGTTTGCCAATGTTGTTGTCCATTTTATTTTCCCAAGTTCTATTCTCAGCCTCGCAAAATTGGCTTTTCTCCAATCTATTTCCCTGGTCTTTGTCATACTTCTCAATTAATAGAGAATCTTAGAATCATAGAATGGTTACAGTACGGAAGAAGGCCATTCAGCCCATTGAGCCCGTGCCAGCTCTCTGCAAGAGCACCTCAGCAAGTCCCACTCCCCCACCCTTTCCCCGTAGCCCTGCAATTTTTTTTCCTTCAGGTACTTATCCAACTCCCTTTTGAAAGCAGCGATTGAATCTGCCTCCACCACCCTTTCAGGCAGTGCATTCCAGATCCTAATCACTCGCTGCGTAAAAACGTTTTTCCTCATGTTGCCTTTGGTTCTTCTACCAATCACCTTAAATCTGTGTCCTCTGGTTCTCGACCCTTCCGCCAATGGGAACAGTTTCTCTCTATCCACTCTGTCCAGACCCCTCATGATTTTGAACACCTCTATCAAATCTCCTCTCAATCTTCTCTGCTCTAATTAGAACAACCCCAGCTTCTCCAGTCTATCCACGTAACTGAAGTCCCTCATCCCTGGATTCATTCTCATAAATCTTTTCTGCACCCTCACTTAACCAATTCCGTATCCATGCTGCCACTGTCCCTTTTATTCCATGGGCTTCAACTTTGCTGGCAAGCACTTTGTCGAACGCCTTTTAGAAATTTATGTACACCACGTTAACCGCATTGCCCTCATCAACCCTCTCTGCTACCTCATCAAAAAACTTACTTTCTTAAAGCGTATTATATTATGGTCACTATTGCCTAGATGTTCTCCTACTTTTACTTCTTTTATCTGCTCTGGTTCATTCCCCATTACTAGATCCAATAGTGAATCCTCCCTTGTTGGGCTTTTTACACATTGGGTCAGAAAGGAGTCCTGTACACATTGTAGGAACTCCACCCCCTTTACCTACTTCTTCTGTCCAATTAATAGTGGGGTAGTTGAAATCCCCCATGATTATTATTATTTGTTTTTTTACTCATTTCCCTAATTTGTTTGCATTTTTCTTCCTCGACCTCCCTTCCACTATTAGGTGGTCTGTAGACTACCCCTATTAGTGTGATAGATCCTTTATTAGCTTTTATCTCTATCCACATGGATTCTATTTCTGTTTTGCAGATAGCCGTACCACTTTTTTCTACTGCCATTATGTTATCCCTAATAAGTACAGCTACTCCACCTCCCCTTTTCCCTCTCTAACTTTTCTAGATATGTTATACCTTGCAATATTTAATTCCCAGTCCTGATTTTTCTGTAGCCATGTCTCAGTAATACCTACTATGTTCCTCGCAACGTATTATTGTCTCCAGTTCCCCTGTTTTATTACGGACACTGTGTGCATTGCTATATAGACAGTTTAACTCATTTTTAATAGCAGTTCCTCTCACTTTATTGTTAACCATCTTTTTACACTCCTGTTCTATAACTCTGTTTATTCCCTGGCCATCAATATCCTCCCTTACTTTATTCTTTCCTATGTTCTCCTTTCCTGTTTTGTTTATATTTAGGCTGGTTTCATTTCTTGTAGATCCCTCCCCCCATCTTACTGGTTTAAAGCCTTTGCCACCTCCCTATTTACCCTTTCCGCTAGGACACGGGTCCCATCCCGGTTCAGGTGGAGCCTGTCCCATCGATATAACTCTTTCCTGTTCCAGTACTGGTGCCAGTGTCCCATGAAAAGGAACCCCTCTTTCCCACACCATCCCTTTAGCCACGTGTTAATTCTCCTGATCTGACTGCTTCTATGCCAATTTGCACGTTGCTGGTACAATAATCCAGAGATTATTACACTCGAGGTCCTGCTTTTTAATTTCGCTCCTAACTCCTTAAACTCCTTCAGCAGGACCTCTTCCCTGTTCCTACCTATGTCGTTTGTTCCGACATGGACCACGACAACTGGATTTACCCCCTCCCATAAGAACATAAGAAATAGGAGCAGGAGTAGGCCATACGGCCCCTCGGGCCTGCTCCGCCATTCAATAGGATCATGGCTGATCTGAATCTAGACTCACGTCCACTTCCCTGCCCTCTCCCCGTAACCCCTAATTCCCTTATCTGCTAGGAAAATGTCTATCTCCATTTTAAAGTTATTTAATGTTGCAGCTTACACAGCTCTCTGGGGTAGCAAATTCCATAGATTTACTACCCTCTGAGTGAAGAAGTTTCTCCTCATCTCAGTTTTGAAAGGGCAGCCCCTTATTCTAAGATTATTCCCCCTAGTTCTAGTCTCACCCATCAGTGGAAACATCCTCACCGCATCCACCCGATCAAGCCCCCTCACAATCTTATATGTTTCGATAAGATCGCCTCTCATTCTTCTGAACTCCAATGAGTAGAGTCCCAACCTACTCAACCTTTCCTCATACGTCAACCCCCTCATCTCTGAAATCAACCGAGTGAACCTTCTCTGAACCGCCTCGAGAGCAAGTATATCTTTTCTTAAATATGGAAACCAAAACTGCATGCAGTATTCCAGGTGTGGCCTCACCAATACCCTGTATAACTGCAGCAAGACTTCCCTGTTTTTATACTCCATCCCCCTTGCAATAAAAGCCAAGATTCCATTGGCCTTCCTGATCACCTGCTGCACCTGCATACTAACTTTTTGTGTTTCATGCACCAGGACCCCCAGATCCCTTTGTACTGTAACACTTTGCAGTTTCTCTCCATTTAGATAATAACTTGCTCTTTGATTTTTCCTGCCAAAGTGCATAACCTCACACTTTCCAACATTATATTGCATCTGCCAAATCTCTGCCCACTCACTTAGCCTGTCTATGTCCTTTTGCAGGTTTTTATGTCCTCCTCACTCACTGCTTTCCCTCCCATCTTTGTATCGTCGGCAAACTTGGATATGTTGCACTCGATCCCTTCCTTCAAATCGTTAATATAGATTGTAAAGAGTTGGGGTCCCAGCACTGACCCCTGCGGAACACCACTAGTTACTGATTGCCAGCCCGAGAACGAACCATTTATCCCAACTCTTTGTTTTCTGTTAGATAGCCAATCTTCCACCCATGCCAGTATATTACCCCCAATCCCATGATTTTTTATCTTGATCAGTAATCTTTTGTGTGGAACCTTGTCAAATGCCTTTTGGAAGTCCAAATACACCACATCCACTGGTTCCCCTTTATCCACCCTGTATGTTACATCCTCAAAGAATTCGAGCAAATTTGTCAAACATGACTTCCCCTTCGTAAAACCATGCTGACTCTGTCCTATTAAATTATGTTTATCCAAATGCTCTGTTACTGTTTCCTTAATAATGGACTCCAACATTTTGCCAACCACGGACGTTAGGCTAACTGGTCTATAGTTTCCAGCTTTTTGTCTACTTCCCTTCTTAAATAAGGGTGTTACATTAGCAGTTTTCCAATCTGCTGGGACCTTTCCTGAGTCCAGGGAGTTCTGGAAAATGATCACCAATGCATCCACAATCCCTACCGTCACGTCTCTCAAGACCCTAGGATGTAGGCCATCAGGTCTGGGGGATTTATCCGCCTTAAGTCCCATTATTTTACTGAGTACCATCTCCTTAGTGATTTTAATCATGTTTAGCTCCTCCCATTCCATATTCCTCTCCAGCCGTCTCGAGATAACCCTTACCCTGGCAACACATCCTTCGGGATTCTCGTTCGTGGCTGCAGAGGAGGCTATCTATCCCCCTAATTATGGAATCCCCTATCACTATCACATTTCTATTCTGCTCTTCCACTGCCACCACCCCGGACAGCCTTCTGAGCCACAGTGCCTTGGTCTGCATTGTGGCTGTCCTCCCCGCAGTCTTTCAATGGAGTTGAGGTACAGATCAGTCATGATCTGATTGAATGGTGGAGCAGGCTCCAGGGGCTGAATGGCCTCCTCCTGTTCCTATGAAATGTTCAACAAGTAAAATTAACCCTTGTACACAAATCCTTGTGGCAGCTGCAAAGATTTAAGGCGGCGGAATGGTTTAGAGCTTGACATTCTTCATCGGCCTCACAGAAACAACATTCATTTTTTATCACCTATGACAAATTCACTTATCGAAGCTAGTGGCAAACTTGGTAATCACCTCAATCAGTAGATAGAAATAATAACCTAGTTGGGAAGTTTGAAGAGGGTGATTCTTGCAGCCGGTCTGATTAATTATTAACAATAACGGTAAGTGGGTGAATGGATCACAGCTATGTACACAAAGAGCTGTGTCTTTATCTTGTGCACATATTGACAGTCAGTGACCACTGATAAACTAATGTGCTGGTTACTGAAACATTGCTGCTAGTTAGAGTACTAATGCAGCACCATACCGGCTCACAAACTGGTTATAATGCTAGTTACTGAAACATTGCTGCTAGTTAGTGCTCTGGTGCAGCACCATACCGGCTCACAAACTGGTTATAATGCTAGTTACTGAAACATTGCTGCTAGTTAGTGCTCTGGTGCAGTACCATACCGGCTCACAAACTGGTTATAATGCTAGTTACTGAAACATTGCTGTTAGTTAGTGCTCTGGTGCAGCACCATACCGGCTCACAAACTGGTTATAATGTTGGTTACTGAAACATTGCTGTTAGTTAGTGCACTAGTGCAGTACCATACCGGCTCACAAACTGGTTATAATGTTGGTTACTGAAACATTGCTGTTAGTTAGTGCACTAGTGCAGCACCATACCGGCTAACAAACTGGTTATAATGTTGGTTACTGAAACATTGCTGTTAGTTAGTGCACTAGTGTAGCACCATACCGGCTAACAAACTGGTTATAATGTTGGTTACTGAAACATTGCTGTTAGTTAGTGCACTAGTGCAGCACTGTACCTGCTAACAAACTAGTTCTATTGCTGGTTACTGAAACATTGCTGCTAGTTAGTGCTCTGGTGCAGTACCATACCGGCTCACAAACTGGTTATAATGCTAGTTACTGAAACATTGCTGTTAGTTAGTGCTCTGGTGCAGTACCATACCGGCTAACAAACTGGTTATAATGTTGGTTACTGAAACATTGCTGTTAGTTAGTGCACTAGTGCAGCACTGTACCTGCTAACAAACTAGTTCTATTGCTGGTTACTGAAGCAATGCTGCTAGATAGTGCTCGGGTGCAGCACCATACCTGCTAACTAGTTCTATTGCTGGTTACTGAAGCACTTCTGCTAGTTGGTGCTCGGGTGCAGTCTGTGGCTGGCGGCGCTGGTCCGGCTGCGGACTGATTGGCTGCCGCGGAGGCCCCCTGGCGCGCAGCCGCCGGATCCGGATCCGGGCCCGGGGAGCGGGTCAGGAAACACCGCGGCCTGAGGGAGGCCGGGCCCGGGGAGCGTTACCATGACAGAGTGAGTGTGAGAGATAGAGAGAGGGATAGAGATAGATAGAGTGTGTGTGTGATAGAGAGATAGAGACAGAGAGAGAGAGAGAGAGATAGAGATAGATAGAGTGTGTGAGAGAGGGAGAGAGAGAGAGAGACAGAGAGAGCGAGAGATAGAGAGAGAATTGGATGACCTGTCAAAATTGAGATTAGTCCTGGGAGAAGGAGACAGACCATACCTTGGGGCCAAATATGTAACAACATGTCACAACCTGAGGACTGTTTAAAATTAAGACTGTTTAAAATTAATATTGAACGTACCAAATGAAGTACAAAGACTGTTTAAAATTAATATTGTTTAAAAGTAATATTGTATGTACCCAACAAATGTCAAATCGATTGACACCTACAGAATGTTGGAAAACTGTACTTTTTGCTATGTAAGCTTTGGCAATATGGTTCTCTGTAAACTTTCATGCCAATAAAGCATTTGAATTGGAAATGGAATTGGAGTGTGTGAGAGAGAGAGAGATAGAGAGAGTGTGTGAGAGAGAGAGAGATAGAGAGAGTGTGTGAGAGAGAGAGAGATAGAGAGAGTGTGTGAGAGAGAGAGAGAGAGTGTGTGAGAGAGAGAGAGACTAACCCTAACCTCAAATCTAGCTCCCCAGACACCCTTCATTTCAAAGCCTTTCAGACCCAAGAGCTAAACCCAGAAAAGAGTCCCCTGAGTCAGCTGCTACTGAAACTAAGTACTCAGCCGGACCCTGACCAGCCCCAGACCAACACAGCCGTCCAAACACCAATCCGAGTGAACCAAATCATTAAAAAATGCAAAGAAACCTACCTGGAACATTGGAACAAAATAACTGAAAGCCAAAGCAGATTAGAATGTTACCGGGCCCTAAAAAGAGAATATAAACTGGCAGACTACCTCACGACCATCAGAGACACAAAACAGAGACAGACCCTCACCAGGTACAGACTAAGCGACCACCAACTGGAAATTGAAAAAGGCAGATACAAGAAATCCTGGCAGCCTAGAGAGAATAGAATATGCGATCAATGTCTGGCCGGCGAGGTTGAAACAGAGATGCATTTCCTCCTAAAATGCGAAAAATTCAACACATCAAGAAACATATTATTCAACAAGCTAAGCCAAACAACCCCAGATTTCAAGGAATTGGATGACCTGTCAAAATTGAGATTAGTCCTAGGAGAAGGAGACAGACCATACCTTGGGGCCAAATATGTAACAACATGTCACAACCTGAGGACTGTTTAAAAATTAAGACTGTTTAAAATTAATATTGAACGTACCAAATGAAGTACAAAGACTGTTTAAAATTAATATTGTTTAAAAGTAATATTGTATGTAACCAACAAATGTCAAATCGATTGACACCTACAGAATGTTGGAAAACTGTACCTTTTTGCTATGTAAGCTTTGGCAATATGGTTCTCTGTAAACTTTCATGCCAATAAAGCATTTGAATTGGAATTGGAAATTGGAGTGTGTGAGAGAGAGAGAGTGTGTGAGAGAGAGAGAGAGTGTGTGAGAAAGAGAGATAGAGTGTGTGAGAGAGAGAGATAGAGTGTGTGAGAGAGAGAGAGAGATAGAGAGAGTGTGTGAGAGAGATAGAGAGAGTGTGTGAGAGAGATAGAGTGTGTGAGAGAGAGATAGAGATAGAGTGTGTGAGAGAGAGATAGAGAGAGTGTGTGAGAGATAGAGATAGAGAGAGTGTGTGTGAGAGAGATAGAGAGAGTGTGTGAGAGAGAGAGAGAGAGTGTGTGTGAGAGAGAGAGAGTGTGAGAGAGAGAGAGAGTGTGTGAGAGAGAGAGAGATAGAGTGTGTGAGAGAGAGAGAGATAGAGTGTGTGAGAGAGAGAGATAGAGAGAGTGTGTGAGAGAGAGAGAGATAGAGAGTGTGTGAGAGAGAGAGAGCGTGTGAGAGAGAGAGATAGAGAGAGTCTGTGAGAGAGAGAGAGAGTGTGAGAGAGAGAGATAGAGAGAGTGTGTGAGAGAGAGAGAGCGAGAGTGTGAGAGAGAGAGAGAGAGAGAGTGTGTGAGAGAGAGAGAGTGTGAGAGAGAGAGTGTGTGAGAGAGAGAGAGATAGAGTGTGTGAGAGAGAGAGATAGAGAGTGTGTGAGAGAGAGAGAGAGCGTGTGAGAGAGAGAGATAGAGAGAGTGTGTGAGAGACAGAGATAGAGAGAGTGTGTGAGAGAGAGAGAGAGAGTGTGAGAGAGAGAGATAGAGAGAGTGTGTGAGAGAGAGAGAGAGAGAGTGTGAGAGAGAGAGAGAGTGTGAGAGAGAGAGTGTGTGAGAGAGAGAGAGATAGAGTGTGTGAGAGAGAGAGATAGAGAGAGTGTGTGAGAGAGAGAGAGAGAGTGTCAACATATACATAAATGAATTAGCAGACATGCTGGAGCAAAGCGAGTCACCAGGTCTCCGTCTCCTAGATGGAGAAGTGAAATCCCTGTTCTATGCGGACGACCTGGTTCTGCTGTCTCCCACAGAACAGGGATTACAGCAACAACTAGACCTACTCGACAAATACTGCCAAAATTGGGCTCTAACAGTAAATCTAAAGAAAACCAACATCATGATTTTTCAAAAAAGGCCCAGATGTCAGGAAAACAAATACCAGTTTACCCTCAGTGATACCACTATAGGACACACTATGAGCTACACCTACCTTGGTCTAACTATTACAGCATCAGGGAGCTTCAGCATAGCAGTGAATGCACTAAAAGAAAAAGCCCGAAGAGCCCTATATGCAATAAAAAGAAAATTCTACAACATCCAAATCCCAATCAAAATCTGGCTCAAAATATTTGACAGCATAATCCTGCCCATTGCACTGTACGGTAGTGAAGTATGGGGCCCGCTAAATCACCAAAGCTACACTAAATGGGAAAAACATACAATAGAAGCCCTACATGCAGAATTCTGCCGAAGCATCCTTCGCACCCAAAGGAAAACGCCAACAAATGCATGCAGAGCCGAACTAGGCAGATACCCACTGATAATAAACATCCAAAAACGAGCACTAAACTTCCTAAATCACCTCAAATCTAGCTCCCCAGACACCCTTCATTTCAAAGCCTTTCAGACCCAAGAGCTAAACCCAGAAAAGAGTCCCCTGAGTCAGCTGCTACGGAAACTAAGTACTCAGCCGGACCCTGACCAGCCCCAGACCAACACAGCCGCCCAAACACCAATCCGAGTGAACCAAATCATTAAAAAATGCAAAGAAACCTACCTGGAACATTGGAACAAAATAACCGAAAGCCAAAGCAGATTAGAATGTTACCGGGCCCTAAAAAGAGAATATAAACTGGCAGACTACCTCACGACCATCAGAGACACAAAACAGAGACAGACCCTCACCAGGTACAGACTAAGCGACCACCAACTGGAAATTGAAAAAGGCAGATACAAGAAATCCTGGCAGCCTAGAGAGAATAGAATATGCGATCAATGTCTGGCTGGCGAGGTTGAAACAGAAATGCATTTCCTCCTAAAATGCGAAAAATTCAACACATCAAGAAACATATTATTCAACAAGCTAAGCCAAACAACCCCAGATTTCAAGGAATTGGATGATCTGTCAAAATTGAGATTAGTCCTAGGAGAAGGAGACAGACCATACCTTGGGGCCAAATATGTAACAACATGTCACAACCTGAGGACTGTTTAAAATTAAGACTGTTTAAAATTAATATTGAACGTACCAAATGAAGTACAAAGACTGTTTAAAATTAATATTGTTTAAAAGTAATATTGTATGTACCCAACAAATGTCAAATCGATTGACACCTACAGAATGTTGGAAAACTGTACCTTTTTGCTATGTAAGCTTTGGCAATATGGTTCTCTGTAAACTTTCATGCCAATAAAGCATTTTAATTGGAATTGGAATTGGAATTGGAGTGTGAGAGAGAGAGAGAGTGTGAGAGAGAGAGTGTGTGAGAGAGAGAGAGATAGAGTGTGTGAGAGAGAGAGATAGAGAGAGTGTGTGAGAGAGAGAGAGAGAGTGTGTGAGAGAGAGAGAGTGTGTGAGAGATAGAGAGAGTGTGTGAGAGACAGAGATACAGAGAGTGTGTGAGAGAGAGAGAGAGAGTGTGAGAGAGAGAGATAGAGAGAGTGTGTGAGAGAGAGAGAGCGAGAGTGTGAGAGAGAGAGAGAGTGTGTGAGAGAGAGAGAGATAGAGTGTGTGAGAGAGAGAGAGATAGAGTGTGTGAGAGAGAGAGATAGAGAGAGTGTGTGAGAGAGAGAGATAGAGAGAGTGTGTGAGAGAGAGAGAGATAGAGAGTGTTTCGAAGAGGAGTTATTTGATACTCTCCACATGGAAATCAGCCATTTCCAGGCCCAAGGAAAGGTGATAATATGTGGGGACCTAAATGCAAGGACCGGTTGTGAACCTGACTTCATAGACCCACAGGGAAACAACCATGTGTTTGGCCAGACCCCTTTAGATGTCACACCAGCCATCGCAAATCGGAACAACCTTGATCGTGAAATAAATAAAAGCGGTAGGGAGGTAGCGCAACTCTGCCGAGCCTTAGGCCTGTACATAGTTAACGGTAGGTTCAGAGGGGACTCCCTAGGGAGACTCACATACTCCTCAACTCTTGGGTCTAGTGTGGTGGACTATACAATCACTGACCTGGACCCCTGCGATATCAACTCATTCACTGTCAGGCAGCAATCCCCCCTCTCAGACCATAACCAAATAAATATGTACCTTAAACTTTCTGCCCAAACTACAGACACAAAAAAGGAACCCAGTAAGCTCCATAAAATAAACCAGACATACAGATGGGCCCCAGACAGTGGAGAAAAATTCATCACAGCACTAAAGTCACCTGATCTCACAAGTAAAATATCAAAATTTAAAGAAAACCCATACGAGATCGCCAGAGATGGTGTAAACATGGCCATAGAGGATATAAATATGATCTTCCATGAGGCAGCTGTAAAAGCCGACCTTGTGAAACAGAAGAGGAAGCGTCACAAAAGACAAAATAAAAATAAGAAATGGTTTGACCACGAATGCAAAAATGCCAGAAAAGACCTGAGAAAAATATCAAGCCAAAAGCATCGCCATCCAAACAATCCGGACCTACGTACTAGATACAATGAAACCCTCAAAAGATATAAACACACCATTAGGAACAAAACACAAAATTATACCCACAAAATACTCGAAGAAATTGAAAACTCCACCAATCCAAAACAATTCTGGGAAATGTGGAATAACCTGAGTACAACACAATCGCAAGCATTACCAATCCAAGATGGCGACATCTGGAGAACACATTTTGAAAACCTCTACAAAGACATCCCAATAAACGAAACAAACCCAAGTCAACATCAGGTCACAGAAAAACTCCACACATTAGAAGCAACAATTAAAGACAACCAAAACCCTCTAGACTCCCTAATCACATGGAAAGAACTGGCCACAAAAACAAAATCTCTCCACCTAAAGAAAGCCTGTGGCCCAGACAACATCAAAAATGAAATGCTAAAGTTCAGCAATATGGAGATGCAGGGTGCGGTACTCAAATTATTCAACATCATATTACGTTCAGGCTGTTTTCCCGATATCTGGTGCCAAGGACTAATCTCCCCCATATATAAAAGTGGAAACAAATCAGACCCAAATAACTACCGCGGCATCTGTGTCAACAGTTGTCTAGGGAAGTTATTCTGCAGTATTCTAAATAGTAGATTACTTGATTTTCTTAACAAACATAATATCCTCAGAAAAAACCAAATAGGCTTTCTTCCAAAACACCGCACCGCCGACCATATCTATACCCTTCACACCCTCATTGAAAAACATATACACCAAACAAAAAATGGGAAAATATTCGCCTGTTTCATCGACTTCAAGAAAGCCTTTGACTCTATATGGCACGAAGGGCTCTATTATAAACTTCTTCAGTGTGGAATAGGGGGCAAAGTCTATGACCTTATTAAATCAATGTATCTGAAAAACAAATGCGGGGTCAAAATTGGAGACAAACGCACCGATTTCTTCACCCAGAGAAGAGGCGTCCGGCAGGGCTGCAATTTGAGCCCGACCCTGTTCAACATATACATAAATGAATTAGCAAACATGCTGGAGCAAAGCGAGTCACCAGGTCTCCGTCTCCTGGATGGAGAAGTGAAATCCCTGTTCTATGCGGATGACCTGGTTCTGCTGTCTCCCACAGAACAGGGATTACAGCAACAACTAGACCTACTCGACAAATACTGCCAAAATTGGGCTCTAACAGTAAATCTAAAAAAAAACAACATCATGATTTTTCAAAAAAGGCCCAGATGTCAGGAAAACAAATACCAGTTTACCCTCAGTGATACCACTATTGGACACACTATGAGCTACACCTACCTTGGTCTAACTATTACAGCATCAGGGAGCTTCAACATAGCAGTGAATGCACTAAAAGAAAAAGCCCGAAGAGCCCTATATGCAATAAAAAGAAAATTCTACAACATCCAAATCCCAATCAAAATCTGGCTCAAAATATTTGACAGCATAATCCTGCCCATTGCACTGTACGGTAGTGAAGTATGGGGCCCGCTAAATCACCAAAGCTACACTAAATGGGAAAAACACACAATAGAAGCCCTACATGCAGAATTCTGCCGAAGCATCCTTCGCATCCAAAGAAAAACGCCAACAAATGCATGCAGAGCCGAACTAGGCAGATACCCACTGATAATAAACATCCAAAAACGAGCACTAAACTTCCTAAATCACCTCAAATCTAGCTCCCCAGACACCCTTCATTTCAAAGCCTTTCAGACCCAAGAGCTAAACCCAGAAAAGAGTCCCCTAAGTCAGCTGCTACTGAAACTAAGTACTCAGCCGGACCCTGACCAGCCCCAGACCAACACAGCCGTCCAAACACCAATCCGAGTGAACCAAATCATTAAACAATGCAAAGAAACCTACCTGGAACATTGGAACAAAATAACCGAAAGCCAAAGCAGATTAGAATGCTACCGGGCCCTAAAAAGAGAATATAAACTGGCAGACTACCTCACGACCATCAGAGACACAAAACAGAGACAGACCCTCACCAGGTACAGACTAAGCGACCACCAACTGGAAATTGAAAAGGCAGATACAAGAAATCCTGGCAGCCTAGAGAGAATAGGATATGCGATCAATGTCTGGCCGGCGAGGTTGAAACAGAAATGCATTTCCTCCTAAAATGCGAAAAATTCAACACATCAAGAAATATATTATTCAACAAGCTAAGCCAAACAACCCCAGATTTCAAGGAATTGGATGACCTGTCAAAATTGAGATTAGTCCTGGGAGAAGGAGACAGACCATACCTTGGGGCCAAATATGTAACAACATGTCACAACCTGAGGACTGTTTAAAATTAAGACTGTTTAAAATTAATATTGAACGTACCAAATGAAGTAGAAAGACTGTTTAAAATTAATATTGTTTAAAAGTAATATTGTATGTACCCAACAAATGTCAAATCGATTGACACCTACAGAATGTTGGAAAACTGTACCTTTTTGCTATGTAAGCTTTGGCAATTGGATAGAGAGAGTGTGTGAGAGAGAGAGATAGAGTGTGTGAGAGAGAGAGAGATGGAGTGTGTGAGAGAGAGAGATAGAGTGTGTGAGAGAGAGAGAGAGATAGAGAGAGTGTGTGAGAGAGATAGAGAGAGTGTGTGAGAGAGAGAGATAGAGTGTGTGAGAGAGAGATTAGTCCTAGGAGAAGGAGACAGACCATACCTTGGGGCTAAATATGTAACAACATGTCACAACCTGAGGACTGTTTAAAAGTAAGACTGTTTAAAATTAATATTGAACGTACCAAATGAAGTAGAAAGACTGTTTAAAATTAATATTGTTTAAAAGTAATATTGTATATACCCAACAAATGTCAAATCGATTGACACCTACAGAATGTTGGAAAACTGTACCTCTTTGCAATGTAAGCTTTGGCAATATGGTTCTCTGTAAACTTTCATGCCAATAAAGCATTTGAACTGAACTGAACTGAACTGAACTGAGAGATAGAGAGAGTGTGTGAGACATAGAGATAGAGAGAGTGTGTGAGAGATAGAGATAGAGAGAGTGTGTGAGAGAGAGATAGAGAGAGTGTGTGAGAGAGAGAGATAGAGAGAGTGTGTGAGAGAGAGAGATAGAGAGAGTGTGTGAGAGAGAGAGAGATAGAGTGTGTGAGAGAGAGAGAGATAGAGTGTGTGAGAGAGATAGAGTGTGTGAGAGAGAGATGGAGAGAGTGTGTGTGAGAGAGAGAGATAGAGAGAGTGTGTGAGAGAGAGATAGAGAGAGTGTGTGAGAGAGAGAGAGATAGAGAGAGTGTGTGTGAGAGAGAGATAGAGAGAGTGTGTGAGAGAGAGAGATAGAGAGAGTGTGTGAGAGAGAGAGATAGAGAGAGTGTGTGAGAGAGAGAGATAGAGAGAGTGTGTGAGAGAGAGAGAGATAGAGTGTGTGAGAGAGAGAGAGATAGAGACAGTGTGTGAGAGAGAGATAGAGAGAGTGTGTGAGAGAGAGAGAGATAGAGAGAGTGTGTGAGAGAGAGAGATAGAGAGAGTGTGTGAGAGAGAGAGAGATAGAGAGAGTGTGTGAGAGAGAGAGATAGAGAGAGTGTGTGAGAGAGAGAGAGATAGAGTGTGTGAGAGAGAGAGATAGAGAGAGTGTGTGAGAGAGAGAGAGATAGAGAGAGTGTGTGAGAGAGAGAGAGATAGAGAGAGTGTGTGAGATAGAGAGAGTGTGTGAGATAGAGAGAGTGTGTGAGAGAGAGAGAGATAGAGAGAGTGTGTGAGAGAGAGAGAGATAGAGAGAGTGTGTGAGAGAGAGAGAGATAGAGAGAGTGTGTGAGAGAGAGAGAGATAGAGTGTGTGAGAGAGAGAGATAGAGAGAGTGTGTGAGAGAGAGAGATAGAGAGAGTGTGTGAGAGAGAGAGAGATAGAGTGTGTGAGAGAGAGAGAGATAGAGTGTGTGAGAGAGAGAGATAGAGAGAGTGTGTGAGAGAGAGAGATAGAGAGAGTGTGTGAGAGAGAGAGAGATAGAGAGTGTTTCGAAGAGGAGTTATTTGATACTCTCCACATGGAAATCAGCCATTTCCAGGCCCAAGGAAAGGTGATAATATGTGGGGACCTAAATGCAAGGACCGGTTGTGAACCTGACTTCATAGACCCACAGGGAAACAACCATGTGTTTGGCCAGACCCCTTTAGATGTCACACCAGCCATCGCAAATCGGAACAACCTTGATCGTGAAATAAATAAAAGCGGTAGGGAGGTAGTGCAACTCTGCCGAGCCTTAGGCCTGTACATAGTTAACGGTAGGTTCAGAGGGGACTCCCTAGGGAGACTCACATACTCCTCAACTCTTGGGTCTAGTGTGGTGGACTATACAATCACTGACCTGGACCCCTGCGATATCAACTCATTCACTGTCAGGCAGCAATCCCCCCTCTCAGACCATAACCAAATAAATATGTACCTTAAACTTTCTGCCCAAACTACAGACACAAAAAAGGAACCCAGTAAGCTCCATAAAATAAACCAGACATACAGATGGGCCCCAGACAGTGGAGAAAAATTCATCACAGCACTAAAGTCACCTGATCTCACAAGTAAAATATCAAAATTTAAAGAAAACCCATACGAGATCGCCAGAGATGGTGTAAACATGGCCATAGAGGATATAAATATGATCTTCCATGAGGCAGCTGTAAAAGCCGACCTTGTGAAACAGAAGAGGAAGCGTCACAAAAGACAAAATAAAAATAAGAAATGGTTTGACCACGAATGCAAAAATGCCAGAAAAGACCTGAGAAAAATATCAAGCCAAAAGCATCGCCATCCAAACAATCCGGACCTACGTACTAGATACAATGAAACCCTCAAAAGATATAAACACACCATTAGGAACAAAACACAAAATTATACCCACAAAATACTCGAAGAAATTGAAAACTCCACCAATCCAAAACAATTCTGGGAAATGTGGAATAACCTGAGTACAACACAATTGCAAGCATTACCAATCCAAGATGGCGACATCTGGAGAACACATTTTGAAAACCTCTACAAAGACATCCCAATAAACGAAACAAACCCAAGTCAACATCAGGTCACAGAAAAACTCCACACATTAGAAGCAACAATTAAAGACAACCAAAACCCTCTAGACTCCCTAATCACATGGAAAGAACTGGCCACAAAAACAAAATCTCTCCACCTAAAGAAAGCCTGTGGCCCAGACAACATCAAAAATGAAATGCTAAAGTTCAGCAATATGGAGATGCAGGGTGCGGTACTCAAATTATTCAACATCATATTACGTTCAGGCTGTTTTCCCGATATCTGGTGCCAAGGACTAATCTCCCCCATATATAAAAGTGGAAACAAATCAGACCCAAATAACTACCGCGGCATCTGTGTCAACAGTTGTCTAGGGAAGTTATTCTGCAGTATTCTAAATAGTAGATTACTTGATTTTCTTAACAAACATAATATCCTCAGAAAAAACCAAATAGGCTTTCTTCCAAAACACCGCACCGCCGACCATATCTATACCCTTCACACCCTCATTGAAAAACATATACACCAAACAAAAAATGGGAAAATATTCGCCTGTTTCATCGACTTCAAGAAAGCCTTTGACTCTATATGGCACGAAGGGCTCTATTATAAACTTCTTCAGTGTGGAATAGGGGGCAAAGTCTATGACCTTATTAAATCAATGTATCTGAAAAACAAATGCGGGGTCAAAATTGGAGACAAACGCACCGATTTCTTCACCCAGAGAAGAGGCGTCCGGCAGGGCTGCAATTTGAGCCCGACCCTGTTCAACATATACATAAATGAATTAGCAAACATGCTGGAGCAAAGCGAGTCACCAGGTCTCCGTCTCCTGGATGGAGAAGTGAAATCCCTGTTCTATGCGGATGACCTGGTTCTGCTGTCTCCCACAGAACAGGGATTACAGCAACAACTAGACCTACTCGACAAATACTGCCAAAATTGGGCTCTAACAGTAAATCTAAAAAAAAACAACATCATGATTTTTCAAAAAAGGCCCAGATGTCAGGAAAACAAATACCAGTTTACCCTCAGTGATACCACTATTGGACACACTATGAGCTACACCTACCTTGGTCTAACTATTACAGCATCAGGGAGCTTCAACATAGCAGTGAATGCACTAAAAGAAAAAGCCCGAAGAGCCCTATATGCAATAAAAAGAAAATTCTACAACATCCAAATCCCAATCAAAATCTGGCTCAAAATATTTGACAGCATAATCCTGCCCATTGCACTGTACGGTAGTGAAGTATGGGGCCCGCTAAATCACCAAAGCTACACTAAATGGGAAAAACACACAATAGAAGCCCTACATGCAGAATTCTGCCGAAGCATCCTTCGCATCCAAAGAAAAACGCCAACAAATGCATGCAGAGCCGAACTAGGCAGATACCCACTGATAATAAACATCCAAAAACGAGCACTAAACTTCCTAAATCACCTCAAATCTAGCTCCCCAGACACCCTTCATTTCAAAGCCTTTCAGACCCAAGAGCTAAACCCAGAAAAGAGTCCCCTAAGTCAGCTGCTACTGAAACTAAGTACTCAGCCGGACCCTGACCAGCCCCAGACCAACACAGCCGTCCAAACACCAATCCGAGTGAACCAAATCATTAAACAATGCAAAGAAACCTACCTGGAACATTGGAACAAAATAACCGAAAGCCAAAGCACATTAGAATGCTACCGGGCCCTAAAAAGAGAATATAAACTGGCAGACTACCTCACGACCATCAGAGACACAAAACAGAGACAGACCCTCACCAGGTACAGACTAAGCGACCACCAACTGGAAATTGAAAAGGCAGATACAAGAAATCCTGGCAGCCTAGAGAGAATAGGATATGCGATCAATGTCTGGCCGGCGAGGTTGAAACAGAAATGCATTTCCTCCTAAAATGCGAAAAATTCAACACATCAAGAAATATATTATTCAACAAGCTAAGCCAAACAACCCCAGATTTCAAGGAATTGGATGACCTGTCAAAATTGAGATTAGTCCTGGGAGAAGGAGACAGACCATACCTTGGGGCCAAATATGTAACAACATGTCACAACCTGAGGACTGTTTAAAATTAAGACTGTTTAAAATTAATATTGAACGTACCAAATGAAGTAGAAAGACTGTTTAAAATTAATATTGTTTAAAAGTAATATTGTATGTACCCAACAAATGTCAAATCGATTGACACCTACAGAATGTTGGAAAACTGTACTTTTTTGCTATGTAAGCTTTGGCAATATGGTTCTCTGTAAACTTTCATGCCAATAAAGCATTTGAATTGAATTGGAATTGGAGAGAGAGATAGAGTGTGTGAGAGAGAGAGAGAGAGAGTGTGAGAGAGAGAGAGAGATAGAGTGTGTGAGAGAGAGAGAGATAGAGTGTGTGAGAGAGAGAGAGATAGAGTGTGTGAGAGAGAGAGATAGAGTGTGTGAGAGAGAGAGAGAGATAGAGAGAGTGTGTGAGAGAGAGAGAGAGTGTGTGAGAGAGAGA